>NC_068335.1:13420942-13740942 GCF_000147395.1 Oryza glaberrima | reverse complement strand
AGTTTAGTTCTTCAGTAATTTATCAGGCCATATGTAGTGAGCAGTTCAGATAAAAACATTCAGATAAAAACTAGCATGTTCAATGAGACCATATGTAGTGAGCAGTTCAGAAATATAATCCAATCAATCTGCATTGTTGAACCACCAAATTTCAGAGAATTGCCCTAAACTGCTATACCATCGAGCTGTGCCTCCACCTGCAAAAGTGCACACTGCAGCTGCTAGCGCTAGCAGCCAAAAATAATATTCAGAACATTTCAGTATGAAGAAAAATGGTCAGTGAAAATATTCAGAGAAAAACTAGCTTCTTCAACAGGACTATATGCAGTGAGCAAGCTCCTAGTTCATCCATTGTTTTTTAGAAGCTTATAACAAACCTACATTCATCACATATATCAAAATATTCAGAGAAAAACTATGTTCGATAGGACCATAAGTAGTGAGCTGTTCAGAAAAAAAAAAATCAATCGATCTGATCTGTTGATCTAAAAAGTCTCAGAGAACTGCTATCCATCTATGGAAATAAAAATATTCTGTGCGTACCAAAATTTTGCCTCCTATGCAGGCAGGAAGCAGCAACCAGACACAGCAATGGCTAGGTCGGGTGGTCGAGGCAACGCTCCTTCTGAGTGTGGATCTGGGCCGGGTCCGGCCACATCCGGATCGGTGGCGGCGGTGTCCATGCCGGTACAGGGAAGCTGGGGGAGGAGAGGAGGGAAGGAGAGGTGGCGGAAGGAGGATGAGACGGGAGCGAGGCAATGGTTGAGCACGGCGGTGGCTCCTGAGATCGAAAGCGGCAGTGGCGGCGAGTCAGGGAAGCACGACGAGAAGGAGGAGGAGGAAGAGGGGCTAGGGTTGCCGGCGGTGGTGAGGCGCGGACGGAGACCGATAAGCGCCCCTCCCTCGGGTGCCCGCTCAGCAGGGAGGTCAATCTCCTCCCTGGGCTATCCAGCAGGGCCGGTGCCGGCATCGAGCATGAAGAGGAGGACTGCAAGGTGGACTGCCGCCCGCCGCCGCAGGTGGATCCGTGCGGGGCCAAGCGAGGGATGCCCGCCGCCGCCGGATCCGGGGGGTGGACAGCCCCGCCGAGCCTGTTGTCCGCCGCTGCCGAAGGCCGTCGCCGTCGCCGTCGCCCGTCGCCGCATCCATCCCCGAGCACGAGCCACAGCCGCCACCGCCCGCCGCTCTCCTCCCGCCGTCGCTGCCACCCACAAACCGCCGCCGTACCTCGCAGGTTCGCCGATCCGAAAAAAGAGGGATTAGGAGAATGATACAGTTGCTACAGACTATATATATAAAATGTGTGTTATAGTAAATAGGTTACTCCCCTCTAATTAACAGTGTGCGGGAGGGGGTGGACCAGTCGCATGGGGTAGGTTACCAGGGGTGGGGTGGAGGGCGGGTGTGGGGTGTCCGGGGGGAGGGGGGAGGGTTAGGATGTAGGGGGAGCATTTTAGTTACTACGTATTCGGGGTCTAGTACAGTATGTCTATATATATATATATAGAACTACTATATGGCGTTACAGGCGTCACGTATTACACTGTTAAATTTTAACTCGACGTACTGCCTCTATATGGTATATATATATTACAGATTCCCATCATAGAAACCGTCCACCAACTCTTTCCTCTTCCTCTCCACATTTTACGGATCAGTGACGACTTGTGGTTCCTTGTGCAGAGAGGAGGAACGGCGACGGTGATTAGGGGATGAGGAGTGGCAGCGAGGCGGTTCCGGTGATGGCTTGGCGACGAGGAGGAGCAGCGGTGGTGGTTCGGGGATGAGAGGAGTGACGAGGAGGAGGAGCGGCGGATCTGGTGGTGCTGAGGTGCGAGGACGGGCGCGATGTTGGCATGTGCGGCGTCGATGGGTGACAATGGGCGGGAGGCGATGCGGCGGTGGATTTGGCCGCCGCTCTGCGCCCCATGCGCGCGGATCCGGCGCGGTTGCAGGCGGCGCGTCGGCGGATCCAGCGCCCCCTTCCTTCTGTGTGGACCTACACGGGTGAAGACTATAGGCAAGAGGCGAGACGGCGGCGACCATTGCGGCGGTGAGCTTGTCCTCCGGCATCCATGGAGCAGTGGCGGGCATCCATGGAGACGGAGGCACCGAGCATGCCTCTCTCCGAGTTTTCCATTTTCATCTTCTTCACCGGCGGAAGAAGCGGCCACCGCCCGTTGTTTCCGTTCTCAGTCTGGAAACCACCAACAGCCACCTTTTTTATTCGACGGATACAGAAGGAGAAGAAAGGTGCCAGGATCAACAACGCCATTAATCAATTATTTTTCCTGATTTTAGTTGGACGTTGTCCTGTTATTTGATCTCTCCGATGTGTTATTGCATTATTTGTGTGTAAGTAGTTTCTAATATATGTGATTCCTATATGATTAGATGCATCCGGACATCTTGCAAAAAAAATGCAATCTCCGTATCAGTATATTGACAATTAAAAAATTACTATATGTAATGTTTGGAGTAAAATATTTACTATTTGTAATTTGTGAGTAAAAGTAACTAAATGATGTACGAGAGTTGAATCTGACCATACCTAAAAGAAATAGAAATTCCGTTCCCTGTGGAGAGAAAACTAAATTTAGGTGTACAAGCATTATTTTTGGATCTAGGACTCTGTTCATTATCCACAACAATAGGATGTATCACATGAAAAAAAATTCCACTTATTCCGGGGCCTCCTCTAACAGCTTATCGAATTAACACCAAATCAATGTACACTAGGATTTCGTAGTTTCTGGATCGGCGGATCCGGCGACATGGAATTGATTTCTATCCGGTGAATTAATCATCAGTTAATTTCCATCAACGTAATTTTCTGGGGAGATGTGCATCAAAACAATAAAATTCTAATAATAAAGTGTGAATTACGTCACACATCGCCACCACTGCCTAATGTCTCAAGGTTTTTATCTACTCATACCAGTTTACGATAAGTTAAAATTTAACTCACATTCCTTGTCATGAGAAACAACACACATCCATAAAAAAAAGAATCTACAAAATAACTGTGTTATTTTTCATCAGCGATCATCGTCTACCAGTACTATTTTAACTACACAACCACCAACCCGTAATTTAAGTTAATGACGACCCATTCATATAGCCGGAACATAGGTAAAATTTTAACTCGACAACGAAATCACCGCAGCGCATAACTCAACATAGTATTAGTTAAAATTTAACTTCACATTCAGATTTGTTTGGTCCGGCGGGCGAGGGTTCGTTGCTTCATGTTGCGCCACGTTTTCCGCAAGTTATTTTTTAACTCTACGGTCTGTTGGTTTGGTTTGGTGGGCAGTCTTTTCTCGTTGTGAGTAGTGTCATATAGTTCCATGGCACGCAGCGCCTGTGTGTGGCACTACGTAGCGCCACCGTGTATATATATATATATATATATAAACCATGCAGCAATAGGGCCATGCAAAAAAAAAAAGGTCAGCTCGATCTTTAGTCCCGGTTATTTCACCCGGGACTAAAGATCTATCTTTAGTCTCGGATTGATAGTCCCGGTTTGAAAACCGGGACTAAAGGGGGTTACGAACCGGGACTACAAATACTTTCTCCACCAGTGACATCATCAACTGCCATCCAAGCACCATATGAGAGACCATTGTGCCGATCAACTTCCCATGAGAAGTGTAGACATAGCTAGCTGAATGGAGCACAGAAGAAAGGCATAACTATTAGGATTTTTTAACTTAATTAAGATTTGTCTGTAACCTCTATTACTTTTGTGTCTATAACAAACCAAGTTTTTATGGTCGTTGTGAAGGTACATGTTGTGGATCAATATAAAAGGTATTAATTTACCGTTGAAAAAAATATTAATTTTGGTACCCCGGTACCTCCCAACTGTTAAAGTTTGAGGAGGTACCAACGTAATTAAATTGCTACTTAAAGTCGTTGTACTTCCTTAAGGATTTATAAAAACTACACACTCTCTCGTTCAATATATACATGCCGGCCGTTTGTTTCCGCTATAGTGTAATTGCCTCTCAAAGTCTCATGATTTATTGTTGAGTTCATAGTAAGGATATTGTATGCACGCCATGTATGACACTATACTGAAGATATTGGAAGGCGTCAGGAATTTAAACTTGCCATAGATCGCATATACTGTGTAACCAAATTGGTTACCGCATCCACTGTCTTAATTTCCTGGTTCCATGCCAAGACACAAGTGAAGCAGTCCTGAAATGATGCATGACACCTCTCTTTCAATTCCTCGGGGCATTCTCCGGGGATGAGCTGCAAACTGTAGCCCGGCCATGAGGCTAGCTCCATCCTAGATCGATGTGTGCCACCTATTACCGCACTAGTGCATGTGCAAGCTGTGTCAAGTAATTTTGATTCTTTTCCTCACCGTGTTCCTTTGGTTGAAGCAAATGTGGCCTTTGCTGCTAATGTATTCATTAGAAACTCTTCGACCATGTTTGTTCCGTTCATCCAAGGACAATATGCAGATCTTTTGGTGGTCTCTTTTCCTGTTCCCGTAGATTAATTACATCTTGATCGATGATCGTAGTGACTCCTAAAAAACGTAGACACTGTTCTACATTTTAAAGCAGAAACCAAGAAAATGAATTATTGTTTTCTCTTATTTGAATTCTATGGCAAAACCATTATTTCTTTCTTAAAGCAATTTTGTGTGCCTAGCTCGTTTTACTCAAACCTGTTATTTCTTTTTGTAGTACATTCTCGTTTAGAGCTTCATTTGTCTTGCATCTTGTCTTACAATACTGTAAGTCAACTAGTGATATGAGTTCTTCAAAGCTTGGATGATCTAAGATGTCAACATGCTAGCATTTCTTGTAGGCCGTATATGAGTAGTGTTCATTGAGGGTGGCACAACTGAAATCGTTGCCGAACATGGATATAAAATTTCCGATTCAATAATCTGAAAGAACATGGATGATATTTCCAGTTCCCTTCAACGTGTCGATGCGTGTGTAGTCGTCGATCTCGCGGACAACGTCGATGCCCCAAACTCGCTGTCTTCCTGGCGTTTGTGGCGCTCTATGGGCACTGGTTTTGGTGCCCCCAACAAATGGATGTGGATTTTCATCCCTCGAGGGGATATCCATTCGTTGTTTGCATGTCATCTAAATAATTATTAAAAGATTTAAAAAAAATTAACAACATGGATTAATACAAAATATATCACTTCACAAACATGCAAGACCAAATTCAACTTCTATAAGTTGCAATAAAAATAACAAATTAGACTGAAAATAGTTATTGCACATTTGTAACTATATTTGTTATTTTTGTTACAACTTGTAGAAGTTGAATTTAAACTTGCATGTTTGTGGAGTGATATATTTCATATTAATCTATGTTGCTAATTATTTTCATATTTTTTTATGACCGGTGACATGTAGGAAACGAGGGGATATCACCGAGGGCATAGTTTATTGTGTGGGTAGAATACGATGTGTATCACAGGAATGTGGTTATGTGGAGGAAAAATGAGGTATGGAAAATAAATCATGTGCTCTGGTTTGTTGGTAATTAATTTAATTAAGTTCCAGAGAACTTTCCCCCCTCTTGGATCACTTTGCACAACTGCAGGTGGTGTACTATGCTTCTGGCTCATTGATATTTACAGTTCAATCACATCTTCTGGTACAGCTACCAGGAAGGGATTAGGACAGGATTATTACTTTATATTACTTTGGAAATTTTACAGTCCTTTTGAGATACCATAAGATACCAAAAGTTAATTTATGGTCCTTGATACCAAATCTTATATGCCATAAATTTGGTACTTAACTCCCAAGAACCATACTAAAATTACTTCTTATAAATCAATTATACGTATGTTCTATGCTGACACTATACAGCTTTCAAGCGCGTAGGTAGGATAACGCACACCAAAACTTTTGCAGAATCTTGCACGATAGGGCCACAATTTCACTTGCATAAAAACATATGTTCCATCTATTCCAGCTGCATCTAAGCTTGCACTCTCAAAGTGATCTCAAGTTTGTTGTTGTGCAGTGCTACTGCTGCTGCCGCTTGATATCGATCAGGATTATCTAGCTATGACACTGTATGTTAATTGCGATTGGAAGGCATCAGGAACTGAAGCTTGCCACAAATCTCCGGTCGGCAATCTAGCTTACTGATTCTTCCACCATTGATCCTTGCACCTCGTGAAATTGAAGATAATGCCACGAAATCATGCATGACACCTCTCTTCGATCGGCCTGCTCTCGCATCGCCAGGCAGCAAACTAGGCCAGTGATCTTTGAGTGCCACGTTGGCCACGGTGATGGTAATTGCTGCTTCTTCTCGTCTGGCCGTCAGCAATTATTTTGTTCAGTGAGGGATCAGTAATCGTATTAGAGCATGCAAGCATGCTTAATTAGAAGTGGTCAGTGAAGCCAGTAAGTGTTTGAAAGAATCAGTCAAGGCGATCAGTAAGACTTTATTCAGAACCTGGAAAAGGTTAAAATTAAATGTTTGGAACCAGGGACTTGCAGCCCTGCTCAGATTACCAACAATTGTGCAGTGTACGTTCACTGCCGGAGGGACATACTGTTTGAGTTCTCCCTTGTAAATATAACTCGATATCTTCGGTTCATGTAAATTTTATCTACATATGAAATCTGTGGAAGAAGTGTGCATTCGGCTTGGTGAATCGCCATAGTTGATGTCTAAAAAAAAAGACATTCAGAAACCGGAACCAGCAGTGGTGATTGTATCAACACATTCAATGCCATTTTCTGTACAAACATAACAGTCACTACAAGTACTGTACTAAATTATAGAGAATGAAAAGGCCACAATCGCATACATATAACACAGATTGGTTTGTGCTCATGGAAGTTGGGAGAAATGAACAAATGTGAGTAATGCAAGAACAGAGAGAGTTCAACTAAACTCAATTGACTCTATAAACTAAAAGCAAAATCTAACTTCCACTTATCTACAGATGGGAGTACTTCTCTGCTAGCTCCATCAGCACGAGTCTGGGAGGCTAGGATTGGGAAGCATCAGGAACTGAAGATTGAGAACATAATTTCTATTGGTAGGCAAATCAGCTACACTATAATGCATGCCCCTAAGTAGCTGTTGCTGGTTTGCGAAACCAATCATTCATTAGCTGTTGCCGGCCACTTGGAAAAAGCGTGAGTTGTCCATGCCAACTCTCTACCACCACTTAACCAGCTCCTGCTTGAGTGTCACTTGAGAGGTTTCTTGTGGTGCCAGGGACTCATCTAGTTGAGACAAAAGAAGATGGCAAGAAGTTATCGATTGCTTTTAGTTCTTGGTGTTTACATTTTGCCTGACAACTTTTTTCTCATAGCGATTAGCCTCACTGCCATCCAGTTGAGTTTTTGTAGTAGGCAGACAACCAGAGACGACACCGATATTTAACGACTGTTATGTAAGATTTATCTTGCACTCTCTTGTATGCGCGAAATGTAAGATTATTTACCCTGGTAATACACGCAATCCAACTACAAATTACACGGATTTCATTGTGCATGGTACATCATAATCATAATAATTCTGATCTTTCTAACAGGGGGAGTAAAAGGAGCAAAGTTATTAGAGTTTTTAAGCCGATCTACTGTATTCCGACATTCCGTGTATATCTCCTCTTCTTGAGGATCTGATTGTAAACTTCCGGGATTCGAGTTATATATATCAAGGTCCAATTTGGAACCTCTGCAGTGATGAAGAGACTGCAGAGGAAGCTACAGTGCAGTGCATTAGGGTATGCTGTTTGTTGTTAGATCCACGTCCAATGGTCCAAAACAAAGTGCGACAGTAGATCTAAACAGCAAATGCGAAGATTAATAGTTTGAACAATAAAATAATTATTGTTTACACAGTACTCCAATTAATATGCCTTGTTGTCCTATTTGTTTTGTTAAAGAATTGCTTGGTGCTTTGTGAAGGAACGCCTGTGAGCTTGCACCTTTTTTCCCGAATTTGCAACAAAATTCATACCTAAGCTCTAATTTGCAAACTAATCTGTGTATGTATAAACACAGAAGACCTACCAGTAGTTAATCTCCAGCGGGTATGACGGATTGTAAAACATACAGGTGAAACTCTGTTACGAGCACACAATTTTGACTGGTGTGTTCCGTTCAATCTCTGGTTATATAGAGATGACAACTGTTATGGTCAATTTAACTGAATCTTTCGATCCTTTGTCATACTGTTCCTAAACAGTGTTTGAATTTCATTTCGAAATTTTAGCCCCAACCAGCAAGCACAAATCTCCCCGACATTTTTTACTTTTCTTAAATATTTGTAAATTTGGTCAAAATTTGTTCAAATTCAATCAAAATATGTTAAAAATTAAAAAACAAATCGGCTAAAAAATGCCGAAATTTTGGTTCTTTACGCCCCAACCGGCAAAAACCAGGGTTTCGAAATTGCAAACCCTGTTCCTGAACAACAATTATATATGCAACAGTGGTGAGAATTTCTGGTGGTTAGCTAGGGTAAGTGCAAAAGGAGTGAACAAGAAATCAACGATTATATTTGTAATCCGTTCGCACAATGTCTACAATGGCACCAGTGAAACAATGGCATCGATCGATCGATTGTGAGCTTCGATTGGAGTTTTAGTCGGGTTGGAATGCACCAGGATGTACGTACGTACATTCAGAGAAGACAGAAGGATGTGAGTAACCCACATATCTTTCATCAGGAAATTAACAACGCTACAGCCTGCAATTTTTACCATTTATTATTTTTATTTTGTCATCTCTTGCACCCCTGTTCTTACGCACAATTACTTAATTCCAACCTTGCGTTTCATGTTGCTGCATTTGCGAGAGCTTTGTCTGACATTTCGTTGCCTCGAGAAAAAGTTTGTCCCTAACTAAGAACCTCCAGTGTTCAGAGAAAGACAGAAGAAGGACATATGATATGTGTTGAGCAGTGGACAGTTCTCCTAGATTAAGCAAAAATTAAAATTATAATTTAATATTGGTTTTTGTGTGCTAAACATATATTAAATTCTGATAAAATAGAATGCTTTTTTCTTGATAAAGATAAGTAGAATGTTGCCATGCCAATTACCAAGAGAAACACGTATGTTTTACCTGAGCTAGCTCTGTCACATACCCAAGGATCGGTTGAACATCACTTATGACTTATTTTTGACCGAGTGGATTTTATCGAGTGCATCTTATTTCGTATCAATGTTTAAGTACATCAGTTTAATCAAACCCAACTTTTAGTTTTTTTTAAACGCACATACGTAGTGCTTGAAAACAACCTATATGTCTTTGGGTTAAGTGTGTTTCTACCTTATATTTTAAATGGATGGAGTATTATACTAAAACAATAAGCAATTTGCTAGGCTACCTTAAATTTTCAAACGTTAAACCCCTTGTTTTTGATATAATAGATATTGTTAGCTTGTGTCCTTTAAGTTAGTACACACGTTGAACAACACAAATTTATGATTTTCAACCATCTTTTTGACCTTATGTATATAGGGGGCACCTCTGTATATATGGTTAGGTCGAAATTTGACTTTACAATAATCTACAAGGAAAATATGTCTCTAGAGAAATAAAATTTAGGCAGTCGAGCTAGCTGAGACTAGAGTGATTTGATATCATTCTGTCGATCTGAGTTCATTAATCACTTCACTAGGATCGGGAGACACAAGGACAATACTATGGATGATGCTTCCTCTTGTAAGTAAAGATCTATATATGATTGCTCTATTCCACAATATTTGTTGCATGTTTATGCTGAAAATATTGGTTTTCACGGAACTTAATTTCTTTCAGCCGACCAGATATGTATGTTGAATTTGTTGCGTTGGATACAAATACGGTGCGAGAATTACCACCAGCCATCCATGATTTACTTCAATAACTGGAGTGAGGTTAACAACTTGAAATGAGACACTGGTGGAGAAACCCTTTGTAGTCCCGGTTCGTAACCCCCTTTAGTCCCGGTTTCCAAACCGGGACTACCAATCCGGGACTAAAGATCACTATCTTTAGTCCCGGGTGAAATAACCGGGACTAAAGATCGATCTTTAGTCCCGGTTTGGGTTACCAACCGGGACTAAAGATGGCTCATCCGTCCCGGTTGGTGTTACCAACCGGAACTAAAGATCGAGCTGACCTTTTTTTTTTGCATGGCCCTGTTGCTGCATGGTTTATATATATATAAACCATGTTTCAGTACATATATGCATATATATATATATATTATATTATATTTATATATGTTTCAATACATATGTACATGTGCATAATATATATGTATTTATACATATATATGTTATGCAAATGCATATGTATATATATATATATGACCAAAATATATTTACATTATAGAAAATGTGTACACATGCATATAGAAACATATGTAGTCATGTATTAATTACAATCCATTATATGTTCTAGCTAGCTACGATTTCGACGTAGTAGTAGTCGCTAGCTCAGAAGCTAAGGACCTATGAATTGTGTTTCCGTCGTAGTAGAATTCACCCTTGGGATCAAGGATTTGTTCGTTGATGAATCCCATGAGTTGTTCTTGAACCGCCGCGATAAATTCCTTGTGCATGGTCAGGTTATCCCTCATGCGAATAAACTATATGAATGTATGAAATTGATTAGTAATTAAACAAGAAATCGATACGTAATGAAATTTTGAATTTATTTGTACGTACATTGAGCTCTCTTGTGGTGATGATTTAGTCTGCAAGGCAGTGACAATACTCGCACACGTAATAGCCGCACAAGTTAGTTCCCTTCTTTTGCTTTGCGCACTACAAATAAATGACAAACAATGAGAGATCTAATTAATATACACTTGTATGTATTTGAATCGGAGAAATATAAATGTAGAGCATGTGTACTCACAGGAAATTTGAACTTCCGCCTAAGTCTTTCTCTCCATTTGCCGCGGACCAAATGACGGAACCGATACCAAGCCCTACATGGAGTTTAAAGCTATGATTCGTAGTAGCAATTAACATAACAAGATTTTCTTAATTAACAGAGGAACTTATGACGGTACCTGTCTATAAGTTCGAAAACCTTGTCAAACGTAGACTCTTTTTTATGCATTGAGTCATATACGTTGACGGTGCAGGCCGACAGGTCGAAGAGTAAAAGCACCCAGTGGAATCTGCAATGTGCGTGGGATGCATTACATATGAAACACTTAGCAAGTTCGTACGAGAATGAAATTTGGTATAGGAAGACAGTAAAATTAAACTAAGTCTGTGTTGTACAGCAACAGTATGAACGTCTTGTAATGCTGCGCCTTTAGGAGATGGACGAGATTGTCCTCTGTGGCTTGCGGATATTGGTCGAGCATTGCGACGTTTACTTTCCGAGGGTCGATGAATCTAGTATCGAAAACCCCCGCCGTCAGGCCCTTTGAATCTCCATTCTACAAGGATAAAAGGGAGTATATTATTTTCTATAGTCTACTTATATACAAGGACCTAATTAATTAAAGGAGACGTAGTAAGAAATCTAACTGAACGATATACTTACAAAATCCAGTAACTCATAATAGAGACGTCGAGGGCGTCCAGCTGGTATAGTTCGTAGATTCCCTTAAAATTGATCCAGAGAATGTCATCTCCTTGCAAGAAGTCCGTGTCCCTGATCCTCGCTCCGATCATCTCTCTACCAGTGGCGCTCATCTCCATGTACAGCTGATGGAACTTGTACATTTGTGTGGGTAGGGACTGCAGCAGCTCAGGCTTGACAAGCGGTTTACCGAGTTCGTACATGTATTTCACTTCCGCCTTTTCGATTGGTGCGACTCCTAGCAATTGATCCGTAGTTAGACCAGTGTTAGTAATAAATTCTTCTATCGTCATTTCTTTACCGGTCACCAACGGCTCGATCTCCTGATTTGGTTGCTCTCTAAGCTGAGGGACTGGTTTGGACTTTCCAGAAGATGCTTTCTTCAGCATTCGCTCATAGTCCTCCTTGGCAGGTGCAGACATACCCCTGAAGAAGTTCATGACACTCGGGTCTATAGGAATCTTCTTTTCTGGACTTCGAGGCTTGAATTGTCTCTTGACTTCTGATGCCACGTAAGCGTCAAGCTCCTCTTGCGTGCAATCGTACCCCGGTTCCTTGTTCTTGGTGGCGTCAATTTTCGCCTTCTTCGTTGCCCTTCTGGGGGCAGGCGGTGGAGCTTGGGGGGCCCTTGACTTTGAAGGTGCCGGAAGAGGAGCTTGCGGAGGAGTCGGTGTAGGAGACCGAGGAGGAGTCGGTGCAGGAGCCTGAGGAGGAGTCGGTGCAGGAGCCTGAGGTGGAGACGGTGCTGGAGCATGAGGAGGAGACGGTGCAGGATCCTGAGGAGGAGACGGTGCAGGATCCTGAGGAGGAGATGGCGGAGCCGGAGGAGATGGTGCACGAGACGCCGCTTGTCGCCCAGGGAGGATGATGTACCGCCTGCTCCATAGAATAATTGCATGGCTTGTGTCTCGTAGATGCGTCTCACCGTCTCCTCCAGGGTAATCTAGCTCGAGGTCCTCGTATGTGCCTTCGACCAACTCAACTTCGACCTTGGAGTATCCTGCTGGAATCGGCCTGTAGTGGTAAGTACCTAAAGGGTCCGTTGGGATGGCCATGCCCGACGCCACCTTCATGTGGTGAGAGGTTATTTATTAGTAATCAACATATATAAGCAGCAACTAGCGGAATGGGCAAATCTAAAATATATAAACTACGAGCTTACCTTTATTGATAAGTTCTTGAAAGGAATATGCAGCTCACATGGTGTCCGCTGAGTGATGTCATCAACGGGGCAGGTGGATTCGTCCTGGGTTTGCATGGCGTCCATGCTTTGTGATCCTACCTGTCCCGTTGAGGCGCAGCTGCTATGGTTTCCTGACAGGCTCACCATTGCAGGAGGAATGGTCGGCTGGGGATCATTGGACCGATGTGGCACGCGGCGCAGCGGCGGCGTGGCGGCTTGGCGCCGCGCGGCGCTGGTGTCGTGCCGCGGCGGCGTCATGGCGTCTCGTCGTGTCGTGCCGCCGCGGCGTCATGCCGCGGCGTCATGTCGTGATGACGTCGGCGTCGGCGTCGGCGTCGGCGTCGAGGCGGCCGGCGGCAACCGAGAGGGAGAGAGAGATCGAGATCGGAGAGAGAGAGCTGATGAGAGGGAGGCGGCGTCAGCTCTCACCCCAGAGATGCGGCGGCGGAGGAGGCGGAGGCGGCGGCGACAACGACGAGCGCGAGACGATGGCGAGATACTGCGGCGGCGTCGGCGCGGGGATGCCCTAGGCAGTGGCGGCGAAGGAGAAGCCGAGAGAGATCGATCGGGCAAAAACTTCTAAGTGTTGGTGGAGAAGACGAGGGCGCGCATCGGGAATATATATACCCCTAGATCTTTATTCCCGGTTGATGAGAACAACCGGGAGTAAAGATATCTTTCCTCCCGGTTGGTGAGAACAACCGGGACTAAACAAAAGATCTTCTCACCAACCGGGAGGAAAGTTATCTTTACTCCCGGTTGTTCTCATTAACCGGGAATAAAGATCTTTTCCCACTATTTCCAAAATTTTTTTAAACCCGGTTAGGGTTAAGAACCGGGACTACTGATAAGCGCACTGAGTATTATTTTCCATTACATATGTGTTTCTAAAATAGAAAATAATGCATTAAATTTATTAAAGTACAAAAATTAATGACAATTACTACGGAAAATTAGTACTGTCTGTAATAAATTAAGTGGATAAAATGTAATAAGCAAATATTACGTTTTAAAATTAATAAAAATTCTAATAATCATATATACTTAGCATATGAATGATATTAAATTGTTAAAAACTCTAATTAACATATGTATATACATACGACATGATTTAAAATTAATAAAAATTGTAATAATCATATATAATTAGGATATTAAATTAATTGTTAAGAACTCTAATTAACATATGTGAATGCCACATGCATGATTTGAAAATTTTAAAAATTCGAATAGTCATATATAATTAGCATATGAATGATATTGAATTAATTGTTAAAAACTCTAATTAACATATGTAAATGCCACATGCATGATTTAAAAATTTTAAAAATTGTAATTATCGCATATAACTAGCATATACATGATTTAAACTTGTTAAAACCTCAAATAATCGTGCGTAATTAACATATGCCATACATCAATTGATTTATATGGATAATCAATACATCCAAAATAATTTACATCGTGTACACAATAATTACGGCAATACATCGGCGGTGACGGTTGACCGCACGTACTTTCTCCTCACTATTGTTCCCTCCTTGTGATCGCTACGTGAGTAAGTGGTGTCTTCATTTGATAGGAGGATGCTAGGGTCAATCGTCACCGTGAAAGGGGGTTGCCCATCCAACTGATCGTAATCCTCGTCAGTCTTGTCCTCAACTCCGACGATTTTTCTTTTGCCTGGGAGAACCACGTGACGCTTAGGCTCGTCAGGCCCTCTGCCCTTCTTTCCTTTGCTGACATGTCCTTCACGTAAAAGACTTGCGTTACATCATTGGCAAGGACAAAAGGTTCGTCCGAGTATCCAACCTTGTTAAGGTCAACCGTTGTCATCCCACTGTCATTAATCATTACTCCTCCACCAGTCAACCTAACCCATTGGCACCGGAACAGAGGGACCTTGAGAGGATCATAGTCAAGTTCTCATATGGCCTCGATGGCACCATAATACGTGCCAGTTGTTCCATCGTGTCCCATGGCATCGACACAAACAACGCTGTTTTGGTTCGTGCTCTTCATGTCTTGGGCTCTCGTGTAGAATGTGTACCCATTGATCTCATATCCCTGGAATGTCGCGATCGACCCAGACGGTCCCCTCGCCAGGAAGGCAAGTTGTTGGTTGATCGACTCGTTACCCATCAGATGTTGTCGTAGCCACGCGGGGAAAGTATCAATGTGATGCCGTGTAATCCATGCATCGGACTTACCGATGTTCCTGGCGCGAACTAGAGCCAAGTGCTCCTCGATGTAAGGAGCTACCAATGAAGATTGTTGCAGAATCGTGAAATGGGCTTTATGGAATAAATTGTTGTCTATCGTCATTATTGCTTTCCTTCCGAGAGTTCCCTTTCCCCGTAGTCTCCCTTCATGGCGTGATTCAGGTACCCCGATTAGGCGAAGGTCTTCAATAAATTCTACGCAAAATTCGATGACCACCTCTATTCCATAACCCTTGGCGATGCTTGCCTCTGGACGAGCACGGTTACGAACATACTTCTTCAGAACGCCCATGTACCTCTCGAAAGGAAACATGTTGTGTAGGTACACAGGCCCGAGAATACTGATCTCTTTCACAAGGTGACAAAGCAGATGCATCATTATATTGAAAAATGAAGGTGGAAATATCAACTCAAAACTGACGAGACATTGCACCACATCATTCTGAAGGGCTTCTAATCTATCCGGATCGATGACCTTCTGCGAAATTGCGTTCATGAATGCACATAGCTTTGTTATTGTTGCCTGGATATTGTCTGGAAGGATACCCCTTATTACAACTGGTAGCAGTTGTGTCATCAACACGTGACAGTCATGAGACTTTAGGTTTGTGAACTTCTTCTCCTTCGTGCTTATTATTCGCTTGATATTCGTGGAGTATCCAGACGGTACCTTTATGCTCTCCAAGCATTCAAACATACTTTCCTTCTCTGCCTTGCTAAGAGTGTAGCTGGCTGGACTCAAGTAATGGCTTCCTTTCTCCTTTGGTTCCGGGTGAAGGTCGCCGCGTTGTTCCATATGCTTCAGATCATTACGTTCTTCCAGTGTATCTTTCGACTTTCCGTATACACCTAGGAAGCCAAGAAGGTTTACGCAAAGGTTCTTAGTGAGGTGCATCACGTCGATTGCGTGGCGTACGTCCAAGAATTCCCAATAGGGTAACTCCCAAAATATAGAGTTCTTTTTCCACATCGCCGCGTGACCATCTTCGCTCTCTATAGGCTGGCTTCCAGGCCCCTTTCCGAACACTACTTTTAGATCTTTAACCATAGCAAATATTGTTTTCCCGTTGCGATGTTTAGGCTTCGTACGGTAGTCAGCCTTATGTTCAAAGTGCTTGCCTTTCTTCCGTACCGGGTGGTTTGCTGCAAGGAATCGACGATGACCCATGTATACAACCTTCCTATAGTGCTTAAGATACGTACTTTCTGTTTCATCCATACAATGAGTGCAAGCCTTGTACCCCTTGTTGGACTGTCCGGATAGGTTGCTAAGTGCAGGCCAATCGTTGATGGTTACGAACAGCAGCGCTCGTATGTTAAACTCCTCCTGTTTGTCCTCGTCCCACACGGGGACACCTTCCTTCTTCCACAACAGCTTAAGATCTTCGACCAGTGGTCTTAGGTACACATCGATGTCGTTACCAGGTTGCTTGGGGCCTTGAATAATAATTGGCATCATTATGTACTTCCTCTTCATGCATAGCCAGGGGGGAGGTTGTAGATACACATCGTAACGGGCCAAGTGCTATGGCCGCTGCTTATCTCTCCAAAAGGATTCATGCCATCCGTACTCAAACCAAACTGTATGTTTCGTGTGTCCTTTCCAAATTCTTTAAATTTTCTGTCTATGTTTCGCCACTGCGAACCATCGGCGGGGTGTCTCAGCATCCCGTCCTGTTGACGCTCTTCAGCGTGCCATCGCATCATCCTAGCATTCCCCTTGTTCCTGAACAAACGCCTTATCCATGGTATTATAGGGAAATACCACATCACCTTAGCAGGAATTCTCTTCTTTGTTAGCTGCCCGTCAACTTCTCCTGGATCGTCTCGTCTAATCTTGTATCATAGTGCTTTGCAAACAGGGCATGCTTCTAGGTTCTCATACTCCGCACCGTGATATAGGATACAATCATTCGGACATGCGTGACTCTTCTGAAATTCCAGTCCTAGCGGGCAGACTATCTTCTTAGCCTCGTACGTTGTCTCGGGCAATTTGTTTCCCTCCGGAATAATGTTCTTGACGAGTTTCAATAAATAGCCAAATGCCTTGTCACTAACCCCATTTTTTACCTTCCATTGCAAGAACTCCAGAGTGGTATCCAACTTTTTGTGCCCCTGCTCGCAACGTGGGTACAACGAAGTTCTGTGGTCCTCTAACATCTTGTCCAATTTATGGGCTCCCTTTTCACTTTCGCAGTCCTCCTTGGCGTCCTGCAACATCTGACGATCATCCGCAACGTCGTTTCCATCAGCATCCCTTTCCTCCTCGCCCGTTTGATTTCCTTCAAATCCAACGTACTGAGCAAAGTCCGGAATATTGTCGTCTTCCACTTCATCTTCTTCCATTTCAACACCTTGCTCTCCGTGGGATGTCCAACAATTATAGCTTGGCATGAACCCCGACTCAAATAAGTGGAAATGAATAGTCCTGAATGCAGAATACTCCTTCTGGTTTTTACACTTATTGCATGGACAACAAATAAAACCCCTTTGCCTGTTAGCTTCGGCCACTCTCAAAAAATAGTGCACGCCGTCAATAAACTCTTTGGACCGCCGGTCAGCGTACATCCATTGCCGATCCATCTACATGAGTCGAGAAAAAATCGTACAAAAATAATTATTCTTACAATAATGACAGTCATACAATAATTATAAGATAATTACAAACTGTTTCAACAGTCATACAATAATAACATATCTTTATTCATACAAAAATCATAAAATATTACACCAAATAATTCTTATTTACTATTTCTAAAGTTTTAAACTAATTTTAATGTGTTTTACTTCTTTTAATTTTCATTTTAGTTTGTTTTCTAGTATTCAAGATTAACTCTCACTATAGTTTTCCTTCTCAACTATTTTATAAAACCTTCTTTAGCAAATCAACTAAATTTCTATATATTCTTTCTTCCCCACACAAATTTTCTCCCTTATCAACTTACAACTAAATTTTGGAGACAAAAAATGTGCAAAACATAGCTGCAAATGTAATATGACAAAAAAAAACATTGGAGGATGAAGTTGCAAACCTTTTAGGTACCTCCGATTTGTATGTAATCACCAAAATAAATTCACTAGAAATTTTGGCATGACCTCCCCTCTTTTTTGAAGAAATTTTGAAGCTTGCTCGGGCAGCTGGAGGAGGAAGAAGACATATATATATATAGGGGTGGGACTTTAGTCCCGGTTGGTGTTACCAACCGGGGCTAAAGATCTCCGAGATCTTTAGTCCCGGTTGGTAACACCAACCGGGACTAAATCTTTAGTCCCGGTTGGTGTTACCAACCGGGACTAAAGATCCCGGGGGTCCTGACAGGCCCTGACAGCATTTGAACCGGGACTAAAGATGATCTTTAGTCCCAGTTGGTGTTACCAACCGGGACTAAAGGTCAAATATGCCCGTTACCCTTTTTAACTGGGACTAAAGATCATCTTTAGCCCTGGTTTTTATTGCATCCGGGACTATTGTGGAATTCGGCCGACCGACGAAAGATGGTTTCTCCACCAGTGAGAGGTTAGAATTCTTAGTCTCAGATGTGAAAAAAAAAATCGTGCCTTATAAGTTGGTGATGAGTGATGCATGTTCACTGTCTTGGATATTGGGACTACCAGTGTCACTGTGTACTTCCTCATTTGATCCTTAGATCCACATCAAGTTCTAGTCAGATTATACTTCAATTTATGGTTAATTGCGAATGACGTATTATCGAATCTAGAATCTCTTGTTGAACCAGATGTAATATTATAGCAAATTTTCAATGACAAAAATTAAACTCATTAACTTCGAGTGACAAATAAATAATTTTCGCTTTCTAAAACTGATTTAAATTTCAAATAAGTTTGGATGGATTCATCAAATATGATGACATTCAAAAGGTCAAAACTAAATGAATGAAAATGCAGAGCAGCTAGAAATGTTGCAGCATTCTTTATTTTCACAGAATTGAAACACAGAAGACTGGGCCATGCACGTATACTGGCTATGGATCGAAGTGATAACAGCCATTAGTTCATTTAAACTGCACCTTTCATTATTTAAAAAGAAAGGAAAAAGAAAGCTTACCTTAAGTTGGTCTTTGGTCCTACTGTCCATGAAACACAATTATTCAATAGTGATGAAAGCCAGCTTCTAGTACTTATACGTCCAAATTATATATATGGATTTCATTATGCGTGGAACTGATTAATCCTGACAATTATAATATTGTTTCAAATCAAGGCGGGTCACAAGAGGGGCTCTAGAGCCACAGCAGGTGATGGATTACAGCGTTCAGTGGAGAAGCTTCAAACGATACGTTGAATTAGCATACTTCTGGGAAAAAAAATCAGTTCTAGAAATTCTTATTTGGAATGCTGAATAGGAGTTTATCAGTTCACCGCGATACTGAATAATTAACTGAAAACCATTTTAATTTCTCGGTGGCAATGCCTACGAAATTGTACTCTTTTTTCCATAGCACCTGTATAAATCAGAATGGATGGTATTTCAAAAATGTATTAACCGACTAGATTGCTCCCAATGATAAAAGAATGCAGACAAATGTAGGTTACTGTGCTTCTATTACTTCTAGTCATGTTCTCAATTCCCAGCAAGGGATTGTTTGTGCAACCATGAATACCCTCAATCTCTTGTGATGGGTTCATATTATTAGAGATCGATCAGAGCCTATCCTAAGTGACCAGCTAGATACACTCAATATAACTGAGGTTAACAAAAGGTAAAAACCAGCCCGAAAAGAGCCAATCTCCTATGGTCTGAAAGTAACTTGACCTGAAATAATTGAGAACCCATTTTTTCCTTGTTGAGCCTCCTCATATTGCTAGAGAAAGCATCTTTACTACTGGTTTAGAACCCTCTTTATTCTCGGTTGTAGCAGCCGAGACTAGTAAAGCGAGACTAAAGATCTAGATTTTTATTATTGGTTGAAAGAACCGGTACTAAAGATGCATACTAAATCAAAAATAATGTGCAGGATGTAGGATTCGAACTCAAGAACTCTCACCTAAGCCCTCACGTGTGTTACCATCCCACCTACTATACACATCTATCTTGAATGGACATGCTTTCTTTTTGAACCAACTTTGTAGACACTAAAAATATCTTTAGTCCGTGTTTCATTTTTAGTACCGGTTGGTAACACTAACCCCGACGAAAGATCCTCCATCTTTAGTCTCGGTTAGGGTTACCAACCGGTACTAAAGATATAATTTTAGTACCGGTTGGTACACCAACCGGAAACTAAAGATATTTTGGGACTTGGACTTTTGGGAAACTAAAGAAATTTTTTAGTACCGGTTCTAAATCTAACTGAAATATTTGTGTTTTGGGTACCACGATAAAACATTGTGTCCAATAGTCTCAGCTAGTGAGCACATGCAAAATCATGCACGATTGGCCCCAATTTCCCCCTATATAAGACATATACACACTCACTATCTGAGAAAAATATATAGCTTAAATCACACATGTCGTGAAAACCTATAAAGTATCATTGGATTTAAAAATAGATGTTTGAGATTTATCCACGTCATCTAAAATAATTTTTTATTACTAGGAATCTATTTTTGAATCCAATGATGGTTTCCATATATATTTCCACTGCATATGTGGTTTCTGTTCGAATCAGATCGAGCAGTGTTGAGCACCTACACACAGGTGGTTGGTCAGCTAGTGAGCACTTGCAAAATCATGCAGGATTATTGGGCCCCAATTTCCCCTCTATATAAGACATATGTACACACACCATCCATTCTGATCGAGCTGTGTCAAACTTGAGATTCCGATAGTCAAGTTTGTTGTTGAGTGGTAGTGATGTTAGTTGCTCGATCAAGATCGATCAGCTAACATATAGTATTGTACACCCACTGTGATGTCATCGCTAGCTACGATTGGAAGGCATCGGGAACTGAAACTCACCATAGATCTCCTCTCCATCAGCTAACTTCCGATCACATGCTCTCGCCGTCGATCCTTGTACCTCAAAGAACCATTGCAAAAGTAACAAAATTGTGTGTAACCCCATTCCTTTGTCACTTCCAGCTCGTATCTTAAGGAAGGGTAGACGATGATGATGGTTTCCTGTAGCTGTGGCATGTTGTGCTGTGGGTCCATCTGGGATTGGGAGTAAAAGATTGTGTAAACTAATTACTGCTACATGTGTAACCCCAATTCTTTGTTACTTCCAGTTGATTGTGTAAACTTATTGCTGCTACATCTGAAAATATATCCAACTTGATGAATCTTCAAATCGAGTAAGTACAAGCTCCTACAACAGGGTCTGGGAGTGTAGGATTGGGAAGCATCATGAACAGAGGATTGACTGCTCAAGATGGAGTCTTTGGAGATGGCGCCATGGCGCAATGTAGGAAATGTAAGTAGCTTGATTCCTACATTTTGGGCCATCATTTCCTGCACCTGAACGAAACTATTCCCGCCATAATTATATCCAGCATGAAACTGTTTTATCCATCAAATGCCTTCATATCAACACTTCCCCTTTTTTTCCTCCAAGTACTTCACTGCAAATGATTTGGTAGATTAAACATGACTTAGGTACTACTCCCTCCGTTTCAAAATATTTGACACCGTTGACTTTTTAGCACATGTTTGACCATTCGTCTTATTCAAAAAAAATTTGTGAAATATGTAAAACTCTATGTGTACATGAAAGTATATTTAACAATGAATCAAATGATATGAAAAGAATAAATAATTACTTAAATTTTTTGAATAAGACGAAATTTTATAAATAAAGAAAATATTTACAAGGTTACATAGTTTACATGCGGTTCACACAGAAAGACTATAAGATTTGTACCCAATTAAAAACAGTTTGCTTTAAAGGATCATTCATTCTGCATATATGCAGAAGAACTTCTTTGACGAAAAGAGATCTCCATGCCTGGAAAGAGGGCTGAATGTTCTGAAATATGAAGCCATTTCTTTGCTTCCAGATGTGCCAAGCTGCCAAAAAGAAAATTTCCAGGAAACCCTTCTGAGCAAATTTGATTCTTGCTAGGGAGATCATCTGGAAAAACTCCAAATTATTATTCCACTCAATTCCCAGGTATTGCCAACACCTGATGCTGAAAGGACATAAGAAGAAGAGGTGTAGCCTTGTCTCTCTGCAGTTCGCATTGCACAAAACACACGTGAGATCATCATCTTCTTTGGCACAATGTCTTCTATCCAGCATATCTCTTGTATTAAGCCTATCACAGAACATTAGCCAGGCAAAGACTTTGATCTTCATGACACATTTTGTTTTCCATAGCCAAATCATGGGTCTGGAGGGTTGCAATGCAGAATAATTTAGCTTATAGAATTTCTTAGTTGTGTACTTATCTGAACCCCAGATAAAATTCCAAGAATCCTCCATCCCTGATTGTAAATTCAAACTGTCGAGAACCCCCTGAAGTTGCAAGAATTCCGAATAAGCCTCATCTGAGAGTGGTAGAGCAAAAGAATCAACATTCCATAGATCATGCCAGAAAAGGGCAGTTCTTCCTGTCCTGATTTCATATTTTGCTATCCCCCTGAATATGTCTGCAACAGTTGTGATGTCCCTCCACCAAAAAGAACCCTTATTCATCGTCAGGTGTGGAACTTTAGAAACATAATATGATTGTGAGATTAATTTCACCCATGGTAAATCAGCACCATTATAGAACTTGACCATATGCTTTAGAAGAAGGGCTGTGTTTTGAACTCTCAGATTGATCACTCCTAAGCCTCCTTTCTCCTTAGGCATGCACATCCTATCCCAAGAAGCTAGATGTTTCCTTGTCGAAGAAGGGTTATTACCTCTCCACAAGCAATTCTTACGAGCTGTGTCAATGGCCTTGATGACTGAAACTGGTAGCTGCAATGAGGACATGTAATAGGTTGGGATAGAAGACAGGACTGAGTTGATCAAAGTTAATCTTCCTCCTTGAGGTAAAAAAATTGAGCTTGCCGTCAGCCTCCTTTCAACCCTGTCTACCAATGGAGCAAAGTCTACCACTCTAGGCCTGGTGGTTCCCAAAGGTAGCCCCAAATAAGTGAATGAAAGAGAACCGATCTTACATCCCAAGATGCCAAATAGTAAGACAGCTTTGTCCTGAGGCATATTAAGTGGGTACAGATTTGATTTATTATAGTTTACCTTGAGGCCATTGAGCAAACATATTCAAAATAGCCTTGAAACAGAAGACTTCTTTCTGAGATGCTTTTAACAAGATCAAGGTGTCATCAGCATACTAAATGATTGGGAAACCATCCCCACTGCTTTCATTAATTGGTTTTGATAGAAGTCCTTGATGAAAAGCTTTGTTGATTATTCTTTGCAACAGCTCTGCCCCCAACACAAACAGCAGAGGTGAGAGAGGATCCCCTTGTTTGACTCCTCTTCTGCATTTGAAAGAATTCCCTGGCACCCCATTTAATAACACAATAGAAGAAGCAGTAGAGAAAACCATATGTACCCACTCAATCCATTTTGGAGGAAAATCCATATGCTGCATAACTGAAAGAATTGCAAAATGCTCAATGGTATTAAAGGCTTTTTCGAAGTCTAACTTCAAGAGGACTATTTCTCTTTTAGACTGCTGACATTGGTGAATATATTCAAAAGACCAGGCAAGACAATCCTGTATGGTTTTTCCATTGATGAAACCATATTGGTTATCACTCACCAGTTTAAGAATTACCCCTTGAAGTCTGTCAGCTAGCAATTTAGTTAAGATTTTGAGACTAATACCCATAAGGGAAATGGGTCTGAAATCATTAACAGTCTCTGGGGAGGTTTTCTTTGGAACCAGGGTTATGAAAGAGCTATTAAGGATTTCCAAATCAACATTTCCAGCATGAAAATGAGCTGCCAGTCTATAATAGTCCTGAGCTATGATAGGCCAACACTTTTTCATGAAAAATCCATTGAAACCATCCGACCCTGGTGCTTTGTCAGCTGGAATAATAGAGATGAGACTATCTACTTCTTGAGTTGAAAACATGTCAACCAAGCTGTTCAAGTCTATATGTCTGTCAAAAAGAGAGTCCAAGTCAAAAGCCATCTGTGGGGAATTAGATACACCCATCCTATTCTTAAAGCTGTGATGAAACAGTGAAGCCTTCTGCTCATGAAGATGTAGAATCTGTCCATCATGATCAAGCACTTGTGAGATAGTGTTTATTCTGAACCTTTCTGTGGCTATTGACTGAAAGAATTTTGTATTTTCCTCCCCCAACATCATCCATGTATTGGTGTACCTTTTTTTCCAATAGATCTTCCTGAATTCCAATAGTTTCAAGATCTGTACCTTAACTATTTCTCTGAAATTCCACTCATAGACTGATAGCATTCTGTTTTCTTCGATGTTGAGGTTAAGATGATCATTCACCACAAAATGTTGAGAAAAGCTAAAAAATGGGATACCATTTTGCACGGTAAAGTTAATGGAACCTGCTCCCTGCTTGCATGTAATCTGACACACACATTCTCACAAATTACAAGCAACTTCCCACTTATCATACGGATAGCTCGGGAAGATAAAATATGATGACAAGTGGGGCCCATGTTGAGTATGTGCGGATGAGATGACGTGGACCCTCCGGATTTCCCATGATGTCCACATATAAAATGGACCCTTGGCATGCAGCTACCAATTTGTTTTAGAAATTTGTTACGTTGTGGAGTACTATTTAAGCAGTACGGATGAGGGGAAAGTCACTAAATTTTCCTCTTTTCTTTCCTATTTTTTTATTTTGTTACGTTGTTTTTTTTTGTACTCGTGGATACCACGTCCGGTACCTAGGTGCTAGGTCTGATACCTATGGTATACCCAATACCTAGTAACCAAATCTCTTACTTATGATATCATATCTAAGACCTCAGGTCTGATACCTGTGGATACCATTTCCGATACCAAGTAACCAAGTTCGATACCTGTGGGTACCATATCTAGGACCTAATTACCATGTCAAATACCCATGAGCACGAGCAAGTTTGATACAAATAGACATGAAATGTATCTCCAAATATTAGAATCATCACATGTAGTATGAATCTAGGTGACTCAACCTAATTGATCAGCCTAGCTTTCATTCCCTACTTTAGAAAAAAAATAAAGAAATAATTCAGACCATCTATCCATTGCATATTGACCCAACTCCATCCTAGCTACCTAGCACATAGGCATGTCAGAGCATGTGGCCTAGCTCTGTTGTCATCTCATCTATTAAAATGATACAGGACTGGTCACGCAAAAGAGACTTGACGTCATCAACAACTTAAACTATGCTGTTCGTATGGGAGAGCGTGCTCTAGTTTCTCTCCAAAATGTTTCAATCCAAACTAAGGCATTGAAACGAAGCTAAAAATATAAACGTGATGAAAGAAATAAATTATCCAAACTAAATTGCCAAGGAAAGAACAACAAGTAATATTTTTTTGAAGCGCATAATAGTAAAGTATTACAAAGGCAATAAGCTATGCCACCTTGATGAAAAAAAATAACAGGAAAGTTTGTGCCAGTAACAACTAGTAGCAAGTTTGTGTCCTTGGTTGTTGGAGTTGGCATAGTAAGCCAATATAGTTACAATTTTCTGAAGAAAACCAAACGGATGCCCTAAATTCCATGGAAAGATTTGTTAGCTCCACATCTAGGGTAGGAGGCATCAGGATACCAACGTGCTCTGTTCAAGCTCCATTTGTCTTACTTATCTCTTAAGGACAGCCAAATCTTCGACTTATTCGCAAACCTAATTAATTAATGTCTGAAAGTGTTGAAATATTTAACTGCCTGAGTCTACAGAATCAAAGGGGATCGAAATCAGTAGTACTTCAGTGCTTGCCATACCAAGCAGAGAGGTTATCTCAAATTTTCGATATCATGTTTCGGTGTATATGATTGTCTCAAAGTTGAGATAGTTCAGTGTATAAGACAAGGTTAAACATTTTCACATATTTTTTTTCATGCAACAAGGTTTTCCTGTAGGTGAGAACACTCATGCTTCAGCTTATGTTGTACATGGTTAAAAGATCTCCAAGAACCGAGTTAAGCTAGTCATGATATATAAAAGTATGAGAAACAACATTAAAGCAAGCGTAACCATATTTTAAGTATACAAAATTTGCCTATTTTACCCACTAGACGTCCTACGCCCTGATGTCTTTTACCAAGAGTACATGCAAATTACTGTCAATTCTTTGTCGGTATTTTTTTTCGAAAAATTAACGTTACCGATATAGGGTCGTGCGGTTATTAACTACGTTTGTTAAATGTTATTGTAACCATGAGTGTATGACTTCACCCACCAGAGTTCAAATACTAGTATCCACAAATGTGGTTGTGTGCATCCGGCACAAGGACTAGAAGTTATACTTTTTTTTATTTAAAAAATAATGCATTGACAAGGCTACAGTTGATTAACACGATGCAAATTTTGGCACCGGAAAATACCTTGTGCTTGCTTGGTGAACTGAACATTGGAAAGTTACTCGGAACTAAAAGTGTAAAATCAAAGGTGTTTTTGATTATTATTTTGTGATGAACAATTGGGCATCAGAGATTATTGGTTTTGTTATTTGGAATTTATTCACGAAGTGGTTTTAGAGATGATCGGATTTACAGGTGATCGCAGGATCTATCATTTTATGTGGACCGGTCAGACCGGGCTCAGGTAGCCGGTCAGACCGGCGTGTAATGCGCGGTCAGACCGGCGCAGCCCGCGGTCTGACCGGCCGACAGTGTGTCGGTTTCGGTTTCGGGTTGTTTATTTGGATATCTGACTTTATTTCATGATTATGACTTCTAGATGGATACAATACGTATGTAATACTATTGTTTGCTGCTAATAAGTCAAGTTGGAGATAGCTTGGTCTCGTAGTATGGTTTCTTTGTTTGTTCCATGTGTAGGTGACTCGATGTCTCGGGGAGAGTATTTGCGGTGATGGACCGGGAGTCGGCTTGGGGATAAGACGACGTCCGTTGTGGTCAGAGATCATGCGGGATACTAAGGCTAGAGTTGATGCATGTGGTTGATGGAGATTCTATATGGCATACGATGGAGTTATTGTGTACGTACGGGATGCGGAGTCGAATTTGGAAAGAGTCTAAATTTGGTACGATTGGTTATGTAAAGTTTCTTTCTTGTACTAGTGGGTTTCCTAAGGTGTTTAGGACTCCTAGTATGAGTTTGGTTCATGGCTTTAGGCTGCCTACCTCATGTATAAATAGAGGGGGAGCGTGAGGCTTCCCGGTATCGCTTTAGAGAGCAATTGAGTTGAGTTTTAAGTTAGGGTTTCGAGTTTAGTCGAAATTTTTGTAAGGAGTGCTGTTGGTGCACTTTGTAAACACAGAGAGAAGTAATAAAGTCGTCATCTACTTTAAGAGTTCTTCGATTTGTGTTTCACTGGGTTTCGGCGGTCTAACCGGCGATGCACCGGCGGTCAGACCGGCGGCATGGTGGCGGTCCGACCGGCAGGAGTACGGCGGTCATACCGGCAGGGGCGACAGGCGTGGCAGGCAACTTCGGTGGTCAGACCGGAGATTCAACACCGATCAGACTGACGGCATCCACTCGGTCAGACCGGCATCAATCTCGGTCAGACCGACTTCCGTCGATTTTGAGGGTAACTTTTATTTCTGCTAAAAGTTTTCGGTTTTTAGGTATACCAACCATTCACCCCCCCTCTGGTTGGCTTAGTTCTTGTGTTTCGATCCTACAAGTGGTATCAGAGCCTTGTTTTCTTCTTTGGATTTTTATCGATCTAGAGTTTTTGCCATGGCTACTCCCGCTAGGTTTTCAACTAAGCCTCATGTTTTCGATGGAACGGATTTTTCTCATTGGTGTAGTGGGATGCAATCTTATATTATGGCTGAAGATTATCATATTTGGAGAAAATTTTCTCATCCTTATGTGATTCCTGAAGCTATTAATACTGCCGCTGAAAAAACTGCTTTTGAACAAAATTGCAAAGCTCGCAATATTCTTTTGAGTGGTATTTCTCGTTCAGATTATGATCGTGTTGCTCATCTTCAAACTGCTCATGAGATTTGGACTGCTTTGAGTAATTTTCATCAAGGAACAAATAATATTAAAGAACTTCGTCGTGATCTTTTGAAAAAGGAGTATATTAAATTTGAGATGAAACCTGGAGAAGCTTTGGATGACTATCTTTCTCGGTTTAATAAAATTTTGAGTGATCTTAGATCTGTTGATTCTTTTTATGATGCTAGTTATCCACAATCTGAGATTTCTCGTCATTTTTTGAATGGTCTCGACATGTCTATTTGGGAGATGAAAGTTACATCTATTCAGGAGTCTGTTAACATGTCTACTTTGACTTTGGATTTACTTTATACAAAATTGAAAACACATGAGATGAATGTTCTTTCTAGAAAAGTTGATTCTAAGTCGAGTGCTTTGGTTTCTTCTTCTTCCTCTTTGGATGTTGATGTTTCTTCATCTAAGTCTTCTTTTCTTGCTGTTTTTAATGCCACATCCGATGATCAACTCGAACAAATCGAGGAGGAGGATTTGGCTTTAGTTGCTAACAGAATTGCTCGAGCTATGAATAATGCCAGGAACAGGAAAAGAGGTGGTCCAAATCGTTGCTTTGAATGTGGTTCAATTGATCACCTTCGTTCGCATTGTCCTAAGCTTGGGAGAGGCAAAAGAGAAGACAAAGATGGTGAGAAGACCAACAACAACAAGCCCAACAACAACAAGTCGAAGGGTTCATACCAAGGAAGGAAGATGGAGAATCTTAGGAAGGCTTTTCAACAAGTTTGCGCCGCCTTCGAGCCACTAAGTGATGTAGATGCTGAAAGTGGAGATGATGATTAGGGAAAGAACGTCTCCGATGTTTGCTTCATGGCGCGTGGTGAATCTAACACAGAGTATGAAGATAATGAGGTGAGTGCTTTTGAGGAAGCTATTAATATTTTGAGTGGAAAAAATAAGAAGTGTGAGAAAATGTATAGAAAACAGGAATTTATCATTGAATCTGTTAAATCTGAAATTGATAGGTTAAAATCTCTTATTCCTAATGATGATGATTGCGAAAATTGTGAGGTTTTAATGAATGAAATTTCAAAAATTAGAGATGTTAATGTTGCACATGATTTGAAAAATAGATCTTCTCTTGCTTGTAGTTTTGCTTTGCACACACGCACTTTGGATGAGTTGTTTTTAACTAAAAAGTTGTTGCAAAAATATCAAATTGCTTTTCATGCTAGTTTGATGTTTAACATGATTTCTGCTAAAAAGGTAAAACAACCTCATGATGTTTTGAATTGCTCAACATGTAATTTGAATAAGATGAAACTAAAAGATGCTTTAGGTCGTGTTGAGTACATGGAAGATGTTGTGAAAAACAATGAAGTGCTTTCTTGCCCTAAATGTCGTAAAAGCAAAGGTGTCATGGTAGATTGTGAAAATTGTGCTAATTTGGAAAAAGAGGTTTCTTATTTGAAAAATTCTTTGCTAAGATTTTCTGATGGTAAAAAGAACCTCAACATGATTTTGGATCAATCAAAGGTTAGCACAGATAACCGTGGTTTAGGTTTTAATCCTTATGCTCATAATTCTAGACATCCTCCTGTTGTGTTAGGTGTTGGTGCTAGAAGTGGTGAGATTTTGATTAAACCTGATACTAACAAAACTGTGTTTAAATCTGCTGGTATCATGTCTATTACGAGTGCATCTTCTTCAAAATCCAATGTTGTGCATGCAAAATCTCCTGTTGTTGCTAGTGTTGCTAGATCTTCAAGTGCTACCAATGTGTCTAATCATCGTGAAAAATATACTTGTTCTTTTTGTGGAAAAGATGGACATATTGTTGGTTTTTGTTTCAGATTAGCTCATAAACAGAAAAAGGAGAGAAGAATTGCTTTTGCAAAGTCAAAGTAGCAAAAATCGGGTTTTCCCTCGGGGAAATCGGTCAAACCGCAGTGGGTCCCGCGGTCAGACCAGCGACCGGTCAGACCGGCTGAACAGCCTCGGTCAGACCGACCACCGGTCAGACTGGCGGTGAAGCCTCGGTCAGACCGGCCCCCAGTCAGACCGGCTGTACACCCTCGGTCAGACCAGCCTCGGAGGAATTTTTCCGAAAATTCTAAAATTGATTTTGCACATGGATATATGCCTATTGGATCTTCTAGTCGTGTGTCTCAGTACTGGATTCCTAAATTTTTATTATCATCTAACCCCAGTACTGAGGCTTCGACTTCTGCTTGTGTGTTGGCTTTGGTGGCAGGGAAGGAGAACGTGTGGATCGTGGATTCCGGTTATTCGCGGCACATGACCGGTGATAAAAATTGGTTCTCCTCCCTAAAGAAGGCATCCAAGACTGAATCGATTATCTTTGGTGATGCTGCTACAAGTGCCGTTCTCGCTATAGGTTTGGTTAAGGTAAATGGAAATTTTGAATTGAAGAATGTAGCTTTGGTTGAGGACTTAAAGTACAATTTGCTTTCAGTTTCACAAATTGTTGATGAAAATTTTGAGGTTCACTTTAAGAAAACTGGAAGTAAAGTTTTTGATTCTCGTGGTGATTCTATGCTGAATATTTCTCATTATGGAAGAGTGTTTAAAGCTGATTTTGAAAATCCTGTTTCACCTGTGATAACATGTTTGGTTGCTAAGTTTGATAAAGATGTGATGTTTTGGCATCATAGACTTGAACATGTTGGTTTTGATCATCTCACTAGGTTAAGTGGTTTGGATCTTGTTCGTGGTTTGCCTAAACTTAAGAAAGATCTTGATTTAGTTTGTACACCGTGTCGTCATGCTAAGATGGTTTGTACTTCACATGCTCCTATTGTTTCTGTGATGACGAATGCACCGGGACAGCTATTACACATAGACACTGTTGGTCCAGCTAGAGTGAAATCTGTTGGAGGAAAGTGGTATGTGTTGGTTATTGTTGACGATTTTTCTCGATATTCTTGGGTTTTCTTTATGGCAACTAAGGACGAAGCTTTTCAACACTTTCGTGGGTTGTTTCTTCGATTGGATCTTGAATTTCCTGGTTTTTTGAAAAGAATTCGAAGTGATAATGGTGGTGAATTTAAAAATGCTTCATTTGAACAATTTTGCAATGAAAGAGGTCTTGAACATGAATTTTCATCTCCTCGTGTTCCTCAACAAAACGGTGTTGTTGAAAGGAAAAATCGTATTTTGGTTGAGATGGCTAGAATGATGTTGGATGAATATAAAACTCCTAGCAAAATTTTGGGCTGTGGCGATTAACACTGCTTGTTATATTTCAAATCAAGTTTTCTTGAGATCTAAACATGGAAAAACTTCTTATGAACTTCGATTTGGACATCAACCCAAAGTTTCACATTTTCGTGTTTTTGGTTGCAAGTGCTTTGTCTTGAAATCTGGAAATTTGGATAAGTTTGAGGCACGTTCTACCGATGGATTGTTTCTTGGTTACCCCGCACACATTCGTGGCTATCGTGTACTTATTTTGGGGACTAACAAAATCGTGGAGACTTGTGAAGTTTATTTTGATCAGGCTAGTTCAGGTACTAGACCCGATATTGCAGGTACACTGTCACGTTCAGGGGGAGGATGGTCATATTTTTGAAGACGAGAGCGACTACGACGACGACGACGAGGTCGACTCAGCCAGTCAGACCGTCGGCACACTTCCAGTCAGACCGGCTCATGAAGAGCGGTCAGACCGGCCAGGGTCGTCGGGTTTGGGTACTGTTGATGCTGATCGAGATGGTCCTCCGGAAATTACTACTTCGACCAGTACTGATATAGAACGTGGATCAACTTCAGAAGTTGCTGCTCCTTTGTACATTCAACGACGACATCCGCCAGAACAAATTATTGGTAATATAGGTGAGCGGACTACAAGGTCTAAGGTAACGACTCATGATGTTTGAGCAAATTCTGCATTTGTTGCTTCATTTGAACCCAAAGATGTGTCACATGCATTAACAGATGAATCGTGGATTAACACCATGCATGAAGAACTTGAAAATTTTGAGAGAAACAAAGTTTGGACTTTAGTCGAACCACCTTCTGGACATAATATTATTGAAACCAAGTGGGTTTTCAAAAATAAACAAAATGAGGATGGATTGATTGTGAGAAATAAAGCTAGACTTGTTGCTCAAGGTTTTACTCAAGTTGAGGGTTTGGATTTTGATGAAACTTTTGCTTCTGTTGCTAGAATTGAGGCAATTAGACTTTTGTTGGCTTTTGCTGCTTCAAAAGGTTTTAAATTGAATCAAATGGATGTGAAAAGTGCTTTTCTAAATGGTTTTATACAGGAGGAATTTTATGTCAAACAACCACCAGGTTTTGAAAATCCTGATTTTCCCAACCATGTTTTTAAGTTGTCTAAAGCTTTGTATGGTTTGAAACAAGCTACAAGGGCATGGTATGATAGGCTTAAGAACTTTTTGCTTGCGAAAGGTTTTACAATGGGAAAGGTTGACAAAACGCTTTTTGTTCTTAAGCATGGTGATAATCAACTTTTCGTTCAGATTTATGTGGATGATATCATCTTTGGTTGTTTGACTCACGCTTTGGTTGTAGATTTTGCTGAGACTATGCGCAGGGAATTTGAGATGAGCATGATGGATGAGTTATCGTACTTTTTGGGATTGCAAATTAAGCAAACACCTCAAGGTACTTTTGTGCATCAAACGATGTATACAAAGGATCTTTTGAGACGGTTCAAGATGGAGAATTGCAAGCCAATTTCAACACCAATTGGTTCTACAGCTGTGTTGGATCCTGATGAAGATGGTGAAGCTGTTGATCAAAAAGAGTATAGAAGTATGATTGGATCTTTGTTGTACCTAACTGCTTCTAGGCCAGACATACAATTTGCTGTGTGTTTGTGTGCGCGCTTTCATGCTTCTCCTCGTGCTTCACATCTTCAAGCGGTCAAGCGAATAATGAGGTATTTGAATCATACACTGGAGTTTGGAATTTGGTATTCTACTTCATTATCTATATGCTTAAGTGGATATTCCGATGCTGATTTTGGAAGTTGTAGAATTGATAGGAAAAGTACTAGTGGAACATGTCATTTTCTTGGTATATCATTGATTGCATGGTCTTCTAGGAAACAATCTAGTGTTGCTCAATCAACTGCTGAATCTGAATATGTTGCTGCTGCTAGTTGTTGTTCACAGATTCTTTGGCTTTTATCTACTTTGAAAGATTATGGTCTTACTTTTGAGAAAGTACCTCTCTTTTGTGATAATACTTGTGCTATCAATATTGCTAAGAATCCTGTTCAACACTCACGCACAAAGCACATTGATATTCGCTTTCACTTTTTGAGGGATCATGTTGAGAAAGGAGATGTTGAGTTGCAGTTTTTGGACACCAAGTTGCAAATTGCTGATATTTTCACTAAACCTTTGGATTCTAATCGCTTTGCTTTTCTTCGTGGTGAATTGGGAATAATTTATCCTTTTGGCATGGTTTGAGGGGGAGTTTGTACCTCATGGTTTTATCAAGTAATAACATGACAATGAGAAAAATTGATAAATGAGAGCTTTGTTTATGCATATGGTATTTTCTTGTGCATGCTAGCAATACTTTGAAGGTTTATTTGTCTCTAGCATAGCTTGTATGTATTCTAGTCTTTTCATGAGATTTAGATTTTGCTTTTAAGGGAGATGATGCATGACACTTAAATTCTATACTTGAATTAAGAAAATATGCAATGTTGATGCTAGCATATAGTTTGATTTATAAATGCTCTATATATATGCTTTATTGACTTGTTATTCCTCAAATAGCTTTAATTGCTCATTGTGAAAAAGAGAATAAAAATATGAAAAAAATGAATACCGAATCCTTGGAAACACTCTTGACGACAAAGACGTATTCGATGTGAGCAAAATAATGGGTGCCGAATCCCTGGAAACAGTCTTGACGATAGGGACGTACCCGGAATAAAAAAAATATGAGCAAAAAGGCAAATTCTCTTGGTTATTTTGTGCTAAAGGTTATTTGAGAAAGAGTGATAAATGCAATAGGTGTATGTGTTTAGTGTTTATTCTTCAACCTATGTGCTTGTTAAGATGTTGCATTATAAATCGTTTGAATTCATGAATTTTGATTGTTGATTCAAGCTTAATTGTAAAATTTTTGGTTCATGGTTATACTTTAATGCATGCTTGTTATATTTTAGATGGGTTCATCTTCTTTTTATTGCAATACATGACTTGATATGCTATATGTATGCTAAGCTCTTAAACATTAATGAACATAATTCCTATGCTTGATGAAATCATTGTCGAAAGGGGGAGAAGTAATGTGAAAATTTTTGGATATTTTGGAGAAGCAAGATGAATTTTTTTTTTGGAGAGTTGTTGAGAAGAGCATGTTTTTGGTTCAATTGGGAATTTCTTTCTTTTAAAAAGGGGGAGAAGTTTTCTTTTGGATTTTTGAGCACGATGTGTACGTTTGTACGAAGTGTGCTTTTTACCAAATACCAAAACATTTTTATGAGTTTGCCAATGTGTTCATCAAGGGCGAGATTGTAAAATCAAAGGTGTTTTTGATTATTATTCTATGATGAACAATTAGGCATCGAAGATTATTGGTTTTGTTATTTGGAATTTATTCACGAAGTGGTTTTGGAGATGATCGGATTTACAGGTGATCGCAGGATCTATCATTTTATGTGGACCGGTCGGACCGGGCTCAGGTAGCCGGTCAGACCGGCGCAGCCCGCGGTCTGACCGGCCGACACTGTGTCAGTTTCGGTTTCAGGTTGTTTATTTGGATATCCGAGTTTATTTCATGATTATGACTTCTAGATGGATACTATACGTATGTAATACTATTGTTTGCTGCTAATGAGTCAAGTTGGAGATAGCTTGGTCTCGTAATATGGTTTCTTTGTTTGTTCCATGTGTAGGTGACTCGATGTCTCGGTAGAGTATTTGCGGTGATGGACCGGGAGTCGGCTTGGGGATAAGACGACGTCCGTTGTGGTCAGAGATCATGCAGGATACTAAGGCTAGAGTTGATGCACGTGGTTGATGGAGATTCTATTTGGCATATGATGGAGTTATTGTGTGCGTATGGGATGCGGAGTCGAATTTGGAAGGAGTCCAAATTTGGTACGATTGGTTATGTAAAGTTTCTTTCTTGTACTAGTGGGTTTCCTAACGTGTTTAGGACTCCTAGTATGAGTTTGGTTCGTGGCTTTAGGCTGCCTACGTCATGTATAAATAGAGGGGGGGCGTGAGGCTTCCCGGTATCGCTTTAGAGAGCAATTGAGTTAAGTTTTAAGTTAGGGTTTCGAGTTTAGTCGAAATTTTTGTAAGGAGTGCTGTTGGTGCACTTTGTAAACATAGAGAGAAGTAATAAAGTCGTCATCTACTTTAAGACTTCTTTGATTTGTGTTTCACTGGGTTTCGGCGGTCTAACCGGCGACGCACCGGCGGTCAGACCGGCGGCATCGTGGCGGTCCGACCGGCGGGAGTACGGCGGTCAGACCGGCGGCGGCGACAGGCGCGGCAGGCAACTTCGGCGGTCAGACCGGAGATTCAACACCGGTCAGACCGACAGCATCCACCCGGTCAGACCGGCATCAATCTCAGTCAGACCGACTTCCGTCGATTTTGAGGGTAACTTTTATTTCCGCTAAAAGTTTTCGGTTTTTGGGTATACCAACCATTCACCCCCCTCTAGTTGGCTTAGTTCTTGTGTTTCGATCCTACAAAAAGCTCACCAAGAACCGAATTAATTAAGTAAGCACTACTAGTAAGTATATCAAAGTTTAAGGAACAGCATTGAAAGTAAGCTTAACCATACTTTTAGTGTGCAAAAATATGCCTATTTTACCGACTAAATTTCCAGTGTTCTTGATCCCTTCTACTAACAGTAAATGCACATTACTGTCAAGTATTAACGTTACTGAGATGGGCTATATAGTTGGTTGCAACGTGTGCTAAGCTGGTGTAGAAGAAACTAAGAAGCACATAGCTACGTATCACAATTCACAATCGATAAAATTTCCATGGTCACAATGAGGAAGCAAATCTACTAACCCAATGCTCCAAGTTAGCCTAGCTTCAAGGGTTTGTTGGAACCATGCCACCCTATATTTGTAAAATTTGAGATATACCACCCATATCTTAATGACATGTAGAATTACATGTGTTTGGGAGGTACCAGGAAAACAAGCCACTAAAAGACTTGAGAGATTTCTTGCGTATAAGAAACTCTTAGAAAAATATGATTTACTGTCGGAAAATATGCGCTCGGTATGTGGACCACTAGAAATATCTGATGGAAAAATGGCCACAGAAAAATCCATTTCTTCTGTCACTTTCCCAATGGAAATACAATTCCTCGATCAATCACTGCCAGGTCACTCACAAGAAAAATCTAGCAAACTATAAAGGATTTTAGTTCAATTTCCCCTATTTATTCGAAGAAATTAGGCGCCTGCTGGCTTAACTTCAGCCTATGCAATTAAATTTACTGAGATATACGTCCAACGTATTATTGTCGAAGTGGAGCATGACAATTTTTTACCACAAATTTTTCAATCCAAACTAAATTGCCAATGAAAGAACAGGTGATATTTTATAGGAATTGCTAAGGAAATCCTTTGAAATTCCTATCGAATTGCTAATTTTGTAGGATTTTTGGAGGAAAACTAACATGAGGCTAGACCTCATGTTTTCTCATCCTTGTGACTCAAAGTTCCTTTGCTTTTCATATGGTACTACCAAACAATACATTTTGCAAAATCCTATGAATTCATTTCCTGTAGAATTCAGAAGATAGGATATAGCTAGTGGTAATGTGTTGCTTGGGAGGTATAAAAGAAACCAAGAAGCCCATTGCTACCTATCACAATTCACAATCGATAAAATCACCATGGTCACAGTGAAGAAGGTAACCCGACGATGCTCCAAGCTTTGCTTCAATTACATGATGGGTTTGTGAGGTTTTAGGAAGAATGCAAGCAGGATACCCTGCTTCACCTGCCAGCAGGACGCCAGTCTGTGGTTCCACACTAATTTGATGGGGGAGGATTGTTAAGGAATATAAAGTCCTTTACATACATAGGTTAGGTTACAGTACTACATTTAAGCTCCGGTGCTCTCTACTCGTAGTATTACTACCGGTAGAATTAATCTCAACCGTTTATTTTAAAAGATAGATTAGTAATCTAGTAAAACATATTAGGGGTAATTTTGGTAGGAGCTGATTTATCTGTCTTGGTTGGACGCAGGCATCGCATCACGTCCGACGCAGGCACCGCATCTCGCCCGACGCATACAACCGCTGATCGCGACTCCTCCCGGCAGGCGGCGGCGAAACCCTCCGGCGGCCCCTCACCTATCTATCCATTCCCCTTCCTCTCCGCTATTCCACGCCAGCATCCCGGTAGTTCACCGCGGTGGCCTTCCGTGGAGGAGCACGCCCTCTCCAGCGCCAAAGAACACCAGAGCTGTTGAAGTACCACTTAATAATTTGTACTCCCTCCGTTTCACAATGTAAATCATTCTAGCATTTTCCACATTCATATTGATGTTAATGAATCTAGACATATATATCTATCTAGATTCATTAACATTAATATGAATGTGGAAAATGCTATAATAACTTACATTGTGAAACGGAGGAAGTAGCTAATATAACTAATTAATTAGTAACACTAATAGTACTACTGGATGAGTTAAACTAACAAATTCACCTATATATCACCATACTACCTCATGCACGTGCAGCATGCAGCTGTGACATGCTTGATCTGAAGTTTCTGAACTTCTATCTGAACCAGCCAGATTTTGTTTTAGAAAATGGATTAAAACCGGACCTCTACATGTAAAACAGATGTACACAACCAATCTGAACTGACTAAATAAGGTGCGAGATGCCAAAAGCGCAAGCATATCTCTCCCCATTATTCAGAGTTGCAGATGAGGATGAGGTCCATGAGGAGGAGAGGATCCTGAATTTCTGATTCCTCCAGCCTCGGAGATTGATGCACGAAGGAGGCCACCATCACTATCGCTATGCATTGCTTGGCGGCAGGAATATGTGCAGCAGGAATCTCCGTCGTCGTCCTCCTCCTCCCCTGCGTCGTCTTCGTCCTCGCTACCGTTCCGGTTGGACGCGGCGGGCGTCCAGGTTTGAGTGAAAAGGACAAAAATATTCCTCTACATATAATTTTTCTTGGACTAAAATATCCGTCCACAATTCTACTACCATCAAGTGTGGTGGTAGTAGAAACATATTTGAACCATTCGATTAAATGTGATCAACGGTTCAGATTATTCTCTACTACAAGTTAAGAGCATCAGAGTGGGACTCTTAGATTATATTCATTTCTATATGCACTACTGTATTTCATATAAGAGTAAATTGCGTTGACGGTACAAGAACTTGGCGGGTGGGTGCGATTAAGTACAAGAACTTGAAAATTGGACATATCGATGCAACAACTTGGCTAGGTGGGTGCGTTTGTGGTTCAAAAGGCTGCCACATAAGATTTTTTGCCACGTCAGCTTTCCACCTTGGACAAAGTCTACGTGAGGGCCCTTTACACATCATAATAATTTTGCACAAATCCCCTGCTGTTGTTCCCATTTGAGGACATTTTCTAGTACGGATCAATTAATCACCATGAGGGATAGGACCTCAAATATGTAGCTTCCGGCTGCGGCGGTCGGTGGGACTCAAAGCCGGCGTGCGGCAGCAGTTGTCGGGACTCAAAGCTGGTGGCGGCAGTCCTCGGGACTCGAAACCGGCGTGGGTCAGCGGTCGATGGGACACGAAGCCCGGCCACGGCAGCCATCAGGACTCAAAGCCAGTGCAGGGAGTTGTTAGATCTCGAAGCCACCGTCGCTGCCCATGGCCGTAGTAGGTTCCCTTCAGCTGATGAGAATCTGAACCTTCCATTTTTTTTGTGCTGTAATTCTATGGGATTCTTCGTCCATAGTGGAATCAGCATCTTGATAACTGCATCTGGTGTACCACAGTGAGAGGACTCTTTGACTCTTTGTTGCTGTCAAAGCAGTATGTGAGTGAATAATGGCAGTGTACACTAGTACAAATCCGGGCTTCAGTGACGGGTCATCTGTGACGGGCCAACGCAACTCGTCAAAGATGAGTCATCTCTAACGGGCCGAAAAAATATCCTCTTCAATATATGGCTACTAGGGAGGACCCGTCACAGATGTGAGGTCATCTGTGACGGCTTGCACTTGTAACCCGTCACAGATCGTCTATGACGGGTCACAACCATGGCTCGTCACAGATGACATGTCATCTGATCATCTGTGACGGGTGTAGTATTATGAACCATCACAAAAGAGACCACTCATCTCTGACGGGTCTTTCACTAACACACGTCACAGATAACGTTATCTCTGACGTGTGTTAGTTATGACCCGTCAGTGATGAGTGAAAATTCAAATTTTTAAATTTTGCAAAAAACCTCGGATTGAGACATGTCCTATATAAAAGTTGTAGCTCTCGATGATATCCACAACTTTATAACTAACAACATTTCTATTAGAGATAGTTTACATCCCCGAACATGCATTACAAGTGATCAAATTTACTTTTAAAAACAAAATTTTGAGTTTTTTTCAAATGACATGGATGGATACATGCCCCGTATCAAAGTCATAGAACTCAACCAGATCTACAACATTATAATTGAAAATATTTTCATTTCACAAAGTTTACATGTTCAAAATACATGTTATAAAGTGAGATATATTTTGAAAAATGAAATTTTGAATTATTCAAACAATATCGGATGAAGATATTTTCTATGTAAAAGTTATAAAACAAGATGAGATCTATAACTATTTAGTTGATAATATTTTCATTTGAAGTCATTTAGGGTGTTAAATATATGTTAAATGATTCAGACAAGCATAGACAAAATAATAACATTGGGTGAGTAGTCAATATGTGTTGAGTAGGTGAGTTGGTAAGGGAGCTCTATATGGAGGTTGAGGTCTTGAGTTCAAATCTCACATGTAGCATGCAAGTTATATTGCATGAAAAATTGTGAATTTGTGAGGTCTTGAGTTCAAATCTCATATGTAGCATGCAAGTTATATTGCGTGAAAAATTGTGAATTTGTAGGTAGTGATGTGTAACCATGTATAGGATGGCTAGTAAAATCCAAAATATTTTTTTGAGGTTTTTTTGTTGCATTTAAAATTCAAAAATTGTATTTCTTGCTTTGTCATCAGTGACGGGTCGTAAGTTACAACCCGTCAGAGATGAGTCATCAGTGACGGTCAGGTAGTTACGACACGTCACTGATAACTCATCTGTGACGGGTGACAAGTTTTAACTCGTCAGAGATGACTTATATACCGATCAGAGATGGGTTATCTGTGACGGTTGAAACACCCGTCACAGGTGATTTTGCCATCAGTGACCACTAATCACTAACCAAGACCAAACCCGTCAAAGGTGAGGGTTTGGGCCCGTCAGAGATGACCTGGTCCGGCGTAGTGGTAGGTGCTTTTGTAAATACTCTGGAAGTGCTTTTGTTATATAAGGGATACATGAATTTTTCAGCTACTTAAATGAAATGGTGAACACGATGTAGCAAATACTGCTTGTATTCTCTCTTTTGGAACTGCATGTCCAAGTGATAACCTGAATTTTGCTAACATTGCTTTGACCAGTAGCAATTTCTGTACAGACATATGTGGTATGTTTTCTTGTCCATAGACAAATCCTGGCAGAAATGTGCTCTTAATATTCTGAAATGTTTTACCATAAATAGCTGTTGTATAAACAGGAAAAACAAGAGATGTTCCTGAATTGGAACTTAGAGCAATGTAACATCCTGGCAGAAATGTGCTCTTAATATTCTGAAATGTTTTACCATAAATAGCTGTTGTATAAACAGGAAAAACAAGAGATGTTCCTGAATTGGAACTTAGAGCAATGTAACAGAGCACGGTCCAAAATGAAACATGTCTAATTGGTTGGCAAAAAATAAACAGAACTTCTGGCTAAATTATAAGCTAATCCTTTTTATTAAGTTGAATATATTGTTCACTTTTTCTTTGTCTCCTCCCTTTTCTTCAACTCTGATTTCTTATTGGGTTGCGTATTTCTCTTCCTTGGCTCAGCTTTTCTCTTCTAAATTGTTGCCCTGCCCTCTTTGGTTGCTGTCGTTATTGGCGGCTGCACTGCAGCTTTTTGGTTTGTGGCAATAAAATTTGATTCCGGCAGTGGACCAAGGTCAACTCTAGAAGAGTTGTTTATAATGTTCTACAGAAAGTACATTGAAATTGTGAAAACTGTTTTATAAAGCTATAAAATGGAAAATTGGCAAAGCATTGTCTACCCTCTCTCGTCAAGGAAGACAATATGGTATTTTGTAACTGATCATAGCTAGGTTGGCTAGTTAAAATGCTAGTCTGACTGTTCAGAACTTTAGGCATGACCTGCAGAGGCATAAAATTTTCATTACCATGTTGTTGTGAAGGAGCAGCACTAGCTTGCTGCTTTCCTGCTTTTATATCTTCCTTCCTCTTCTTGCAGCCCTTCTTGTTGTGATTAACTCCTTGACAGTAGCTACAATGCATTTGCACACCATGCTTGGATATTTTTGTTCCTCCTTCAAGTTCATGTGGCTGCTTTCTTCTACATCTCCTAGGCCTTCCAACTTTCTTCTCATAAATCGGTGGGTTCACCTTTGGTCCATTCATCTTCACCCAAGATGCCTTGTCCCTAACAGGCATTATGTTAAATCCATAGGCCTCCATGTATTTTTTCAGTTGAATAACAGAAGGATACCACATCTTCAGGTTTTGTCCTCTCACTCCTCAAGCAAGGAATTGCATGGTTGCATGGTATCCCTGTCAATTGCCATCTCCTACATTCACAGTGTTTTGCCATGAGGTCAACAATATATTGGTGTTCTTTATCAGTTACTTGGAACACCCCTTTACCAGCAGGTAATATATAGCATGTATTTGACAATTCTGCATTTTTATCAACCTTTTTCTGTATTTTTGGGCATATGTTTCCCGACCACTTCTTTATACACTCCTCTTGTTTGGTATGTATCCTATTCATGATTTGGCTCCTAATCTTTTCAAGCATGGATAAAATTGGAAGCTCTCTGGCTTCAAGAATGTACTTGTTGAATACCTCGGAATTGTTGTTGAGTAGAATATCACACTTGGGGAAATCACTAAAGAATGCTCTGCACCACTAGTTCGGTGGTATTTCCTCCAGGTAGGCATAAGCATCTTTGCTAAGAGACTTCATCTTTTCCATATTAAATTCCCACTCTGGTATAGTACTTGACCTTGCAATTGCCCACAACTGATTCTTTAGAGTCTCCCCTTTGTATAGAACCTGAAAATTTTGGTACAAATGCCTAACGCAAAATCTTTGTTCTAAATCTGAGAATTTATCCCTCACAGCTGGTACCAATCCCTACAAAATTTAAAAAGGAAGGGTGAGTACCAATCCATTGAACAGTAAATAATTCAAATATTTTAAAAAATGACAAGTTGAACAAAATCAAATATGATGGAATAAAGTCATACCTTATGCCTGTCTGTCATGATAGTATAAGGTCCAGTGTTGTCGATAAGGAGATCTTCTTTCAAAGTATTAAAAAACCAACCCCAACTAGCTCTACTCTCCACCGCCACAACAACCATGGCTATAGGATAGATGCAGTCATTAGGATCAATGCCTACTGCAGTCAACAAATGTCCCCCAAACTTGGTTTTGATGTGGCATCCATCAAGGAATATGATAGGTCTACAACCACTTAGGAATCCTCTTTTGCAAGCATCAAATGACACATAGCATGTATGGAAGCACATATTTTGTAGGTTCAAGAAAAATTTACTACCTGGATTTGAAGTCCTAAGCTCTTGTGCATAATCCCACAACATATCGTATTGTGCTATTTCATCACCATATATCGCTTTCATAGCTAGTTTCCTTGCTCGACCTAATTTATGTCTTGATGGTGTTACATTTAGTTCCTTTTGAACTACCTTAGAGAAACTCTTGAGTGTCATCCTATCATTGTCCCTAAAGCTTTCAACATACCTATTTGCAAGATACCTGGCAGTTACACAATTCAACTCCCACTCCTTCTGACATTTGTGGCCATCTATATATCTTTTTACCATAAGACAATTCGTCCTGCTATCCTCAGCTACATCCAACATCCATGAGCACTCTTCTTTACATTTAGCCTCAATTCTTTTCTTGGTATTTCTTGTAAATTTAATTGCGACTCTATTCTTCACACTGTATTGTTTTATTGCTTGCCTAACTTCAATAGCATTAGAGAACAACATCCCAACCTTAAAGATTGGTGACTCCATGTCCACAGCAGCCACAAAGTTCTTAAATTTCAACTTAATGCCTTCATTATCTTCATCAGATGACTCTGGAAGCAACAAGCCTTCATCATCAGAGTCATGTTCAGGAAGCTTAACAACCATCTTGTTGCTAGCCACTTCTTCTATCTCGACACAGTTGTCAAAAACATCATCATCCCCCTTGTCAGCCTCATAATCATTGTCAACAAAGTCAGGATCTACATCGATGTCATCGTCATCGTCAATGTCATGACCTTCTATAGGTTTAACATTTGAATATTTTCGATTCATTGTAGACCTCTCACGGCTAGCCACGATAGGTATAGAAGAAGGGCTAAAAAGAGCAACATCATCCCAATTGATGGATTCAAGAATGTCTTGGTGATCCACATACAAAAGCAATGTCCTAAACCTTGGTGCTAATGCAACCATGCTGTTGGTGCTTGCATCAGAGTTAATTCTCCTTAGCCCATCACTGAATGTCTTCCCAGGCAATAACCAATAAACCTTGGCCTTCTCAGACATATCATATCCTAGTTGCTCAATAAAATCATCAAGCCATAATGAAGACCATGTGTCACTGTCACAATAATCAAACCAACCCACCTTTTCATCCAAATAAATTCTGCTATACCAACTCCAGAGAAGAAACCACCATGATGTAGTTCAGTTGTGAACTGTTCATCCTCGCAGCCTACATCATAAGACAAACCATTCTGATGTGTCAAATCGTAAATAATTATCTGATCTGTTATACACAAAAAGATTATACAGAGTACATATTCATGCTTAGATCAAAAATTATTTCTAATCACAAACTATTCGTGAAGGATTACTTATATGACACCTAGCCTTATAAAACACCAAAGCAGTGGCGGAGGCAGCGCCGGGCCACCATAGGCAATTGCCCAGGCTCCATGCATACAACAACACTGCTCCAATGCATATACAACATATTACTCATTAATCATATACTTAATCACTTTGTCTCATAGGTTATAATGGAGATTAATTAGATGAATAAACAGAAACGAGGAAGCAAGGACCAAACCATCAAACTGTAGCTACAGAGACCAAACTATACAATCAAAAGATTCAAGAAAAAACAGAGAAACATGCAATTACCGGTACAAATCAATGAAACCCTAACTTTATCAACAACAATCAATTGAACCAAAAACGAAAATATGTAATCACTAGGGAGTTATTTACCATAAGAAGGAGGGGACGCCCCAAGAATTCGCCGAGTCGGCGCCATCCCAGCGCACGAGGCGATCACGTCAGATCAGTTCGTAGGTCTGAATTACTAAGCGCACCAGTTTGGGATGATCTCAGATCAGCGTGGCTCATATATGATGCCCTCGCAACCGGCGCAGAGGCGATGCAGTTTTGCTGTGCACTCGCTGCTAGCCGCCGTCGCCTCTCGATCTGTTGAGGTGAGTAAATCACGGACAGAAAAACAGAACCAAGGCACATATATTTTTTGCTATGTTAAAACAAAAGAACCAATTAGAATATAAAAACTACTAGGAGGTTTTTTGTAAAATGAGATGGGATATCACTCTATGATGCTGATGCTAACGTGGGACTTTGTCCAAGGTGGAAAGCTGACGTGGCAAAAAATCTAATGTGGCAGCCTTTTGAACCACAAACGCACCCACCTAGCCAAGTTGTTGCATCGGTATGTCCAATTTTTAAGTTCTCGCACTTAATCGCACCCACCCGCCAAGTTCTTATACCGTCAACGCAATTTACTCTTCATATAAATTAATGCCTCCTCAAGACTATTATTCAATTCAAGCTTTATTTATAACAAAGATTAGGGGCAATTCTCTTTGATTTCATGACGACTTTAATTCGATGTTCTCCGGACTGTTGATTGAAGGATTTAACTTCCGCCAATCCAAAAAAGTCGGTGTTATTTTGTTTTCGTTTTGAATTTTTTTCAGCTGACTGGACAGCTTGAGTTTGTTGCCAATTTACCATGGGATTTCGTGGTTTGCTTACCTCTAGTCTGAGTTCTCGCTAAGGACAGAAACATATAGTAAAGTGTTCTTCCAACATGTTAAAATGAAGCTGGACGATGTATCACCAAAAGATGTTCCAATCCAAACTAAAATATGTTGAATAGTTTCACATTGGTTGTGGAAGGGCAATAGACCTAATATATAAGTGGAGAAACCCTTCACCTTATTGGCTTGCTTTTAGAGTGGGAAAAGCTCTTTACGATCCTACAAAATGAAGTTCGAATGAAAATGCAGAAGTGAACAAGTGATGAAAGGAATAGGCCACATGCTCTTTCCAAATGATGCTGAGAAGTTTTTTATCAATGAAATTTTAACTGTCAGCATCAATTATTGATTCAAACAAAATAAGTTAGCGAAACTAGCAAACGTGTTCTCTCACAAATTCTATTCAAGTATAACTATGATACTATTGAGCATGGAAATTAAGCAAATACTAGTATAGTATTATAAAGGCCAGAAGATATAAAAAAAGTAGTAGTATGTTTATGAAAGAAAAAAGGTAAAACATGTGCCACTAACAACTAGTAGTAAGTTTTTGGCCATGGTGGTTGGAGTTGGCACATAAATAACCAAGGTGCACTAAGTTTCTCAGTTGCAAATCTTCTCTGAAGAAAACTAAATGGATGTCCTAAATTCCATGGAGAGATTTGTTAGCTCCACATCTAGGGGTAGGAAGCATCAGGATATCGATGTGTTCTGCTCCAAATGGATATCGATGTTCCTTACTTATCTCTCAAGAACAGTCACATCTTCATGTTCATTCACAAAGCTAACTGCATGAATCTACAGAAAAGGGGACTTCAGTACTTCAGTGTTTGCCATACAAAGCAGATCGAGAGGTTATCTAAAAATTTCGATATTCTGCTTGAGCTTGTGCTATATACATGATTATCTCAAAGTAAAGATAGGTCAGTGCCTAAGACAGTTAAACATGTTCACAAAAACAAAAAATTCAGGAAACAACATTTCGCTATCCTGTACATGCTTGAGCTTGTATTGTACATGGTTATCTCAGAGTTAAGATAGGTCAGTATCTAAGACAGTTAAATATCTTCACTTATGATAATGCTCCAAGGTAGCATGCTTCAGTTACATGGGTTTGGGAGGTACAGCAATCAGCAGGCCGTTTTACACTTGCTCACTCCGTGCTTTGTCTTAGTGTGACAAATAATTTAGGGATTTTACTTTATGTCTTGAGATTGGCTCAAAGAGACTAAAGGCAATGTTATTTCCTTCAACTCTGAACTTCAACTTTCTCATTTTTCGTTAGCATGCATTTTAAACTGTTAAATGGTATGTTTTTTGAAAAACAAAATCTATATAGACAAATAAATCAATTTTTCAAGTTTATAGTAGTTAGTTAATCATGTGCTAATAAGCTTTCTCGTTTCACGTGTGTTAAAAATTACCAACCAAACTGAGGGAATGAATGAAGCCTAAGAGCATATATGTTGTATACCGAAAGCAAAAAAGACTAAAAAGCCCATAACTCATATATCCTTAACACATTCACTTATATACAACGTGTATTCAATACTGTTTCATTTGGAAGGTTGAAATAAACCCAAAGTCTATGCTTCAAGGTGTTGTCGAAGCGTCAATCATAAAAAGAAAGAAAGAAAAACATATCATTCACAATGAAGTCGACCTTGAAGCCTTCTCAAACTATTCTTCAGCCATCGGTACCAGAAGTCTTCACAAATTGTTCTTTGGCCTTTCACTAATTTTTGGAGATGTTGATGATGGTAAGGCCCTTCACAAAATGTTCTTCAGATCCTCACAGGATTGGAGATGATGATGATTCAGCTTCGATGGGAGATGATGATGACAAAGGTTATGATGATGATGATGATGATGATCAATGTAAAGGACTCATATGCTTCAACAAAGTGAAGATATGCAGTAGTCTTGGATGAGCTTGATACATAACAAAATACTTGAATTTGCAGCATGATGAACTACCAAAAGACAATAGCAGCATGTTAGGAAGTATATTAGCAACAACCATTGTCTCTAACCAACAAGCAAAAGAAAAATATGGTAATGAAAAAGTAGCATATGGCAACAAAAGGAATGACTCTAGAAGTACTTGGTAGTGGAAAGCGAAGTTGACCGAACATATAGAAGCCTTGAGGACTACTATGGCGATGGCCATGACAAATCACTGGATCAGATCATTGTAAGTTCCTAGTGGTGAGGTCCCTTAATTCAATCCTAGGAGTAGCACCTAGGGGTGAGTAACCACAGGAGTAGAGGTAGCGACCAGCAAGCTAAAACATGCCTTCTCAGTGATCGGATCTGCAAGGACCTATGCTACAGTAGGACAGGTAGGACCGCCCAAGCAACTGAACTCGAATAGACTAAATTTAATTTTGGATGGAAGTTGCATCACAATTCGGTACACTAAATTTTCTGATCATTCTTATCTCTAATCACCTTGCATTGTGCACATCCTGGAACATCTTTTGGTATCTGTGCCTCAAGCTGTCCAAACAACCAAGTAAAAACAGTATAAAATTCCTGGTGCAGATTTTTCCCTTTCCTCTCCGCATAGGCGCGTACTTAGGGCAGGTTTGGTTTGTAGCCTAATTTTTGTTCATTCTAAATTTTCATAAGTTTTAGCACTGCTAATCTAGGCAAGACAAAGTTATGTTTGGATTGAAACCAAAATGGCCTAAGTTAACTATTCAAATGTACTATTTTGTCTAGGTTTGCCAAAATTCAGCTTCAAACAAAATAGACACGAGACACTATTCAAATTGACAAATATTAGTAAGGCCAATTTAGGCCACAAACCAAACCAGCCTATGGCCCTGTTTGGGGGAGCTTGTCCCAGCTGCAGCTTTCCCAAAAACTGCTTCTGCTAGAAGCTACCCCAAACAGTCCACAGTTTCTGAGAATATGTAGTTACAAATTCTGAAAAATGAACTAAGAAGCCAGAAGCTGGAGAAGCTGGGTTTCAGAGTTTTTCCAGATTCTTAGAAGCTGGCTATCAAACAGTTGCTTCTCAGAATCTGAAGCTCCGCCAAACATGCCCTATATGTGTTGAGCGGCATGAGGTGCCAATACTTTGCAATGACAACAACTGAATCCAGTGACAGCTGGCAACAAACACTGCGGCATTACCAAGCCTGACACAGAGTCGATCGATGGCTTTGTTTAGAAGTCTAAGCACTCGCGTAAACTTTAGTTATGTACATCCATTTATGAATATAAAAACCGAATTTATATCCTTATATAAAACTATTAATATAAAAAAGTACAAGAAACCGGGAGAAACAGCATTGAATCAATCATAACAATACGTTTTGTGTGCCAAAATATATGTCTGCATATTACTTACTCCATCCTAAAATATAGTAACTTTTAGTATTCAAAATTTGTCCTAAAATATAACAACTTCTCCACATATATTTTCTTGTTAAACAAACACAACTTTCTCCCATTTAATTTCTGATCTATCTACTTTTTCTTTTTACCAATCACAACCCTCCACTATTTAATTTCACCTACTAATTACTTAATACGTGTGTTTGAGTCGGAAGTAGTACCCTCTAAGGCCATTCCCAACCCAAGATACTAGACATAGTTTCCATAAACTCCACATCAAGAAACTAGTACTAGACACTACTCTTTCAATGCAAATACCACAATTCCATACTTAAATTTAATGCTACTTATCTCACATGATGTCTTGAATGTTGTGTAGAGAGTATGTCTCATGTAAGACATGGTTTCTTTCTCTTTGCTCATTTATTCACTTGCCACATCATTTTTCATCCTATGTGGCATCTTATTTAATGCTATGGACACCATCCTAGTCATTGGGTTGGAATGCCCTAAATTCTTATGCCCTTCATGCCTCTTATCAACAGTAAATGCCCATTACTTTCAGATATTAGTACTGATAAAATGAAACCAAGATCCATATTGGTACGTATCACAATTCACAATTGATAAGATCACCGTGGACGTACACAGTGAGGAAGGAAATCTATTGAGATGATGCTCCAATCTTGCTTCAATTTTTCATGCGTTTGGGAGGTAGCAGGAAGACATTTGCCTCCTATGTGCTGTTGACTAGCTAGAAGGTAACTAGGAACTTGTTTGGATGGGGGAAGATTGGAGCCAATTCTTGTTCATGCGGCGAGGACTGTACTAATTGTTTTGGAGAATTTTGACATCTTTTATGAGTGTGGGAACAATTCTTCTTAACCTCGCATCATTCAAGATAACCTATCAGAATTTTGCATAATGCCATCAACAAAGCTGGAGCTAGCTTGTACATGGTTATCTTGAAGATTGCTCAGTGTCCAGCAATGTTTGATTTTGCAGTAGTACATTGTCCGTGAAACGGAAAATAAGGTAGTATAGCTGGTTAATTATTACAAAAGAAGTCCCCGTATAAAATTTTGATCAATAATCACGAATTGAATTTGTGCTTTATCAATGTGTTAATCTGTGAGATTAATATCAATTTATGAACTTTAAAACTTCTACCATAGCACAAATGTATATAAAGCAAACTTTCCGTGGGGCTTTATATCAAAATTAACTAGGCCGGATTGCTGAATGCATTCACAGGGCTATATAAAATCAATACTGCGTTCCAAAGTACCAGGCGCTTGCATATTTACTAGAGCATTAAAAGTTACTTTAGAACTAGAAGCTCTCCTGAAACCGAATTAAGCTAGTACTAATAGTTACTAAGTATAAGAAGAAGCATTGATGCAAGCAGGACCATACTTTTTACTCCCTCCGTTTCACAATGTAAGATTTTCTAGCATTACCCATATTCATATAGATGTTAATAAATCTAGATATATATGTGTGGCTAGATTCATTAATATCTATAAGAATATGGGCAATGCTAGAAAGTGTTACATTGTGAAACGGAGGGAGTAGGGTACAAGATACGACCATTTGACCAACTATATATGATCTCCATGTCCTTGATGACTTTTACCAACCGTACATGTACATTACAATCTGACCACATTTTTAGTTCATGTTATAAGAATAATTCGACCACATTTGTGGCTTTCAGTCCCAACTTGATCACCATTACACTGTCAATTTAAAAACAAAGTTTTGCCCTCTAAAAAATGTGCAATAAAACCGTCTCCGCATCAAACACTGATATAAACAAAATCAGCCAGAGAAACTAGCAAACTTGATGTCTCCACTACTTAAAAAAATGATTTTCCTGTACATGGACCACTTTATATTGCAGACGGAACATGAAAATCGATTTTCGGGCCTCTTAAGGATTTGTCTAAATTCTAAGTTCCCTCATCTTTTTCCTCCTCAGCACTTTAATTTTTTTCATCCTTATCCTCTCGCACTCATAGTTATTAGGACCGGACCAGACTAGCAGTTCGACCGGAAAAAACCGTAACCAGGCCCCCGTGGTCCAGTCCCCTTAAAAGATCGAGCGTGCAATCGGGTGGTTTTTATATAAACCGGGGATTAAACCGGGCTGGTCGAACGGGAAATATCGGTTAATGGGCTGAGATGAGGGCCCAGCCAGTTGCCACCAGTGCATGGGCACGCATTATCCCAAGAAAATTGGTGGAGATGGGGACAGGGTTAAACCTATCGGTTTAGCCGATTTGATCGGTGCTCACCGAAATGCCAAAATTTCCGAAATTTTGAACAAAATTTAGTTGAATTTGAACAAATATTACCAAAATTTATGGAAAAATTTAAAAATTTAAAATTTTGGCCGAAATAATATTGTATCGGAGGGGTCTAAATGAACGAAATTTCGGTCCGAAATTTTCAGCCCTGGATGGGGATTCAACCTTAGGTCATGGGATTGAGAGCACCACGCGCTAGCCATGCCACCATCCTACTGCTTGTACCATTAGATGAACATTTATTCTATAATACTAATCAAACCGTAGTTGGACCGGTGGTCCGACCACTAAACCGGTGAACCGAGAGCTCAACTGGTTCATTCACCGGTCCGGTCTTAATAACTATGCTCTCACACTCTCATCTCTTATTCTCACTCACTCTCTCACTCTGTGCAGCTCTCCTCTCTCACTCACCTCTCGCAGCCGACAACGAGCGGCAGGCGCGGACGGCGGTGGGCGCAGCGGCCGGCAGCAGCGGGTGGCTATTGACGGTCATTTGCGATCAGTTTCGACCGTCAATATTACCAAAATAGAGGAGAACTAGTTATGCTTGCAATGCATATCCGTGTTAGAATAATAATATTCCACTAGTATTTGGTTCACTAACCTTTTGCAGAGATAATCATAAAGTGAAGGAGAATCGACATCAAATCAGACGATAAATCAATCGGACGATGTCGATAATCAGACTTATGCATGAATGGGCCAAGAACTCAGAATTGACACGATGAACTGGGCCAAAATTCACAAGTCTGCGTAAGGGAGCAACAGAGGAGGCCACCTGCGGAGTTTGGGCCAGATGGGCCCAGCCCATGGTTCGGCCAAACCTCCCGTGGCACCAATGGATGCATGGTTTTGATGGACGGCTGAGATTGATCCTCAATGACGGTTGAGGGTATTACCGACCATTTCAACCGTCATAACCGTCATTACCTGACAATAAAAGGAGCTTCTCTTCTCACTTCACTTACACACCTCAAGCAAAGTTCTCTCATATTCTCTCAAGTTTAGTTTAGTATTCTCAAGCTAGTGGAATAGGAATAGAGTTGAAATCAGAGTCCGGAAGCCTTCGGAAGAGTTCGGGTATGGCTGTAGTAGCTCTTCTCTTCTCTTTTGTAAGCTTTGTAATTTTATTATAATACTCTTCTTTATACATTCATGTTAAATACTTTCCGAGTATATGAATGCCAACTTTACATTATGTTCGTGTTATACTAAACATACTGCAAGCTTATCTGGGAGATTCATCGGTGCGGGTATAATGTTTGCTTATGCAACTACTCTATGTCATGATGATGATATTAGAGTAGTATCTAGTAGTTTAGGCGTGGTGTCTAGATTATGGGATATCATTATTTGGGGTTATATGCTGCGGATGAGAGGTGGGCCGCTGATGGTGACAGCTCAGTACGGGTATTCCTCCGCGCTTGTATATAGTCCTAAGTTAATTTTCTGGAGAGGGTACTCCTCCGTATTTAGACCCGGTTGTATGGTCATGACGGGCTGTCGTAAGGAACTCACCAGTCAGATGTGGCTTCTCGAAGTACCAGGAGGGCATCGAATAGAGGGTATTAGCTAGTATGTCATATAACTAAGATGTATGTATACTATGCATACTAGAAGTATAGGAATAGATTTTCTTTCTCTTTTCTTTCCACTTAGCTTAGATAATTTAGTATGAGAATGAGTAGCTCCCTGCTTGTGTGTCAATCTACCCTTGGATTATCTTAACCCCTGCTTAGACTATGATTATTACAAGTAACATATAAATTATTAGTCTGGTTCTCTCTACTATGATCTTCCCCATGGGATTAAACAAATACGATACCCTTGGAATACTCTTGGGTGAAATGCTACAATGGTATATCCGTGCGCTTGCGGATGAACTCTGTAACCATAATATACCAAGAGTATTTCTGCGCTATTGCTGAGAATTATATTTCTAGTAATGATGTTAAGAAATACCAACAGTGGCTCAGTGGCGGGCGGATCCGCCTCCACCGGCCTCACGACGGGTGGCAGGCAGCACGGTCGACGGTGGGCGACTGTGGGCGTGGGGACAGCAAAGTGGTGACTCCCTCGGCCCTCCCTCACGGATCTAGTGGCAGGCTCGAGCGGGTGGCCGGAAGTGGCTCTCCCCCGCGTCCGACGGTGGCTCCGGCGGTGGCGCGGATCTAGCCTCCACGCGCGCGGATCTGTACCACCGCCGCCACCGACAATGACGAGGAGGAGGTGGACAGGAGTGGCGTCGTCAGCCCCGCGACGGTCTGATCCGCGCCGCCTCCGCCAACGAGGAGGAGGCAGCCGGGACAGCGTCGCCGGGCCCATGTGCACGCGCACCGGCCAGATCCGTGCCACCCCCACTGACGACACGGCTTGGAGCGGCACCGCCAATCCCACGCGCACGCGTGCCGGCCGGATCCGTGCTACCGCCGGCAGATTCCTATGGTTTTGATTTTTTTTTTGAATTTTTATTTTTTTCGAATTTTTATTTTTCCATGCGGGCGAGATAAGCACCCGCACGCGGTTGCGCTCCCGTATGTAAAAATCAGATTTTCGCACACCTTTTGGCGCAGAAGGGCTGGGCTTCCACACGCGAAAATAGATTTTGGGCCGCACAGAAAAAACTTTTTTGTTGTACAAGTAAAAAAATAATAGTAGAGCAAGGGCTACTAACAACTAGTAGCATTATTCTGTCCTTGGTGGTTGGAGTTGGCATATATACAAGTAACCAAGGTATATATACTAAGCTTCTGAAGAAAATGGCATGGATGTCACAACAGAGGTTTGTTGCAAGCTTCTTAAGAAAATGAAATTGCATGTCCTTAATTCCAAGGAGATCGATGAACAAGTGAGCTCCATATGTAGGGTTAGGAGGCATCAGGATATCATCGTGCTCTCCTCAATGTCACGCCTATCAGTGTTTACCATGCAAGACATGTAGGTTCTCCTCCTCTCTATCTGCGAGCATCCAGCGTCGCCGTACTCCACCACGTACAAGCCCACCTGGAAACAGATCCCCTGACTTTGTGCAGTTTGCAGTTGAGCCACTGACATGTGGGTCCCACTTTGATATGGCTCACATGTCAGTGGCACAACTGCAAACTGCACAAAGTCACGGGATCCTCATTCAGCCCACCCAACCCAACTATCCATTAGCCAATCCAGGCTCTTTGTCGGCAGACAAAGAGGATAAGACAGCGAGTCTGAGTGAGAAGAAGAAAAGTTATCTATGATGGGGGCTTCTTCTCCACCCGTTTTTTTTTTTTTTTTTTTTTTTTTTGGGTCTCAGTTCTTGCTCTTCCGGCCAGGATTTGGGTGCTGTTGTTAATTACATCAGCTTTCTTCAGATCTCTATTTAATTAGTTTTGTCACAGATTTGTTCGTCTCACCCGATTTTGCCTTTGCTGGAATTGGAAAGTATATTGTGCGTGCACGATGTACTATTCTTCACCCTGAATTGATGACAGGAATATATCCTTTTGTCGCCATCGAATTTCAGAGAGAAAATTGAGTGGATTAGGCGCAAATTCATAACTTTTCTTTTGTCTATGTCTAAGCTATGACACATGTACGTGTCACCTGTGCAATTAGTATTAAATATAAAGTTCGAACACACCACATTGTATATATTGCAGATTTTATGTGGAACTTTAAATCAAAATTAACTAGGCTTGCTAAATAATGCATTCACATGTATATACAGATCAAGAATACATTGCAAATATTTCACCTGGAAACTACCGGATGCTTGCTGCTTGGTTAACTGGGCGTTGAAAAGTTACTCCGGAATAAAACATCTCTCCAAGAATCAAATTTGAGATTGCACTAATAATATGCATAGCAGTAGAAGAAACAGCATTGAAGCAAGCTTAACATACTTTAGGAGTGCAAAACTATGTCTCTATTATCCACTAAATTTCCTATATCCTTCATGCCTTTTAGCAACAGTAAATGCTGAGATGGGTATATAGCTAGTGGCAATGTGTGCTGGGGTGGTGTAAAAGGAACCAAGAAGCCTGTCTATAACAATTCACAATTATAAAATCACCATGCTCACAATGAGGAAGGAAATCAATCGAGACAATGCTTGGAGGTCGATTTCTTCAGTTACATTGGTTTGGGAGGTACCAGGAAGACAAGCATGTTTTTTATTTGAGTAAATTTCAGAAAACTGCAACTTTGATGACAAAACTATCAATTTGTTGTAACATTAGTGACATGTTTCAGTTTGCAGCAACGATAGCATGGGAAATTATCAGAAAACTGTAACGTTTACGTTATATGCTGCTATAGTTGTCACATATATGTACTGTAGGTCTGCAGCAACATCTAACGTTTGTGATAATTTCCCACGTTATCGTTGCAGCAAACTAAAACATGTTACTAATGTTGCAGCAAACTGATAGTTTTGTCACTAAAGTTGTAGCTTTCAAAAGTTTACTCTTTTTATTTTTATTATCCAGTTAGATACTAGCCATTTGCTCGTAATCATATAGTTCCAGGTAGAAGATATATTAGCCATGATTTTTCGAACAAACAATGAGTACATCCAGCTCTGTGACATCTACCTCTCTGTAAACTAGCTTCTAAATGTTGGCATTAGCCTCTTTCTGGTGGCCGTAGCTTAACCGCTGACAATAGTGAGGAACTGGAAGGGATGAAACCTTCTCGTAAACGGATGGAAGCCACCTCTACTTGAAACATTTCCATATTTTTCTCGGAATCGGCAGAAACCCTGGATACGAAAACTGAATCGAATATTATTGATTATGAAAACAAAGCAAATATGAATCAGAGAAAATACGTAACTCATATTTATCGAAATATAAAAACCTCTCAACCTGAACTTCTCAAATCAACAAAGAGATGTAGCTCATAATTTTTTTTATAAAAATAAATTGGCATTTCTATTTTTTATCAATTAATAATAATACAACTATTTGTACACCTCACTTCCTATAAGAACAGGAACTATACGTTATGGCATAGAGTAATGAAAAATAGTTATTATGCAAAAGAAAAACAAATCTATAGCACTGGACTAGAAAAAAATCTACATTTAACTAACCACCTCAATCCTCAGTACAAATCTAAACATTTAGAGTAGAAAAGGTTAAAGCTAATCAGATGTATATGAAAGTAATTTGTTCCTGATTCTGAGAAAAAAAATCTGAATTCGTTTCCGGAAAGTTTATGAAGGATTCCAATTTCTGACGGATAGTAGCCCTGCCATACTCATTTCGTTTCTTAGTAAAAAAAAGCTCTGAATTCGTTTCTGTTTCCAAAACTTCCTAAAAAAATTCCGACCGACACTTTCTATTTTCAAAAGCAGGTCTTGAAACCAGAAACTTTCCGAACTGTTTTCACTAGGGATGTTGCGAGGGAAGGTTGTAATTAGAGCTGTGAAAAGTAGGATTGCATTTTCACTCTGAGGTTAAAAAATGAGAGAATAATTTAGGGACAACTCACTGTAGGCATGCTTTTTTTTAACTACTCACACCATATTGATAGAGCAAGAAAAAAATTACAATATTACAATCCTGGAAGATCATAACCAGGAAAAGAAGAAAAATAGCCACCACCCACACACCAATAGCTCCAGCACACAGCCTCGAGAGAAGGCTAGCACCAGACCGGTCGTCACTAAGCGTGACCGGTCGCCGCTAGGCCAACAAAGGAGTACAAGTGAGATCGCCCAGAACCCGACCCTAACAACCGACACCAAACTCCACTCTAACCACATCTTTGGGATTAAGGGAGAGGAGCGTGAGAGAGAAGATGGAAAAGCTCTTCCCCCTAGGCCCTCTAATGTAGGCATGCATTATGACGATTCACATAACCATATATATTAACATTTATGGCAAGAAAAGAAAAGCTTTATATAGAATATTGCCAGTAATTTTCCCGTATATCACTTTATAACCATCAATTTCTGGTCAGTTCTTATGAAATGCGGAAGCTTGGGAGTAAATTAAGATCAACAATTCCAAAGCGTTTGCGGTCAATGAACTACATGGTCACTCTATGCGACAGAAGATTTCGGCATCTGCTGTTTGATGAGACATATGTAGCACAAGAACCGATCTTCACCTCACTGCATGTGCAATCGTTGCTAGACAAATGCAGATCAAGACTGGTGCCATAGCAAGGGAGGCTAATGTCGGCAGCCGCAAGAACCCGTCTAACGAAATCCGTCCTCACGGCGCAACTCATCTATCACCTAACGGCACTTAAACTACCCGATGGAACCCTAGAGTCCATCGACAAAAACAAGGAGAAAATTCCTTTGGACAGTTTAAAATTGGGGCAATTTATCTTCCATTAAAATAATGCCATCACCAATTGATTTGTCTATGCCACTTGTTCACCGATTTGATCGAACTTGCTCATTATGCTTTATAATTTTCAAATAAGTTATACAATAGTGGCCTTCAGACCCAACTTAACCATTAGTTCAAGAAAAAATGTTTTGCACTTTAAGATACACCGCAGTCAAACCTTCTCAGCGTCATTCTTTCGTAGAAACAAAATCAGTCAGAAAAAGCTAGCATACTTTATCTCTCATAAATTCTGTTCAAATTCAACTCAGTGGCTATTGAACATGGAAAATTGCAGAAAATAATAAAGTATTGCAGAGGGCAGGAGTTATATTTCCTTTATTAAAAATAGTAAAGCAGTTTTTTTTTCTCCTTGGTTGTTTGTGCTGCCATATAAGTAACCAAGGAATGGTTTCTATTTGTCACAACAGACTACAATTTGCAAACTTTCCAACAAAATGAAATGGATGTCCTTAACTCAAAGGAGAGGAATGTTGTCTCCACAGGTAGGACTAGGAAGCATCAGGATATCACAATGTCAGAGATTGAAGTGTAATTTTCAGGGGGCTACAATTATAACAATTTTCTGAATTAGAGAGTCTCCTACTATTAGCTCAGCAACTAAAGTGATAGAACTAGGCTTCATTGTAGCCCAGAATGGCCTCCATTGATCTCTGTTCCTGCGACTGAGATGTCACCAATGGTCTACTCTTTCAGTCGCTTCCGCTGTTCATCTCTTGAAGTCTTTGGAGTAGCCACAAGAGCCTACAAGTTCAAAGACACCAGATCGTTTGCTATGCAAACAGTGAGGGTCAAAGATTATATGTTATTTTCATCATAATTAATTAGATACGTGTATATATATCTGTATTGTGTAAAGTAAAGTTATTTTTGAAAAAATAATGAAAAAAAAATCCCGACCTTTATTTCAAAGAAGCTACAGCCACTTCACTCAATAAAGAGCACATATCACCCAGGAAATGACAAAAGAATAAGTAATAACCTGAACACAAGATAGAGACAAGCATTTATAGTAAATGTCTTCTCTAAGTTCATTTCTTCAGATAACAACAATTTGGCATGTTTTATGCGTCCGAGCTAGAACACTTCAGATAAAGAAAACTTTCTGTGCGACTTTAAGTCAAAATTAACTAGGCTATATTTCTGAATGCATTCACAGGCTATAAATCAAGAATGCATTGCAAGGTTTTCATCTGGAAACTACCAGGTGCTTGCATATATAGTTACTGGAAAATAATTACCTAGACTAGAAGCTCCTAGAACCAAATTTAAGCTACACCTGATAGTATACTAAAGTATAAGAAGCAGCACTGAAACAAAGCAGGGCCATACTTTTAGTATATAAGATATGCCATTTTTTACCCACTAAACTTCCTATATCCTTGATGCATTTACCAACAGTACATACAATGTTACTGTCAGGTATTTACTGAGATGGGGCATATAGCTAGTGCCGAAGTGTTGCTGGGGTGATAAAAAAGAAACAAAGAAGCACATTGCTACTCATCACAATTTACAGACTAGCAAATCGTCATGGTCACATTGAGCAAGGAATTATTGAGACAATGCTCTAAGCTACACTGCTTCTATTATATGGGTTTGAGAGGTACCAGGAAGTGAGGAAGACAAGCAACCAGACATAAAAGCAGACGGGCCATTTTACACTAGCATTTCTTAGTTTTTTCCCTTAGAAATTGACCCAAAAAAGATTCTACCTTGCTTCAACCTTGGTTGGATGAGGATTGAGGAAGGCCTTAAGAGTCAACTTTGTATGTTCTTGTATCGACTTGATTTTCTCCAACAATTCCATAAAATTAGTTTTAACTTCCACCAATCCAAATAAGTGATTGTTATTTTTATTTTTGCTTTGCCTAGATTTATTTTGATTTTCTACATCGTGACATGGTATGGAACGGCGTCCAAAAGTAAGATGAACTTTGCAGAATGGATTCTCAGGGTTCATAGTCAAATTGCCATAGGACGCCATGGTTTGTTTTGACTCCGGGTCTTAGCTCTCCTCTTTTTCATGAATTTTTGTACCAAGAAAATTCATGGAACAATATATCCTATTATGGTGTATAAATTCGTCTTAGAAAATACTCTTAACTCCATGACATGTGGGACAAGATACTATTAAATATTTCATGGTGACTTAAACATAAGTATTGGACTCATTTGATTCATCGGCATAAATATAGAATTATGGTTTAAATGGGATGTAAATATGCTGAGTGGTTTAGGAAATTTTCAACCCAAACTTAACCATTACACCTTCAGTTCAATGAAGCAAGTTTACTCTTTAAAAACAGTGTAGTCAAACGGTCAAACCTTCTCAGCAGCATCCATTGATACAAACAAAATCAGTTAGAAAAAAACTAGCAAATTTATCTCTCATAAATTATGTTCAAATTCAACTCAGAGGCCATCGAACATGGAAAATTGAAGCAAATAATAATTTTTTGCTGAGGGCAGGAGTTATACTTCCTTTTATTAAAAACTAGGAAGGTAGCCCGCGCATTCGCGCGGGCACGTAAAATAGGATACGCTTGACTAACTTGTAAGGTGGAATATCTACCGGATGACACCTGTCACGCTTGAAAAGTTTAATTTCTTCATAAATTTTCTCCATCTACATTGCTTAGATAATTTTTACAATATTTTTGTAAGATTTGAACTATATAATATTTAATTCATTACTACAAGCAATTGTCAATAATTCTTCATTTTCTGGAAAGAACGTGTCAATAAATACATAGGAGATATACATATTGTACACCTCGCTTCCCTATTATATATGTGATCTATACCGTTTTCTAAAAAAAAAATATCTAGCCAATATGAGTCCTAAATTTAAAGTTAATAGTAGCAATGCATAACTTTTTAACAACAACTACGTACTTCTACGCACTGCTACCTTAATGTGTCTTGTATATGCAATAATACATTGAGAAACTCGTAATGCCATGGTGTAGGATGGATGGAAGGCCATTAACATCTAAGCACTTAAAGATGGTTATGGCAATCGAACATTGTACAATGGTTGTCCAGTTTTTGAAAAGTAATAACTATTTGTTTTACAAATTTATTATATTTTGTCCAATTGATTTAATTCAATCCCTATTGACATTTTTCTACTTATGAATACAGACATTTTAGGTTAAAAATACAGACATTATGGATCATGTATTTTTGGTTTGATTATTTAAAAGAGCAACAATTAAATTAAAAATTAGATTTATAGCTTAAGAATACGATCTTTGCAATATTATTAATAGTTTGTGTTTTAGTTTGATAGCTTAAAATTAGAAGGGGGGGAGTAGTGGAGAGTGGAGAGTGTGAGCCAAGGGGGAAGGGGGCGTTCAGTGTTGTGTGAATGCATGTTCTGGGAAGGGCGATGCATTGGGGACTTTATTTTTCTAAATAATTTAACTAAAACCAATGATCATATGTTTTGCTTTTTTCTTATAGTTTCTAAGATTTTTCTAATTTTGAAGACATGACACATAGCGGCTTAAGATTTTTTCTAAAGCAAGACCTAATGGTTGAAAATAATGAATCCACTGACTTAAGTGAAAACCCATTGTCAAATGTTTTTTTCCCTTGGAAATTTTTTTGTTCTAATTTTTAGTACTTGACATGTGGCGAGTTAAGAGCGCTGCAAAGGATTTAGAGTGATTTGTGTAAATAGATATAATAGTTGCGGAAACTATCCAAACCAAAAAGTAAATTACAATAATAATAATCCTAAGTATACGAAAGATAAAGAATCTATGTTTTCTAGTTCCTATGATGCACGGGATGCATGCTGTCATTTTATCTATGTTGTTTCATTAATGTTGTTATTATTTGGTTGGCATACAAAGGACAGGGGTCTATGTTCAAATGATATATTTTAATTTTTTATAAAGTAAAAAATATGATTAATATGGATCTTAAATTATTTATTTGATTATAAATAAAGCAATAGTTCAAACAAACTAAAGGATTAATAATTATGATTTTTTAGCTTTCTCGTTATTGATTGTTTTTATGTTTACAAGTTGTTAGTTAGAGAAAGGAAGAGGAAGAAGTTGAATCGGAGAGAGTACATGCACATATAATAGCAGTGGAGAGGATCCATATGGTTGGGTTGGGTGAAGGGAGTTTGTTTTTTAACATAGATAAATGGTTTTGAGTTCTTAAGATGGTATAAAATAATAGGTCCATCGCATTATGTAAATTTGGTGAAACAATATCACCATTATATTTTGTCTGTGCTTTATAAGTTTAATATGTCTCAGTTAAGAGCTTTATTGATTTATTAAGATCTATCGGCTTCTACTTAAAAAAGATCTATCCGCTTCTACTTGTTTTTTTTTCAATATATTCGTAGTATTTGTTAAAAAATATGAGCATATAAAAGTATAGAAATGGGTTTATTTTGCATAGCATGCTTGGTGACCTTCAAGGAATAAAAAGAGAGAAGGTACGTGATGAAAGTATTTTTCCAATGAAAAATTGTTTCTTTTAATTTTTTGTAGACACAATCATTTATGGTGTTAATCAGTACTGCTTAATTTTTTATGGTATAGATACAATGTTCTCTTTTGAAATGAGCGAGGCTGATCACTAAAAAGTTATAGCTAAACAGATATATGACCGCGACAGACATCTTTGCTAATCCAAAGAATATATTTATTTTTTTCCAAAATTATTTAACGTAATTAATTCGTTAGAGTGCACTTATAGTCACTTTGGTAGGGTGTATGGCATAGATCATCTACTATAAGAAAATATATGATAAAAGTTGAATGAATAGGATTGTTGATTTGTTACCATATCTATTTGGCAAAGAAAAGATATATATGACCATAATTCCCATGATGGATTAAGGGGTTGTATTATGGCAAGATCATAGTTTGGAAATTCCAATCAAATTATTCTAAAAAGTTATAAAAAATGAGAATCTTAATCTCACATTGACTAAAATTAAATCAAATCTAATTGAAAAACCACAATGTCGTTCCACTCTCCCTGCATGTGGATTTGAATTAGTGTTATTTGTCAAGCTATATTTGAGACCATGTTGATCCTTTCTATCATGTGAAACTATTTAAAAAAAGATTATAATGACATTAATTATTATATATTGGCTAAGTTATTTAAAAATAATTATGACGTGAAATATTATATGTCGGCCCCATGTATTTAGCACTATAATATAACTATTATATGTGATCAATAGTTTATTTAATTAAAGGAATACAACAGATTATAAGTTAGATATATATTTCAAAAAAAATTTTAGAAATGGATATTTAAAGACGATTGATTTGATATATTATATTAATCTAGTTTAACCGTATATATTTGTGAAGTAATAAATTTTATTTTATAGTATAAAAAATATTTTTATAGAGACCATCTATTATTTAATGGTTGTATCCATGCAGGGTGTATTTTTTTGGGGGGGTCTATAGCTGTACGTACGAATTTTGATTTATTTTTCTTTAAGCGAACAGGGTTTATATCTGATCGAAATATGTCAATTTTTCTCTAAAAAAAATATCTGGTATATACTTGACAATGAGGTGAAGCAGAACCTTTTTAAATAGATCTAATCTAATGTTTAAAATAACGGAGCTACCAAATTAAATTAAAATCGACGGTTAGATTAGAAAGTGGCATGTATAGAAAATCTTGTTTTTAGAGACTGTCTATTATAGGTTCTATCAACATACGGTGTAGTATTTTTGTTTTCGCTCTACAGCTGTACGTACATATGTTGATTTGTTTTCCTTAAGCGAACAGGGTTTATATCCGATCGAAATACATGCCAATTTTTCTCGTAAAAATATCTTGTATATATCTGATAATAGTCTGAAGCGGGGACTTTTAAATAGATCTAATCTAATGGTTTAAAATAACGGACCCATCAATTTAAGTGAAAACCGACGGTTAGATTGAAAGTGCCACGTGTCGGTTTAGGAGCGTTTGTAGGAGCGCCACGTGGCAGTTTAGGAGCGTTTGTAGGAAGTTTAATGGACTTTTAGTATATAATAGATAGATAATAAAGCATGAACCACCAACATCTAGTACCATATTGCAACTTTTTTTTTTGTCCTTGATGAGTGTTGGCATATAAGTAACCAAGGTACGCTAAGTCTCTGTTTGTCACAACAGGCTAACTTTCGAACAAAATGAAATGGATGTCCTTAATTCAAAGGAGAGGTATACCCTAACTTGTGCGGCTACTACATGTGCGAGTATTGTCACTGCCTTGCAGACTAAATCATCACCACAAGAGAGCTCGATGTACGTACAAATAAATTCAAAATTTCATTACGTAACGATTTCTTGTTTAATTACTAATCAATTTCATACATTCATATAGTTTATTCGCATGAGGGATAACTTGACCACACACAAGGAATTTATCGTGGCGGTTCAAGAACAACTCATGGGATTCATCAACGAAGAAATCCTTGATCCCAAAGGTGAATTCTACTACGACGGAAACACAATTCACCGGTCCTTAGCTTCTGAGCTAGCAGCGAGTACTACTACTACGTCGAAATCGTAACTAGCTAGGACATATAATAGATTGTAATTAATACATGACTACATATGTTTCTATATGCATGTGTACACATTTTCTATAATGTAAATATATTTTGGTCATATATATATATACACACACACACATATATATATATATGTATAAATACATATATATTATGCATATACATATGTACTGAACCATATATACATATAATATAATATAATATAATATAATATATATATATATATATATGTATGCATATATATATATGCATGGTTTATATAACCATGCAGCAACAGGGCCATGAAAAAAAAAAAGGTCAGCTATAGTCCCGGTTATTTTACCCGGGACTAAAAATAACGATCTTTAGTCCCAGATTGGTACTCCCGGTTTGGAAACCGGGACTAAAGGGGGGTTACAAACCGGGACTACAAAGGGTTTCTTCACCAGTGGTATGTTAGCTTCACATGTAGGATTAGGAAGCATCAGGATATCACTACAGTAACGATTGAAGTGTAATTTTTCAGGTGGCTACCATTATAGTGATTATTTGAAGTAGAGATTATCCAACTATCCCAGTATAGCTTCCATTCAGAACTCTTCTTGCGACTGGGATGTCATCAATGGTCTGCTATTTCAGTCGCAAACTCTGTGTGCGCTATACAAACAGTGAGGCTCAAAGATTATATGTTAATTTCACCATAATTAATTATATATGTGCATATAAAAGTATTAAGTATAGTAAAGTTATTGGCTTCTCTAAGTCAATTTCTTCCGATAACAACAGTTTGGCAAGTTTCAAGATAACCTGACAACATTTTGCTGCAAGGCATCCACAAACTCAGAGCTTTTCCATGGTTATCTTGAAGATTGCTTGGTGTCCAGTAATGTTTGATTTTGCAGTAGTACACTTTGCCTGAAACAGAAAAAGCAGTAGTATACTGGTTAATCATAACAAAAGAAATCCCCGTATAAAATTCTGATCAAGAATCACGAATTGAATCGTTAATCTGTGCAATTAATATCAACTATATACTTTTAAACTTCATGGCTTAAATATATACTGGAGTATAAAGCAAACATTATGTGGGACTTTATATCAAAGTTAACTAGCATTGCTGAATGCAGGGCTATAAATCAAGAAGGCATTGCAAAGTTTGCATCTGGAAACTGCCATGTGTCTGCATAACTCAGAAGTAGAAGCTCTCCTAGAGCTAAATTAAGCTAGTACAAATATTATACTCCCTCTATTTTTAAAATGTTTGACACCGTTAACTTTTTAGCATATGTTTGACCGTTCGTTTTATTAAAAAAATTTATGAAATATGCAAAACTATATGTATTAATGAAAGTATATTTAACAATAAATCAAATGATAGGAAAGAAATTAATAATTACTTATTTTTTTTAATAAGACGAATGGACAAACATGTTTAAAAAAATCAACAGCGTTAAATATTTAGAAAAGGAGGGAGTAGCAAGTACAAGAAGACTCTTAAAAAAAATACTAAGTACAAGGAACAACACTGAAGCAGGGCCGTACTTTTAGTACACAAGAAATGCCCTTTTTACCCACTAAACTTCCTATGTCCTTTCATTAAATTGCCATACGGTGAGAAAGGAATTATTGACACAATGTTCCAAGCTACAATGCTTCTATTACATGGGTTTGGGACGTACCAGGAAGACTAGCAATCTGGAGGCAATTTTACACTGGCCTTTTAAAGGGTCTTCCTTAGAAGCAAACATATCTATCAATGCTTCAACCTTGTTTAGATGTGGAAAGATTAGAGTCAATTATGTTTCTCGCAAGGACTTCACGAACTATTTGAAGAAATTAGTTTTAACCTCCAGCTATCAATGTTGACAGAATTGTAGTTTGATATATGTAATCTCTCATGAATGGCATCCAGAGGAAGATGAACTTTGCAAAATGGATTCTTCGAGTTCATTGCCAAATTTGCCATAGGACATCATGGTTTGTTAAGTTTTGATTCCTAGTCCTATAGCTCTCCCCCAAAACAGACAATGGTAAGGTGGTCTCAAGGATGATGAATGAAATTTACTTGCAATGGTTTGTGCACCCAACATAATATTGTTGAAATGAAGCGTTGCGATTTATCACCAATACGTTTCGATACTCTACAAAATAAGACATTCAAATTGAAGCTGCAACAATGAGAACATGACGAAATAAATGGATTATCCATACTAAATACAAGGAAATAACACCTGGAGATTTTATTACAGAGCATCAAAGGCATAGAGGTACTGTTAATATTTTACAGCGCATATAAATTCCTAGTTCAGGATCAACATGTGCTGCTGGTCAGATCTAATCAACACTTTGAATTATTTACATCTGGCTAACACCACTAAATTAGTGCAAGAGTTAGTTTCTAGCACTAGGATCATAAGCAGTTAGTCCGATGCTATTTGGATTGTACAACCAGCTTCTTAGCAACCAGCCGGATACCAGCATTTTGCTCGTAGTCATATAGTTCCAGTGAGAAGAATGCGTCCACCGTGTTCCCTCGAACAAACCAAGAGTCCAGCTCCGCGACATCTACCTTGCTGAAAACTAGCTTCTGAATGTTGCCGCTAGCCTCTTTCTGGTATATGTCGGTTCCATAGGTCGCAGCTTCACCGCTGACAATAGTGGGGATGCTGCAATGAAAGGTTGCTATTAGAGCTTCTGAAAAGCGGGATAATGTTTGCGCTTTGGAGGTTAAAAATGAGGGAATGATATGACTCACTGTAGGCGGACAGTAGGACGATTCACATAACCATATTTTTTAATCAATGGTCTCCATTCAGAAGTGCTCCCAGAATCCTGAGATGATTTCTGAGCGATACCATCACAGAATTCTAGAATTTTACTGAGATTCTCAGGGATGTCAACCAGTATGTTCAACTTTGGGCGACCTGCGCTGTCTAGGAACTTTGTGCTGACTCCAAACTGGATCCGCAGACCAGCACAACAAAGTTTGATCGGGCTACCTTTGTGCTTGATAGATGTTTTTCGAGTTAATCGGTAGGAAGAAGGAACAGAAATTTGGATGGACTCAGTTGAAACATCATCTGGCTCGAGGAACCCAGAAAACCCACTAGAACTTGCATCGATCTGTATGCCAGAACCTAATGTCATTTCCTCGATATTGGATATCAACTCAATGGGTTCCTTGTTTGTTGCAGGATCGATTAATTGTTGGTTACCTCCAGCTTGGATTGCATTGTCAACTCGAGAAATTGTTCGTTGCCGTTTTGAGGAATCAGGTGAAGACCGTGCTACAGGTTTTGGCACCTCAGGAGAAGCAGCTCCATTAGCTTGGCTCCTTGTAATTGCACGCTCCACCAGGTTCTCAACAGTCAGCACTCCTGGAAGACTTGCCTCCTGTGGAAGAACTTCACGATTTAGCCAATAGATTATATCAAACAGTGAGACACATCAGTAAATTACAAACATATTGTAAAAAAATGATAATTGATTGGCTATCCATCTCACTACAAACATATCAGCGATTATCTCAATAATAAGTTGCTACTACAAACTACAGCAGTGCAAAATTCAATTATTGACAGCAAAAGAAAAGCTAGCTAGTTGCCAAGATCCTGTAGTTCATTCATTTCAATGCAGAAGTTTCCAGATAATGAACATATCATACTTCCATTGCAACAGTTAAACCACTTGACCAATGCATGGAAAAAAATAAAAGAAACAAATAGTGATTTCAGGCAAAGAAGCATTGGACAATGTTACTGTCCACATCATAAAACTATAGGCAGGTGAAAATCAGAAGGTAATCCAAACATACCAAGAAGAGAACTGTAGCACAATACTTGAGAACTTCAAGATTCATCCTAACATCATCAAGGCTCCTGCAAACAAATCGTGGAGCAAATTCGAAAAACATCATTACTTCATTCATTGTAGGATATATACTAAAACCCAAAAAAAAGGGAGATAACTATTCCTAATCCCCTATCGCAATAGCGAATGCTTGAAGATGTGAAGTGGGATCATGATAAAGTTACCTACTATTAGTTATCATTCACATCAGGTGTATAGTTAGTACCAGGAGTAGCACTGATGGACGATTTATGGTTCCATCATATTATCTATTAAAATAATAAATAATAGTTTTCATAGAGCTTTAGGGAGTGGAACGGATACTAGTCTGCGCAACATGAGGGGGGTAAGATCTACAGGGACTGGATTTCAGGATCCTGGTTGACTTATTGACACCAAAAGACAACTGTGGGTAAGTAAAAAACAGCACTGTCCCACAAAAGTTTTGCAAACTATATATTCCAAATGGAACAGGCACTGCAAGCTGACTCTGCTTTGCTGGGTGACCAAATTGCCTCTCCATGGATGGTAAGAAAAGTTACACGACATGATGCCAAGGGCAGATATGTGCTTTCAATTCAAATAGGTAAGGATAAGAAATACTAGAAGTTAAGAAACAACAAATTAGATGCAGCTATAAAATTTGGATTTTACATGCGCATATAATATACCTGTGACTTTGTCGCCCCAGACCAAAGTAATTTGCCAAGCTTGCCATCTGCAGATGAAGCAGATAAGAGGAAAAATCAGGCATATTCATTCAAAAGACAAAAAGGATAGTTTAAAGGTAAGAACTATCATTGAAGGTCAGATTCTTCAGCATATGTAGAACTCTGACTATCCATGATGACACATGTATAACTAAAGCATTATTGCCAAAATTACAAGTGATTACATGCAAAAACACAAAGGTTATGTACCTTCATGTCCCCTGCTCTCCTCCCAAATTTCTGGGTAAGCAGAGGCAAGGTGTCGATCATCCCCTTTGGTTCCGGAGGTGGCCGTCCAATTTCAGCAAATGCTTCCCTTATTCTGGCCGAGTCAAACCTTACGATGTTGTGACCAGCCCAGACACGCCCTATTGAGAACTCTCAAGGTTAGAACATTATCAAACTAACTAAAATATGGCAGCTATTTATGCTAGCTATACACAAAGACAGCGTTTATAACCTCTAAACTTCAGTGCTACTTTTCAACGTAATGAACAAAATCCAACAACTACAGCCTTTGTACTAAACAAGATTTGGTATTGACAACTCCTGAATACTCTTTGTGCAGCTTAAGCTTGCATTTAATTACTGCTAATGACTAATGATGTCCTTAGTTTGTGAGAACAACTAAATGAAGATTTCAACTACTACAAGACAGCACATTGTGAGCTACACACAAGCTAAACCACTCCCAATTTTAGAATTATAGCTAAACCACTACCAATTTTGCAATTATAGCATCAAAAAGGATAAGGGTGAGCAGGAAAGATGGCGCAATTTACTAGTCCTTAAAGCTCCTGGATTAGTTTAGGATAAATTGGCAGGTAAAAAAGAAAGAGCAGGAATTCCTAAATGTGGAGGAGCCGACACGCGTCGGTCACGCGGTGGCCAAGCCAGAGAGGGGGTTCTCGCATCTCACCGTGCAGGACGCTGTAGACGGCGTCGGCGACGTCGCGGAAGGCCGGGGCGGCGGCGACGGCGTCGCGGGTGATGCCGTTGCAGCGCACGGACGCCGCGGAGACGACCCCGAGGTCGCCGGGGCGGACGAGCGTGGCGTAGGACCCCACCACCACGAGCCGCCGCGGGCACACGAGGATGGCCCCGAACTCCAGCAGCGCGTACCCCTGCCCCGCCCGCTGCGGCACGGAGGTCTCCACGTCGAAGAACGCGATCTCGGGTCCCCCCGCCTCCGGCACAGCTCCTCCTCCGCTCGTCCCCTCCCCCGCCGCCGCCGCCGCGCTCGTCGCCATCTCCATCGCTGCTGTATCGGGATGCCTCAGGAGGAGGGGAGAAGGCGTGGGATAAATAGGAGGGAGGAAGCTAGGGATTGCGTGGGGGGGAGGGGCAGGCGGCGCCGTGGTGGGCGGTGGCGTGAAGGGAGGCAGCGGTGGCGGCGAGGAGGAGGTGTTCGACGGAATGCCTCGCCGCGGGGGTGGCGTGGAGTGGAGGTGGGGGTTTGGAATAGGGAGTTTGGTTTGTTTGGATGGGGAATCGGAATCGGAATGGGAATTGGGATTGGAATTTGGATTTGGAGTTTTTATATTGTGGGAAAGGAGTTGGGACTTGGGAGGTCGCTTAAAGGGTAAGGAATTTGGGGACGTGGTGGCGGTCAAGTCAGGAAGGAATCGGAGAGGAGTATCTCCATGAGTGTTGGTGTCCAGGTTTCTCGGACTCCCTCCATCTCAAAATATAGTAATTTTTAGCTATAAATCTGAACACACAATTTGTATACATGTGTGTCTAAATTCATAGCTAAAAATGCTTACATTTTAAGACGGAGGTAGTACCTTACAATTTGGGGTTCCTATCCGCGAGGGGAGCAGAACGGCATAGGCGCATAGTGAAACGTGAGGGAAGCTACAGTGCCATGCCGTCGCTACAGTGAAAAATATATATTAATTATTTTTTATCGTTACTGTAGCGTTTAATCTCGTGCATCCACAACTTGATCCAACCGGTATAAATGCCCCCAACGGCATGGCACTGTGGCTCTATGCCGAGGATGCGAAGCCTACAATTTGGATATAGCCATAAAGATGTAATGTTGTGTTTGTTCCTACTTGTTGGGAACAAATCTCCTGCGCATGTAAAACGGATCTGTCCATTAACACGTGATTAATTAAGTATTACCTGATTATTTAAAAAAAATAGATTAATATGATTTTTAAAGAAACTTTCGTATAGAAATTTTTTGAAAAAAACGCATTGTTTAACAGTTTGACAAGCGTGCGCGCGGAAAACGAGGAAGGTGAATTGGGAAAAGAACTCAGCCTAAGTATTCTACTCCATCCGTCTCATAAAGATTTTATTTTTCATTTTTTTACTCTTCGTTTTATTTAAGAATTTTGTTTGATTAGTATTTTTTATTAGATAATAAAACATTAATAGTATTTTATGTATAACTTACCTTTTTAATTTTTTTCATATTTTTTTAAAATAAGACGGACAATCAAACGTTACACATAGAATCCTAAAAATAGAGTCTCTGTGAGACGGAGAGACTAGTATTTAGGTTTATTTTGATTAAGCAAATTGATTGAGCTATTTTTATCGTTTCCCGTAAGCGCGCTTCCTAAACTGTTAAACGGTGTATTTTGTGAAAACAAATATATGTATTAAAGTTATTTTTAAAAAATCAAACAAATCGATATTCCAACTTTAGAATAGTTAATACTTAACTAATCATTCGCAAATTAACCAAGTTGAACTGTCATTTCAAATGCAACTGCCATTTCAAAGGCACCAATAATCTTGCTATCCAAACATTACTTCGATATATGGTGCAATAACGGTGCTGGTTTCTAAAGAAGAAGTCATGCATATGGTTTCATAGTCCCCAGAAGACCAACTACTAGTTTCAGTTTGCGATCCACTAAAAATCTATGATACATATATAACGCGCTAAACAAATTAAAATTTTCACCATGCTAAGATATATTTTGAACAACACTTTGAAATATTGTCACACACTAGCTTACTGGTGGCATCAATCCATGAAACCTTAACAACAACAACAACCCACTCCCCCCCCCCCCCCCCCCCTCCCCACACACACACACTCCTTTTCCTGTCTGTTTGCTAAACTTTGATTGTGCGAAAGCTTCAACGGAATCCTTGGAATTCCAAAGACAATTAAGCTCCACTTTTACACTACTCTAAAGTGGGCATGTAGCCTAGTAGTTGTAGTGATCTGAGTAGCATCCTAAGATCCTGAGTTCAAATATTCTTAGGAGCGAATTTCAGATTAGGTTGTTTGAAATGCTAAGTTCTCTTTTTAAATAGCTGCATATATCTGGTTGGATATAAACCGGGTAAAAAATACACTTCTATAAAAAAAGGTCCAAACATGCCAGCCCATAAGGAAGGACGGGACTCTACGCTGATGTTTGGGTCTGGGAATTGGGAGAGGGAAGATAGTAAGCAAGAGAGTCCTCTAGAGTCATCATCAGCCAACATATACAGACATGGACTATGGGGGGTATTCTTGACAATATAGCATGCCATGATTGCTACAAATTGCTCAAAAACTCCTCATATGGAGGCTCTCCCTCTGGTCTCAAATATGAAATAGCGATGGCCTGTAGTTTTTTATTTAATTATGTGACAGCCAGCATTTTAACTCAAAACCTCTGGCTCGTATACTTTTTTTTTGGAACACAATACAAACGCAAATGCTCGTATGCATGTGTGTACAATCATTCAAAAGCTTAAGCTAGTGAAAAAAATATAGACAATTCACTTGTATTCCAAGAGATATATACACGACGAAAAAAATGTGCTTCTATACCAAAATAGCCACATGTCTTGAGGGAGCATATATGTTCCAACGGAGTTAGAAGCGCCTCCAATCAGGCGATCATAGTGTGGTTTGTGAGGGAGCGTGCCCACGATATGGACCGCTTCCTCGCGCATGCAACTCTCGATCAATTAGTTTTTTAGATAATGGAAGCTTTATTTAGACTCAGTTAATTACATCAAGATGATACAATCAAATTAAGTCAATTAGTAGAGATCAACACCAACAAATTTATCACCATATGCATTGAAACGTTTTAGTTCGAACTAATAAGACATTGAAATTAATGGAAGCTGTAGGAGATCGATGTAAAACATGATGAAACAAATAATGGATTGTCCATACTAAATGGCCAAGGAAAGAGCACGAGATATTCTTACTACAGAGTACAGACGCATCAAAGCATAGAGGTAATTAACGTTGCTCTTTAATTACAGCACACGATCAGATGATCATGTTGCTGGCCACTTCTAATCTACACATATTCAAATTGTTTACATTACACCTGATTAACACCACCAAATTATAAGTGCAACTACGAATTAAAAAATATGAAACTTCGCACTCTTTTATACGAGTTGTTTAAAAAAAACTATTAATTAGTTTACAGCACTTGGGATTATATATCTGCTATTTAGCCTGGTGATGCATGCTACCTGCAGTGTACAACCAGCTTCTTGGCGACCAGCCGAATACCAGCATTATTTTTGTAGTCGTATAGTTCCACAGAGAAGAACGCGTCGACCATGTCCCCTCGAAAAAACATAAATTCCAGCTCTGCGACATCTGCCTTGCTGAAATCCTTCTTCCGGATGTTGCCGCTAGCCTCTTTCAGGTATATCTCTGTCGCATAGGTCGCATCGTCGCCGCTGCCTACGATGGGGATGCTGCGAAAAGGGAATGTGGTTGTTGTTACTCCCTCGGTTTTATATTATAATTCGTTTGAACTTTTTTTTAAGACAAACTTAGTTAAGTTTGACTAAATTTATAGTAAAATTTTAACAATATCTAATATATGAAATTAGTTTTATTAAATCTAACATTGACTATAGTTTGATAAAATATTTGTTTTGTGTTAAAAATATTAGTATATTTTTCTATAAATTTAGTCAAACCTAAAGAAGTTTAACTAGGAAAATATTCAGACGACTTATAAATATAATACGAAACAGAGGAAGCATCGTTGTTGTTGTTAAAAATCACAGAAGCATGAACACTTGGCACTTATTTTTACATTTTAAAAGAATCAGAGAGCAATGTAACTCACTTTAGGCGTACACTAGGACGATTCCCGTATTCCTTAATCACTTGCCGCCATTCAGAATTGCTCCCAAACTTCCGGAATGTTATCTCAGCTATTTCATCACAAAATTCTAGAACTTGTCTGAGATTCTCAGGGATGTCAACCACTATGCTCAACTTATTTGGTCGACCTTCACTGTCTTGATACAGACAAACTTCATAACGGACCCTCAAACCTATGCAACGAAGTTGTAGCGGATTATCGTTGTGCTCGATACATAAGCTCCATTCAAATTGGTATGGAAGAGAATTGGTGCGAAGGCCGGAAGTTAGACTTCTTTTGCCCAAACAAGAGGAAAAAGAAATAGAAACTTGGATGAACTCGAGTGAAATATCATTTGGGTTGAGGAAACCGCCGCTTAGCAGTTCTGGAAAATTATCCTCCTGCAAAAGAATTTCATGGTTTAGCCAATAAATTATACTATCAAATAGGGATATAATCAGGTCAGATATGATCGGATAGCATTCTTTTTTGACCTATCTTGTATTTTCTTCAGAGTCAAAACCAAGCATTGATTTACTTATCCCGGTTTTTTCCCTCGGAATTGGATCCAAGAACAGATTTTTATCTCTAGTACTAAGATATTAAGCCTAGGGACAATTAGAGAACCCGATTAGTTGGGCATTTCAACTGTTAAATGGGGATGGATCTAGGGATTCATTTGCGAGTTCATAAATAAGGACTATTTATATCTTTTATCATGTTCATAAGTGGAGTCATAATAGATTTTGGTGTATGTTTAATAGTATGGCTACAACTCATCACATACCCTATCCTATTTTTCTCCTAGGTTCAAATTCTGATGGATAATGGCAAGTATTCATTTCACTCTCCAGTACCAGTCTCATAAGCCTCGGGTCGGTCAGGATAGCGGGTAATACACGTCCCGTTTACACACCTACTATTAGACAGTGAGACACATTAATGAATTCTACAAACAATATATCATAACCAAATGATGATTGATTGGCTCTCCTCCATCTCTCTACACAGTAGCATTTCTAGGCAATTCAAAGTTGCTACTACGAATTACAGAAATTTAAATATTCTTAATTTCAATAATAGATATCTATGAATTACCCCACAATTCGAAGTTGGATTGTTGACATATCATGCTATGCAATCACTAGTTCTCACTCTGCTGCATCAGATGCCCAATGCGTGGAAAAAAAATGATAGAAACAAGTAGTTGTTTCAGACTTTCAGTCAAAGAAGCATTGCTTGAACAATGTTGTTTTCCAGATCATATGAAGTTAATAGGAACAGAAAAACAGGAGGTAGGTAATCCAAACACACCAGGAACAGCACTGTAGAACAACACTTGAGAACATCAAGATTCATCCTGACATCATACAGACTCCTGCAAATTATTGAGCAGATTATTGTCATAGATTAAACTTAACGAATAGCTTAAAAACAAGGGTCTAAACAATGTAGCAGGAGAAACTTTATTAGGAAAGCACATCTTTTGAAGAATGTAGAAAATAATTTGTTTCAATGATCCAATGAATAATCTGATGAAAAGAACATGGCTTAAATTGCAAAGCAAATTAGTGGAAGATCATTTACTCTATTAATTTTAGGATATATACTTAAAACTGAATAAAAGAAGGTGAAATAACGATTCCTAATCTACTTCTCTAATTGACAATAAATACTGAGTACTTGGAGAAGTGCGTATGTGCCAATGAAACTAAACAAAACAATTTGAACATGATATGTACTGAAGTGGGATCATGAGGAAGTTAATCATTACTTTTGATTCGTATTATGTTTGGTAGCAGGAGTAAATGTTGATGGGCGATATATATATTCAAAAAACAGTGATTGTTTCCACCACACCTCTTTAGAAAGATTCTTGTTAGAATTTTAAAATTTTGACCAAATATTGTCATAAATATCAAATATTTATGATTGAAGGTAATATTAATAGAAACTGCTCAGCGGGCTAGGTAACCAGTAATGAAATAATCACTTAATAAATGTCAAGCTAAGTTACCAACATGATGCCTTGGGTATATGTGTTTTCAATTCAAATAGGAAAGGATAAGAAAAATCCAAAGTTGAGAAAGGACGCATTTGGAATTCAGATGCAATGAATATAAATTTTGGATTTTACACTCTATATAATATACCTGTGAATTTGCGGCCCTAGATTAAAGTAATCTGCCAAATTTGCCATCTGCAGAAATCAGCCATATTCATTCAAATGACAAGAAGGATCATGTATATCCATGAGAACATTCAACGAAGGTCTGGATTCTTTAGCATGCAAATTTTGGTTTTCTTTAGGGAAATTTATAAAAACCACCTCATAAGTTACTTGAAGTTTGATATTTCACCATATAAGTTATTTTATTACAAATACCTACCCAGCTACTCAATTTTATTGAAAAACCACCCCAGTGAACATATGTCTAACCGAATCAACATGTTTTAATAAATTATGAGCCGTCAATGTGATCTTTACCAAACTTAGATACACGTAGAATATAGTTTTGATAAAATAATTTTTGAAGATTCCACAAATAGAAATGCTGATGAGAGCTTAGATGTTGTTACACTGTGTTTTGCTATATAAAGAAAGTTCAATGAAACATGAAGGATAAATCTAATGCAAGCACTTGAATAAAATTGACTCGGATAGCTTAGCATCATGTGGTAGCTCTAGGGTGATTTAATTAAGCATGTGCTCACTAGGGTGATTTTTACAACAAAACAGAGCATGGAGTGGACATTTGTGACAAAATAACTTATCAAACTTCAAGTGACTTATGGGATGGTTTTTGTAGTTTTTCCTATCTTTTATGGTACATCTATAACTAAGACTCGGTTTGTGGTTGTTGTGTTGGTGTTGAGCTGTGCTCATTTTTAAAATTGCTCTAAAAATTTGAACATATAATTTTGGTCGTTTGGTTTATAGATTGAATTATGACTATATATATTATCCAACTTTCACGTCTCTTCCAATTGTTTCGTATTTGCATACCATAATAATATTGACAAGATTATAAGAAAATCAGTTTAGAAAACACCAAAATGTCTAAAAGTTGTTGCAGCAAACGAGTTTATGATCAGGATCCATATGCCGCAATGTCAAACTGAACCTAAAGCATTCTTAGTTTGAAATTGTAAGTGATTTTATGCAAACAACAAGGTCACCTTCATGTTCCCTGCTCTCCTCCCAAACGTCTGGGTAAGCAGAGGTAAGGTGTCGATCATCCCCTTTGGTTCCGGAGGCGACCGTCCAATTTCAGCGAATGCTTCCCTTATTATCTCTGAGTCAAACGAAATGATGTTGTGACCAGCCCAGATTCGCCCTGTCCAGAATTAACAACGTTAGAGAGCACTACGGAAAGGGCTAAAATAAAGTAGTTTTATTAAAAAAAATAAATCTTTACAGTGGTAAAAAATGACCATTATAGAACACTAAAATAGATATTGTACATTCGTCTAGCGTTGATGAATTGAAGCTAGGTTTGACATGTAACTATCATGCCACTCAAGTGCTAATTAAATCTTATTCTTCTTCTCTGGTGTGTTGGCATCGATGATATTGTGCTTGTATTGTAAAAGGTGGCTCTGATTGAAATTGAAAACGGAGTTAAAGTAGTGACTGTTGATGTATTAGAATTGAGATAACCGTTGAGTCATCCAGCATAGTGAGTTGGAGTTGGAAAGAAACATTTTTTTATTTAGTTGGCATTGAACCATGTGCATGTATCGAATTTTAGATAATAAAAGCTTTTATTCAAACTCACCCAACAATGTACATGCCTGGAACGTGCTTGCTAGTGTATGGCTGCAGTAGTAAACTACATATTTCCTCGAGAGAAAAGAAAATGGAATGGAAGGAGACGCATGTCAAGAAATACAACGATATATAAGAACCCCCTCCACTCACCGTGCAGGGCGTTGTGGATGTTATCAGCGACGTCATAGAAGGGCGGGGCGTCTTCGAGGGCGCCACGCGTGATGCCCTTACGCTCGAGCACCTCCGTGACCACCCCAAGGTCGGAGGGGCGCACGAGTGTGACGAAGGGCTCCGCGACCTCAACCAGCTGTCGCGGGCAGAGGAAGATGGACCCGAACTCGAGTAGTGTGCGCCTCTCCCTAGGACCCCATGGCATGGAGGTCTCCACGTCAAAGAAGACGATCTCTGGCTCCTCCTCGACCATCGCCCTACTACTCCCCTCACCCTCCTCCATGGACATATATGCTATCGTCTTCGCCAACATTTGTGTGTTGTGGCTAGCTCAAGCGATATGATGGATCGTGGTGCACATATAAATAGGGAGGGGAGGAGAGGGGATGGGGCTTTGTGGGGTTGGCAATTTGCTTACGGGGTAAGGAAAGCTGGTGACGTCAAGTCATGAACAACAGAGTATCTCCATGCTTATTATAAATATTTGATGTTTATGATATATTTTGGTCAAACTTTTAAAATTCTGATTGAAGTTTACCTCTAGCAAAATCAATCAAAGACACCACAGTCCACATATATATACAAATATGTCTATGCTTTCAAAATTCTGTAGGATATATTTTATAGCATAGGCCATCTTATTTCTAGTGATTTTTTTTTCTTATTATTGTGTTTTCAAAATCCTGATTTCCAATATAGCTAGGATTAGTATTAGTATGCTGCCCCTTTCACTATGACGAAAAGCAAGTTCGTTAGTCAGCAACACAAAATAGATGCACACACATTATATTGCTTGCTTTTCGTCAGAGGAAAAGATGATCTTGCCAACAAGATTATCTTCTGCAACTTTAGTTTCCATGGAGGACGTGGGCAACTAGCATAGTCATCGCCTTATCCGGCTCCGAAAGGACGGCGGCCAGTGGCAACAAATAAACAAAGAGGATACATATGCATATGAACCATCATTTCATTTATCGGATTTTGTTTTACCGAATCGAGGAGCACCAATTTCATTGAATAGAGTAGGATAAACAATAAAAAAAATAAACAATCAGACAAAAAAAAGGCTAATTTTATTTATCTGATTATTCAAACAAATTATTTGCTCTATGCTTTTTAAAAACCACGTGTTCTCAAGGAAAAAAAAACTCTACTGCATTGTTCAGATCTATTTGTGGAGTTTATTTTTAAAAAATATTTACTACTAGTTTTCAAATCAAAATCTTCGGTAATAATCAAACAGGACCTTTGACAGCAGCTCAAGATCGACTCCATATCTAGTAACAATGCAACTTTGTCCATTCTTGCATACCGTGTATATATTTTTTAGTTGAGCTTAATGTTCAAGTTCAATCCTCTCAGCTCACATCAGTGTGTGTTATATAATCAATTGGAGGAATTAGCTGTTGGGTTCTGAGAGTCCAGTGTTGTGTTGTGACTTGTGATAGAAGCTGCATGCAGTGATGCTGTGCCTAGGTTGTTTGCATTGTCTGCTTCTTCCCACTCACTCAAAGTTCACTTTTCGAAAAGTTTGGTAATATAACGTTAGTACGCTGCTTGCGTGGTTTCGCACATTGTAAAGCTAAAGTCCTTGGAGGTGGTTTTCTTCGTCCTTGAATACTATAAAAGCAGGAGTATTGTATTTGTCTTGCTTGATAAATACTCTTCTGTACTAAAAATAACTCAATCCTAAGTTTGAATGTGAGCATATCTAATCGAATTAAATTTGAAAATATACTGTTGATTCGTTTGTTTTTCACAAATATTCGGAATGTAAATTTGTTAGCAGAAATATACCGTCGATCTCGCACAACCATTCTGCGAAAGTGACGTTTCATGAACGAGCGCAAGACCCTAGGGTGTCGCATGATGATAACACAAGAACGCGCGGTCTCGCACTACAAAACAGCTATACCGAACGACGAAATCGAAGACGTACGCGGAGGCGGCGTCAGACCACGCGGTCTCGCGCGGCCAAACCACGAGACCGAGCAGTCTCGCTCAATCAGTGAGCGATAGCGACTGCCTCTGCCGATTGAATATTGTTAATTAGGGATTAATTAATCACTAATTATTAATTAATTAATTAATAATTAGGATAATTAATGACTAATTTAAGCAGCTCCACTGGACAAGACGTTCAGTCTAGCTGATTCCTTATACGAGACCGTTCGGTCTCGCGGCTTCATCACACGATACCGCGCCACGCGGTGTCGTGCTCTCACCACATGACACCGCGTGCATCGTCACGCTCGCATCATTTTCGCGCAACGGTTGTGTGAGATCGACGGTATATTTTCGCTAAAAAATACACATCACAAATATTTCTGAGAAAAAACCAAATCAATAATATATTTTTAAATTTAATTCTATCTAATCTAGGTTTAAATTTGGACATACAAGATTTAAACTTGAGTTTTTTTTAAGGACAGTGGGAGCAGATGAAAAGGGGTGGCATATGCCTACCTTTGTTGCTTTCCAGCCATATCTTCAACCATCCATGTCATCCATTCATCAATTAATCATCCGATTGTTGTACCATAGCAGCATATATAGCTAGAGAGGGGCTTGCATCGCGAGACTCATCAAACAGATAGAAATTCCATTATCTAAAAAAATATCCATCGAATATATAGAAATTTTACGATTGGCGTCCAGTACACAACTCTACAGCTAGCTTCAAATTATGGATGAAAATGGTCGGAAAAATGCTCAAACTATTTCCACAACCATATTGTTTTATTGGGAATAGAATCGAAATAGTAGAACATTCAAAACGAAAATGGTAGCGGAATGAAACTATCCATAGAACCTTAGAAACAAACGTTTCTCAATGGCACCAGCTAAGCCCAAAAAATAAACACCCTCTAATCTAGGACGGAGGGAGTACTAGAAGTAATTAATTTTTTTTAACAATGCATCTTTATACCCGACATATTAAAAAAGCAAAAATCTTTACAGAAAATACCGTGCCAAAAAAATATACTTTTACTCAGTTCTGGTAAGGAGGATTCACGTGGTGCAGGGAACTGGTTGCTGCCCTACGTTTCACGCGGAAAGAGTCCAATTTGACCCCCTTAGCTGTAGGTTGAATCTGATTTATATGCCCATACATATCTAAAAATCAGGTATTTGACCCATTCAATCAATAAAACTGGTGTAAAATGACTTCCTCGATGGTATGGCACGTTGACTTGTGGTTTTCATTGATGTGACATGTTGACCTTGGTCAAACCAACTACGTGGTGCTTACGTGGCACTAGAAGAAAAAGATTTAAAAAAGTGAAAATATAATGGAACCCATATATCAATAGGTATCTTTGCTTTCTTCCTCTCTAGCTGCCATCTTCCTCCTAGCAAGCAGCGAGCCGAGCTTGAGGTAGAGAGAGGAGAGACTAGGTAGAGAAAGAGAGGAGCGCAGACTCTGGAGCCTAAGACAGTGGTGGTCGCTTGTCATCATTGTCGTGGTGGCGTCTTTACGACAACTTGCTCAACTGGTAGGGGTGATGGTGCCGAGCTTGACAAGGCTAATGAGAGCGCGAGATCTAGTGGTTCCCCACTAGGCCTGTCAAAAAAGCTTGAGGCTTGTGAGCTGCTCGACCTTGGTTTGTCTCAAATTTGATACGAGCTCAACTCAAGCTCTTAATGAGCCGAGCCTAAGCCCAACCAAAAGCTCGTGAGCTTTGTTGAGCCAAGCTTGAGTTTCTCACGAGTCAGATGTATGTTTAATTTTTTATGTCTTATGTAACAAGTGAGTAGGTTAAGGATAAATTAGTATAGATTTATGTAAAAAATTAGTGTATTTTGGTATCAGTCGTATGTTCTCCTAACCTTTTATTTAATATTGTTATCTTAAAATTATTGTTCTACATAAAAAATTATCCTCAAAATATACATTATCATATACTCGGTCGAACTCGCAAACCTCACCGAGTTTGAGCCGAGCCTGCTTAAAAGCTCAAAGGCGGATTAGGCTTGGCTTGAGCTTGTGTCGAGGTTGAGCCTATACAGGCAGGCTTGCTCAAGCTCGGCTCGTTGACAGCTCTAGTTGCCACATTCGCCTATATATGTTGCCTTTGAGAGCAACAAAATCTGGATGTTGGCATCCTCGGACAGCGATGCGGTCTACTAGGTTAGACGCCCTGACTTGAAGACCACCGGCCCAAGCACGTCGTCGTTCATGTCGTCTGCCGCCACGAGAATGACGACGGGATCCAACTCTGCCACCGCCTACCTCGTCTCCGCTGCCACAAACCTTGCCTCCACTAGGAAACTAAGGGTGGTACCATTGCATGTGTAGGCTATCAACAAGCTGCCATTAGGAAGAAGGGAGAGGGGGCGGAGGCAGGTGGCCCTTCGCCGGACTGGATCTCTAGCAACAGGGCTAGCATTGTTAGTGACCTCCATGTTGTGGGAGCCGAAGTACACCACCGCTATAGAGCACGGCCTGCTGAAAGTGGAACTCGAAGCCAGATCACCTCCTCCTAGCTACTTCCTCAACACAGCGATAAGCGTGAACTTGTGCCTTTGCCTGGTTACTTCCTACCGTTCTTGATCACCGCCTCCCCCACTGATGAGGTTGCTGCCGTCTCCAATTCCTCTTCTGCTAGGTGCCACCCCTAGTCCCACCAGTCTCCACCTTAACCACCGGAAGATAAAGAGAGATGATGAAATAGAGGGAGAGAGAAGGAAAAGGAATAATCAGTTACTAACCTATGGGTCCCATATATTTTTTATATTTTATATATTTTGTTAATTATAATGCCACGTAGATGCCACATCAATGAAGACCTGGTCAATGCCATACTTAGATAACACATCAGCAAAAACCATTGTCAATAATAGCGATGGAGCCATTTTAATTTGCACTGGTTTTAATAATTGGATGGGTTAAAATAGCCGATTTTGCGGTTGTGGTATACTAATCAGATTAGGCGTTAGTTGAGGGAGTCAAATTGAACGTTTTTCGTTTCAAAAAGTTGGCATATGGTAATGTGCTGACCAACGAGTGGGCTAAAAGTAGCCCAATGGCCTAGATTAACTTGGGCCTCATTTGTCAATATGCCCTACCCGAAGTCGGGGTGCAAAAAAAAAGAAAAAATCGGGGCGCAGAATTTGGGCCTCCCGATCGTCCGATTCAGATCCAATGGCTCAAAATCTCGGAGAGAAAAAGGAGGATGAGAAGAAAACCACTTGCCCCCGCGCAGCTGAACCGCGCTCTCCCCCATGCCGGTGTGCGCCGCCGCCGCGCCATGCCGTGCCGTGTCAACGCCGCCCGCGCACGCCAGCTCGAAACCACACGCCGCGGCCGCCGCTGGATTCGCCGCGACCCTCCTCCAAAACCAGCAGATCGAGCACCACCGCGCCATAAGAGCAGCGACGCCCCCCCGCCTCTTCTTCCTCGTCTCGATCCAAGAAGCAGAGAGGAGAGGGATTCTTGTTTTCTTGATCATCCATGGCGCGGCTGCGGCGTGGTCTCGAACACCTGGAGCGGCGGTACGCGTTCTACGCGGCGTACCACTCCAACCCGGCGAACGTGCTCGTCCACGCCGTGTGCGTGTGGCCCATCCTCCTCACCGCGATGCTCCCGCTCCGGTACGCGCCGCCGCTGCCGCTGCTCCGATTCTACTGCCCGCTCTGCCGCCAGTACCTCCCCGTGCAGCTCGGCTTCCCCGTCGCCGTCGCGCTGGGCGCGTACTACTCGCTCATGGACCGCCGCGCGGGCGCCGCCGCCGCGGCGCTCTGCGTCGCCGGGTGGGCCGCCGGGACGCTCCTCGCCGACGCCGCGGGGCTCTGGACGTTCCGCGACGCGTGGAGGCCGCTGCTCACCGCGCAGGCCGTGCTCTGGTCCGCCCAGTTCTTCTCCCACGCCTTCTTCGAGGTAACCTCTCGTCGCCTCGCCTCGCCGCCGCCGCCGCGACGGCGCGCCGCCCATCTTTGCGTGTTTTTGTTGCATTGCGCCGATATTATGGTGAGGTGATTGCAGAAGCGGCGGCCGGCGCTGGTGGATGGCCCGGTGCAGGCGGTGGTGACGGCGCCGCTGTTCGTCTTCATCGAGGTAATTGGCCGTGTTCGTTCGAGTTGGTCGCCGTGCGGCGATGGCGACCGCCAAGTGTTCGATTTAATGCGAGTGCGGTTGCTCCGTGTTTTTGCAGGTGCTGCATAGGTTGTTCGGGTACGAGCCGACGCCGGGGTTCTACAAGCGCGTCCAGGCGAGGGTGGCGGCGATGCACAACGGGCCGCCGGCACCGGCGCCGGCGCCGGAGAAGAAGGAGGAGGAGGAGAAGGAGAACGTGAGCAAGGCGACGCAGGAGGAGAGCGCCGAGAAGGATTCGTAGGTGTTTTCGAGGGAGAGTGTGACAGACAGGAGAGGCAGAGCTCGGGATGTTATGAACTTGTAATAGCTTGTTCATGTATAGTAGTAGTATAATAATAATACTAAGAAAATAAATGAGTTTAATTTTCATCTTGAGTCAGTTTTTATGTACAACTAGCTAGCAAAAACATTCAGTAACCTAATAATTCGGCAATCATGCACTAAACAGTGCATTAGTATCTACTTCCTATGTCGAAAAAAGATAGAAATTTGACACTACCTAAAACAACAAATCTAAATAATTTGTACAAACTTATTGTACTAGGTGAAGCTAAATCTTTGTCTAGATTGTTTTATTTAACTTTTTTGACGGTAGGAGTGGGAGACTGGGAGTACACCATCTTTCAACAACCAACACAGCCCACACGGCTCGCTCTGAATACCACTCCATAACTGTCTTGCCGGTTTCTGCGGAAACCGGCGGAAAATGAAGAAACTCGGACAAATTTTATCAAAAAAATTTCAAAATTTTGGAACCTATTCATCAAGCTGTTTTTGTTCCTTTTTTTTTAACACGGGTTCATCAAGCTGTTTGTTAACTTGAACCGCGTAGTAAAATGACCATCCTGTCGGTCTAGTCCCCCAGCTCATCCTGGCCGTCCGATCAAAATAATACTGAGCCCAGCTGCCCAAGACCTCGAATCGCGCCCTTCTCTTGTCTTGTGAATCTGTGAGAACCCCGCATCCATGGCGGCGGCGGCGGCGGCGGCCTCCTCGGGCTGGCTCCGGCGAGCGGCGGGGACAGTCCCGCGCATTCCATGCGGACTCGTGACCGCACTCGTCCCGACCCCTCCTCCACCCGCTGCTGCGGTGGTGTCCGAGGCCCCCGCGCTCGCGCTCCCTTCCCACGCCGCCGCCGCCATGGAGCTCATGGCTGTTCCCAAGAAGAAGGTTAATTACCTCTGCCCTCCCATTTCAATGGTGTGATCTTTATTTTTTCTGTTGGACTGTGGTTTTTTTACATCGCCATTGGTGTTCGTTTAATCTGCAGTAGTATGGCGTGCGCGCACCAGGTGTTTGACGAATTGCTTGTGCCTTCTAAGGACCGAAGTCCTGCCTATTTTTCTTTTTTGATAGTTACATTATGCCCTCCGATTGTTTGGAGTGACAGAGGGAGACAGTAGGGACATGGAGAACATCCTAAGCTTTAAGTTGTACTAGCTCATTCACTTTGAGCATGCGTTTTGGTTTCTTGTCCTCAAATCTCGCTGGGGCAATCTGTTTGCAGAAAGGTATCTAACGCGGATTGTGCGAACCTATTCGTGCTGTTTTGGCCAAAAATTTGTGTCCATTTTAATCTGTTGATCGAGCCGTGAACGCATTCTGCAAGCAGTATTCTTAGTCTTTCTCGGTGGCCACTAGCCTTTACTGATGGATATGCTGCACTTAATCTGATGCCTTACAGGTTTCAAAGTATAAGAAGGGCCTGAGGAATGGGCCAAAAGCCCTGAAGCCTGTTCCTGTAATTGTCCGCTGCAAGTAAGTCTTTTTGCATTGCATTTCTTAAACCTTTGCTCTTACTTTTGTTGTTTCATTGCATATTCCGAAGGGCTAATATGTATGGTACCATTGCAAAAATCACGTAGTTGGAAAACATACAAAGTTAATAATCTGCAGATTTTTTCTTGGTTTGTTCTACTGCTTTTCACTTGCGATTCATGGCATCCTATGCTCTTTGACCATCTTTTTGAGATAACGGGATGTTTTTTGACCATCTGCTCATGTATATATATATGTTGGCTCTTCTTTTTTGTTTTCTCAATGTACTCATTTTTTAGTTTTCTAGTTATCATTCATATGCAAATATGATCTATGGAATGTAATTAATGCAGCATATCCCTTGATACATCTATAATCATAAGTCCGATTTCACAAACAAGTGAAGCATTATCCTACTGAGATTACTCAGTCAACTGCAGGAAACTCTTATTACCGCCGATTCATTGTTTTATATGAAGTTGGTCTTTTTGTATGTTACCACGGAACATGATATGGAGACAGCCTATTCCTATTCGGTTTCGATTTGTTATTTTGGTGCATTACTCTTTAGCTTTAACAACATGTAAGTAGAAATGTTTCATTCTGTCATTGACAAGGCGCATCTTGGGAACAGCATCACCAAACTACATGTCTAGCATTTGCATCATACAGTGTGCGCGCGCCAGATAGCGAACTGTTTTTTCTCCCCACTTTTTCAACTTGACACCTGGTATTGTCCTGAGGCAGGCTTGGCTAACTATCTGTGGCGTGTTATGCTCTGCAGGTGCTGCGGTCGGGTGAAGCTGCCACACTTCTACTGTTGCAGCGGCGAAAGAGGGAACCCTGGATCTGAGAGCTCGTAATATAGCCTTCAAGACTCTGAAGTCGAGAGTTCATAGCGGATGCAGAGAGGGGGAAAAACACCAGGACCCCATTCCAGTAAAATCAGTCAAGACTCCACTACCTGTCTCCTGAAATCAAAGCCATTTCTTCATCTATGTGAGTCCTGAATCAGTGTTTAACTTTTGACTGCTTTTGTCATTGGGTAATAATAAGCGCTGGAAGTCTTAGCTGATATCATGGTTGACAAAAAAGAAAAAAAAATGCATATTGCTAGTACCTCCTTATTGTTTGTCTGGTGAATGTGGCCGTGTTTGTTTGATTCTAGAGATTCACCGATCAAGAGCAGTGAACTTGTGATAATGATACCAGCAGCGGCGGAGCCATAAATTTCTTGAGCCTAGGGCTCAATTAATTTTATTTTCATATGGTTGTCTTTCTTTTCTTCTAATATTTCAATAGAGATTTAAGGTCAAGAGTAGGACTCTAATGATCTAGTCCTAGCTGTCTTACTCCTGGATCGATACCAGCCTTGCTGCTTTGTCCTGGTGATAAACAAGAATATTTTCTGTCCAGCTGCCAATTAAAGAGAAACGTTGGCACTAGTATCAGAGCTTGAGCCATCCCCATCGTCGTTTTTCTGAATGAACGGTCCGGATCAGCCGGACAGTGGACAGCGGTGACTGGTTGGCCGGCGGCGATGAAGATGGTGATGATGCTTAAAGCTATCCAGGAATCTACGGCGATGAAGAAAATGGGGGAAAAGGCAGCGTGATGCGTGAATTGAAAGCAAGGTATGTATGCAGTGCAGTCCAACTGTCCGGCTAGGGCACGGCAGAATTTCTCGAGGAGCACTGCTACATGCTCTAAATTTTTCAAAGTAAATTTGTACTAACAATCATCTTAACTATTTCATGTAGGTAGGTAAAAGTTATAAAAAATTTAGATACACTCATAGCATGATATGTCAGTATTAATAAGAATTTAGAATGAAAAAGTTAGTATGCATGAACTTTTCCTTTCTAGAGTAGCCGCGGCAATTTAAATAGCTGTAAAAATGTTGTCTATATGACTGTTAAAAGCGTAGTCGTCCCCTTTCGCGGTACAGCATGAGAAATTGAAATTAAAGAAACCGCTAGATTACATCTCCAACCGCTAGATTAGTCATATGGGTCGTGTAGCCCATCTTCTATTATATGGGTCGATGCACGATATATTAAGGAGGCTTAACGTTTTCTCTTAATTCTACCACAAACAGAAAGGAGAAAATTACAATATTAGGACTGTAAATATTGGGGCTTCGCAGTTTTGACACTCCGAGTGGATGACAAATGGGCCTGTCTGCATCTACGAAATAGCAACCATGAATGGCACGTTTCCCTACTGTTCTAAATAATAGCAAAGGTTAATGTTTGCGTTGTCATTATTACAAATCTACCAACAGAAAGGGGTATTCTTTCATTATCTGCTGTAGGGTCAAATAAACCATTAGATTTCTGCAAGCAGGGGCGGATCCAACATGGGTGCAGGGGGACTCGAGTCCCCCCTACACCCACAAGACCTATGGATACCCCCCTGGAGCACCCCCTTTAATTTTCTCACCATGAATGATAAACTAAAGGTCCTTAGATGGCTGGAGGTTGAAGAAACTGTGTAATTGAGCCCCCCCAATTTTTTGTTTCTGGATCCGCCCCTGTCTGCAAGGTAACCCTAGTATACGTGAAAACTAACTTACCAATATCAGAGGTACTTTAAAACTTTCCTAAAAAAAAGAAGAGGTACTTTAAAACGCATGATAGTTGCCTTAACTTCCATGAAATTCCTTTAATTAAACATCACCTGTCGATCATTCTCCGATCATACGTGGTACTCGAGTGATTAGCCTTAGTGATTGCACTTATCATTGACGGTCCTGCGGTAATCAAGAATAAAATAGCCTATCAGTAGTTGGCACGGGGAATCTTCGAAAGGAAATCCAAAACAAAAAACAAAGAAAAGATGACAAAACGAGACCAAACGCGGGATCAACATCACCACAGTCCAGTCAAATTCAAATCCAACCTGTCAGCGAACGCAGCCACTGACATCGCGGGCCCCACATAAACCAGCGGGCGGGGGGTCACCGCTTTTGAACCGTCAGCGTTGCCGCATTCGCACCGTCTCCGCCTTCATGGCCTGTTTATTTCCCGCACTAAAATTTTTCATCCCACATAAAGTATTTAAATATAAACTAAAAAGTAACTAATTATACAGATTGCGACTAATTTATAAGACGAATCTTTTAAGTCTAATTGTTTCATAATTTAACAATATGGTGGTACAATAAGTATTTGTTAATAATGGATTAATTAGGTTTAATAAATCCATCTCGCGGTTTACTAACGGATTATATAATTAGTTTTTTTATTAGTGTCCGAACACCTTATACGACATACTATATAAATATAATAACCAATGTACGCCAAAATTTTCCGCCACCAATCTAAACACCCCCTGAGTTTGACGCCTATAAATAATAAATTCCAATTTCCAAACCCAAACCAAACCAACCCAGGCAGTCCACGCGCTAGTGTGAAACCGCCACCGCCAACCCAAACCAAACCAAGCCGCGCCGCCGATCTCGCCATGGCGCAGCAGCAGCCGCGGCGAGTTCTCCGCGTGGCGCCGCCGGGGCGAGGAGGGGCGCGCGCGGAGGCGGAGCGGGGGGAGGAGGGGGAGGCGGTGTTCGCGACGGTGCAGGCGGCGGTGGACGCGGTGCCGGTGGGGAACAGGGTGCGGACGGTGATCCGCCTCGCGCCGGGGACGTACAGGGAGCCCGTCTACGTCGCCAAGGCCAAGAACCTCGTCACCCTCTCCGGCGAGGCCGGCTCGCCCGAGGCCATCGTCATCACCTGGGACAACACCGCCACCCGCATCAAGCACTCCCAGGTTAGTACGCTCGCCTCCTGCTCGATGAAATGCCAAACTCGGAGATGGCCTTGAACAATTTTAGTGATTCTCTTCCCGATTATTGACAGGTCCCGAGAAATTGTTGGTGTATGTAGCATGCGTTGCGTAAATTATTTGGAGAGCTTTTAGAATGGTTTGTTTGTTTGATTCGTTCATCCCGTCATTGGCTATAGCTAGGATGGTGAGGCACTGACGCATTAAGAAATGTCTGGTGTGCGTTTTATTTATGTATATCCCTGTGTACTGAGCACACTGGTTTCGGATGACACCCCCATATCGATCCATTTGGAGTATGTTAATATGAATGGATAGGTGGTTTGAGCAAATTGTATGTTAAATTATTGTACCTCTGTAGTTTATTATGTGTTTATGAGGAAGGGGTAGGTGCAGAGAACTTCCAACTGAGGTTTACAAGACTTCTTCTCCAAAAGCAATGAAAGGAACTTTACATTTGAGCTTGTTAGAAAAACATTTGACGTTTTAGTAGACGAGTCCGTAACTGCCCCCTAATTTTGACTGCAGATGTTAAGTGCTGTGTACTTTGAATAGTTATGCTTATCTTTTTAATTTAATCATTCTGTCCTTTTCTCTTGTAAAGTCGTCCAGGGTTATTGGGACAGGAACGTTTGGATGCGGAACAGTTATTGTGGAGGGGGAGGATTTCATCGCAGAGAATATCACATTTGAGAACTCAGCTCCTCAGGTGCTTGTCTTTGCCTTGTTCTTTTTTCTTTTGACCAAACTTGTTCTTCTTGCATAGAGAGATGCATGTGTGATGAGTGGGTGCAGAAAGCTGATGTGCCTGTTGTGGTGTAGGGGTCTGGGCAGGCAGTTGCTCTCCGAGTAACAGCAGATAGGTGTGCCTTCTACAATTGCAGGTTCCTTGGTTGGCAAGTACGCTCATTTATTCACCTCTTCATTAAATCGTTTCATTCAGCGAAGCTTTTGTTAATTTATGAGAATTTGACTTTTGTCGAATAAAACATTCAGGACACATTATATTTACATTATGGAAAACAATACTTAAGGGACTGTTACATCGAAGGTAACTGTGACTTCATCTTCGGCAACTCTATTGCCCTGTTGGAACATTGCCATATTCATTGCAAATCAGCGGGTTACATTACTGCTCACAGCCGGAAATCCTCATCAGAAACTACTGGTTATGTGTTCTTGAGGTGAGTTGTTTCATTGTATGTTTACTTAGTCCGTTAGGCCATGCTGTTCATGGCTGAAATTTGAGTTTCTCATTGCTTGTATAATAAGATTGACATGTAAGCTTGATCATTTTCAATGTGCCTTTCTTGCTTTTGCTTGATGTGATGCTTGGACGGATGAACACATGCAGGTGTATTATTACTGGAAATGGAGAAGCTGGATATATGTTCCTGGGTCGGCCTTGGGGACCGTTTGGAAGGGTTGTCTTTGCGCACACTTTTATGGATCGTTGTATTAAGCCTGCTGGGTGGCATAATTGGGACAGATCTGAGAATGAACGAACTGCTTGCTTCTTTGAGTACAGGTATTGGAACCATCAGTATTCAGAGATTCTTCTCTTACTAAACTTCCATATTATCTGTGGACTTGTGCTTATCGATCATTCATGAGCTACTAGAAGGCATTAACCCTTTTTTTTTTACGCAGGTGCTCAGGGCCAGGTTTCCGCCCATCAAACCGAGTGGCTTGGTGTAGACAATTGCTTGATGTTGAAGTGGAGAATTTCCTTTCTCACTCTTTCATTGATCCAGACCTTGATAGGCCTTGGCTCATCCAGATGATGGCAATAAAAGTACCAGTCTCAGCATAGTCTAATCCCAGGATTTTAGTTCATCCCTCCTCCCTAGTCTATCTTATAAATAATTTTGGAGGGTGTATTATAAGTGTAACATTTGGTCAACTTGTGCCCACGCAATTGTATTGAGGAGAGATATTTGTTGTTTTCCATGAGCCTTGTCCCTTGAGGACTATAAAGGAATACGAAATTAAATTATTTGCTCTTTCATTGACGTGATATTGTTCATGCTGCTATGAGTCATGCGGCCTTTCTATACTATGGGAATGTGTTAACATAGAGGAAATGGCATGGTCCGTCAGGTTTTAACATTTATTGTGGTACTTTGAAATGGGACATGTAGAATAATACTAGCTTTGGTACATAGTAGAAATGCCATTTTCCACCAAATTTTTACTGATACGTGTTGCTTCCTGTCTACAGATCACTTTTGAATGCAGTTCATCTAGAACAAACACAGACTGAACAAGTTTGAAAAAATTGAACCAATATTTGACTGAACAATTCTGATCAGACTATGAAGGACTGGTTTGATCCAACAATGAGGTACACAAGATCCCTTGTTTTCCCTTTGAATTTGGGCATTTCTAGAGGAATTCTATATGATTTGTACCATTATTTGCAAGATTCATATGAAATTTTTGCATCTCCAGATGGGCCTAAACCTTGAGAAGCAATACCAAACACGGCAACATCATATTAAAAAGTTGCACTTGCATCTATATTTCTTCCACTCCACTGGGTAAATTTATTACTTATCCATCAGTTTCAGATTCAAAGCTCAGGACTTCCAACTGCACACTCAATTAAATCTGAAAAAGGCCTGATGACATAATTCATGTGGTTTATGTGACTGCACAATTAGGTGCCATCATTTCTTAGGACACATCTTTTCCCCCCGGAAAAAGATGACAACCGCTCGCTAATGAGCTAATCTCTTGGACCTCGATGAAAAGCAAGCTGTCAGAGAACAAGGACCTGATGTTCATGCTTCACCAAACGTCAAGTCCTACTTCAACTTTTGCAAGTCATTACTGATCAGATCATGACATGCATTCACAACTTCACATTTTTCTGAGAACCCATTCACAATTTTACATGCAAAATTCCAAAAAGAACATGACTCACGACTCATGACTGATCAGATTCAGACCCCATGACATGCATTCACAATTTCACATGTCAGATGCATGAAATCAATCAAGAAGAAGAACCTAACATTCTTTTTCTTCTCCTCTCTCTTCTTTTCCCTTTCAATCTTGCAGGAACTGAGAAGGAAGCTACAGGAGCCTAAACCTAGCTAGGGCATGTCATGGCTCAAAAACCACCTAACACCTTGACTGTGGAACATGACCTTGTATGCGAAGCCTCCAAAGATAACTTGCCTACTGTGATAAGCTTGGCAACGATAACTTGTGCCTGGTCTCGGTGCTAGTGATGCTATTTTTCTTATAATATCAAACAGGATCCATGTCCTCCTTCTCGAGGTTTACCCTGGAAAAAAAGGGGATGGCATGGCTGATGGTGTTGGCGTGTTGATCCCAGCCATATCCGCAATCTACTCTGGTGTGTTTACTAAAAAAAAAGCAATCTACTCTGGTATCGATCTCCATCCCCATCTGGTGTGGATATGATATGGAGTTGAAATGGGAGATCCAATTAATCCAGAGCTTGAGGGTATTATTAAGCTCTTTGATATGCAGTGTGGGTGAAAGGATATGGAAGGCAACGTCTCGGCAACGACCAAAACGTCGCCGTTGAAATTTGTGAGCGTCTTGCCTTGAATTTTTTGTACTCTTTCGTTTGGTTGGTGTCATGTACCTGGAGTTTCCTTTTATTTGTTTTTTCTTTTTCTTTAGGGGAAGCCCCTCGGTTCAAAACATTCTGATTGCGACCAGCCAGCAGCAGGGGTTCACGATTTCGGAATAGGAGATATATTTGGCGGGAGCAGGGGGTGACATTTCGGTGGTTTGACACAAAAGTTTTGGATTTTGAACAAAAGATCGTTGAATTTAAACAAATTTGTTGCTTAGTTAAGACCACTTCAAAAATTTTAGCTAAAGGCACAAGCTGTCGGAGTACCCAGTAGACCTGAAATTTCGGTTTGAAATTATGAACCTTAGCTAAATGGGTTTAAGACTTATTCTAGTTGGCAGCCACAAGATTGCCACGTAAAACTTTTGATGTGATACAATTTGTTAGCCTAGCGGTTAATTGATATAAATATGACACCTCACTGGGACTTGGATTCACGTGTTACATGCAAATATTTTTGTCAAATCATCCCATACATCTGACAAAGCGATGTGTGGGTGTGATAAACGTAGTAGTCAATCAAATAAACCCTTAATTCTGCTTAGGGCGCTTTTTGGAACAAAGAGTTCTTGGGGGAATTTCGAAGGAATTCAATTCTATAGAAATTTTTTCTATGCAGTATTTTGAATCAAAGGAATAGCTATCCAAATATCTTATGAAATTTCTTTTAATGGACTCAAAACATGGGAAATTAGGGGGACTTTTAATATGAGGTCCAACCTCAGGAAAAATATTTCATGCCTTCTTCTGGTTCAGCGTTTGCGCTGTATAGACGGTCATTCCTGCAGTTTTCTTATGTATTTTTGTTTAGACACTTGAATATTTTTTCGAGACACTTCTCTTATATATTTTTGAATTAGTAGGATTTGGTGGTAGCGCATTTCAATGCTACATATATATTCAAACTATCATTCCTACTGTTTTCTTATGTACTTTTGAATTAATAGAATTTAAGGTGATAGCACACTTCAATATATACTTTTCGTATTCTTGTGTTTTAAAAATCATGTGTTCTAAAAAAACCCTCAACGTGCCATAGGCAGCTGAATGAAACCACCTGAATGAGAGCTCTTCGTTTCTTATTGTCGAGGGTTCTCTCACTACCAGGGAGCAGGGGCGGATTCAGGAACAAAATGTTGAGGTGACTCAATATACCAAGTACACCGGCATAAACACATCATCTCAGTATTAAACACATCATCTCAACATACCAATATGTGTTTTTTTTTTAACCTCCAGCTATTCAGAGACCTTTAACATCTCATATCTTATCAACCATGGTGAAAAAATTGAAGGGGGCTCACGAGTATCCATGGGTCCAGTGGGTTTAGGGGGGCTAGTCCTCCTGCACTCATGTTGAATCCGCCCCTGCTCACTGCAACCAGCCTCCACTCGAAAAACCTTGTGGGGTCCACGTTGTTTCCTACATGCATTCTGTGTCTAAAACAAATGGTTTTTTTCAAAGACGGAGGAAGTAATTTTGACAGTTGAACTATTTAAGTTGTCAAGTTCATGGATAATTTACTTCAGGGTAGAAGTACTTTTTTCTTTTTACAGAGACGCTTGGTAGTGAAAAGATGGAACAAATTGTCTACTAGCACAGTAGCATGGACCAACGTGTGTCGCTCACAGGTGACCACTGTGCGCGAACCGGGACAAATCGCTGCGCCGCCGCGTCGCCGTCGCCGGCGCACCGGGCGGCGGCGGTGGGCGGCGCACCGCGGCCACCGCCGACACGTCGACGGCCCTGTGGCTGACGCATCCCGCCAGCAGCCCGACCGGCCGGTCTGCCTGCCGCCGGTGCTGCTGCTGCCTCACGGCCACCGCCGCCGCCGGCCTCCCCTTGCCGCCGCCGCCGCCGCCGCCGCCGCGCCCCGACGCGGCGACGGACACGTCGGCGGCGCTCGCCGTGACCACGCTCCACTGGACGCTCGCCTCGCTGGGCTCGTAGCCCCGGCAGTCGTCGATCATCAGGCTCTTGATCTCGAACAGGTCGGAGCTCGACTCGCTCCCGACGTCGTCGTCGTCGTCGTCGCCGCCGGACGCCGGTATGGTGACCTTCACCGGAGCGAGGAGAGTGAAGTTGCTCCGGAAACTCGAGCTCGAATACTCCGACGTCGCCGCCGTGGCCTCCTCCCTCCCAATGGCCGCCACTCTCGCCGCGCCAATACTATTCAAATTTGGCGGGAGACCAGCGGCGACCACGCCGCCATGGCTGACGCCATCTCCGGCCTTGTCCAGCCTCAGGTCTCTGTACCACTCGATCCTACTCGCCGTCGCCGGTGGCAGCTCGTCCCCCGGATCGCCGGCCGGCTCCGTCGCCGCCACCGCGGCGCCGCCGACGTGCACCGACCGCTTCCCGGAGCACGAGCGCAGGATGCCGCCGACATGGGCGCAGCACTTGTCGCGGCGGCGCTGCTCCCGGAGCAGCACGGCCTGGCTGTTGGCGGTGGAGCCCGATGACCCGGCGCTCGCCACCGACGCGCGCGTCGTCCACGGCGCCGGCCGGCTCACCGCCACGGCCGGCCTCGCCGCCGCCGCCGCCATCACCGGCGACGCGAGGTCCACCTTGTTGTAGCCGTCGGCGCCGTCCATTGCGCCCTTGAAGTACCTCTCAGCGGCGAAGACGTCGAGCTCGCCGTCGGCGTACGTGCGCCGCCGGCTCGCCGCGCCATGCGGCGGTGGCGCCGGCAATGGCCGCCGCGGCGGCATCTTTCCGGCGTCGCCTTCCTCCCGGACGAGGTCGAGGTAGGTGGCGAAGCCGCCGCCGCCGCCGGCGACGTTCCGGCGCCGGCCGAACAGCTGGTGCTCATAGGTGACCGTGACGTCACCATTTCTTGAGCTCTCCATTGGTGCACTGATATTCTCAAGTATCTGCCACATAGCCAACTTTGATCTTATATAGACACCACAGCAAGACAGGTACATAAAATTCACCCTTTTTTTTTTGTACAAAAATGATTTGATTACCCAACAAATTTAAAAAAAACGTTCATTTAATTGCTGATATGTATCTTTGAAGCAACTGTCACTGCAGCAACAGGGAGCAGACAATGAGGTTTTGAAACTGATCCAGAGAGAGTATGGCTGGAGCACTTAGGGCCATGTGTTTCTGCATCATTTCCTGCAAATTTTGTGGCTTGCTGCAACTCTCTCTTGGTGCCTTAACATCCACAAGGCCCATATTTTTCTGCCGAATTTCTGATGCATTTGTTGTTAAAACACTTCACTCTCAAATAGTTCTGTATTGATTGCAAGGCCCCATTGGTTGGCCATGAGCTGATTATAAACCAAACGGCTTATTAGTGAAAAAAAATTTATACGTAAAAATTTTAAATATACCCTTAGTGACTTAAATCTTAAAGGTCAATACTGAAAAAGAAACTATATTAAAAAATATCCTAAAATCAACTACAAAATTAAGTTTTAAAATTTAAATTTTGACAGCGGTTGATTCCATATAGGGCAAACAACGAGGCTGCAAGGCTGACAGTGACATGCTAACATTGGTACTTTCTTGTCCATTAGATTTGAGCAACATTGAGATGATAAGGTTTTTGTGTTCATCATTATTGGGGGTTATACTGTTTTCTTCTGAGGAACACTCATGTTCGATCCCCGCACGAACAGAAATGATTAGATTTATCGGATTCTCGCGCAAAATGACATGTAGAGAGACAGGGGGACACAATGTTACTATCTGGATGTTTTGTTTGTTTGTTTCAGGGTGAATTTGACCCTTTTGTTGTTTCTTGAAACAACTAGGTACTAGAGTTTAGACTGAATTTCAGTGTGAAATGCAGAGAGATGGAGTGTGTTAATTTCTGTGGAGGAAAATGATTTCCCTGCTGTCCAGGCTCCCAGCATTTCATAGTTCAGTGTCAGCGAGAAAATGAAAGAAGAGGGTTCATAATATGCAGGTCGTACTGATGTCAACTGCGAAAATATAATAGCATCATATGCAGACAAGTTTGCAGATTCTTCTAATCGTATGCTCTACAGCTGATAAACCGTAAAAAAATAAACGAAGCAACCAAAGATTTATGGGTAAAGCTTTCATATATGTGGTTTTTAGTGATTTAAAAATCAGTGCAGGAAAATAAACTACGATGAGAAAACCTTAAAATCAACCCCAAGTTTAAGTTTCATAATTCAAATTTTAATTACGACTGATAAACTAGCTAATGAGCAAGCGATGAGTGATGTGAGTAAATCCTCCATGTTATCGCTTAAAAAAAGAGACTAAGTTTACTTCCTGACATGATATGGGACACCAAAACTTGTCTGCAACAGATTGGAACGTTTGGCTGATCCCTTCCAATGTTTGAACGGACGATTTTAAAAAAATTTAAGCACAAAAATAACGAATAGTTGAGCACTCACGAGAGCGTTTAACTAAACTGGACACCTGATCTTCTCCACGGGAAGTGCGGCATTTGCTTCTTGTCTTGTTGAAACAAGACACCCTTTGACTTGTAATTTGGAGGTGTGTTTGATATTAAGTTAGCACTAGTGACATCGTGAATCCAAATATTAGGGGATGGTTTATATGATTATCGTTTTTTCCCCGTCAAAAACAATTTTTAATGTTAAGGTTGCAAGATTCTCATTGGAATTTCATAGAAAATCCGACAGTATGAATGATGAGTAATCATTATTGCAAACAACCATCATTATTGTTGACATGTCAATGAAATTAATTAATTTTCCCTAAAAAAATAATAATGAATTTTTCACCCCCACTGTAAAGGCAATTGCTAAAATTTCACAAAGAAAACATCAAGCTGAATTTTTCCAGTTTTGTATGACAAATGAACTGAGAACGTGAAATTCTTGTCTTCAAATTTTTATAAGAACCACAGATGGTCAGATGGAGGTAAGATAATAGAACACATCTACTGTTAGCAGATAACTCTTGTAGAAGATCTTAACAAATATCGCTTGGATCATGGATAATTTTCAGGCACAAGGACACGTATAATAAACCTCTGGACCACATATTGTCCAATTGTATTTTTCCTTTTTATAAAGTTAAATTATGGACAAGAAAAAGTTAAATTATGGACCCTATATCCTATGGCATTGACGCATTGTTTTCAGGTATTCTTCTCAAATCTCAAGTATTAAATGATTATGGAGTTCAATCATCCAAGCAGGCTTTGAATGTTTGATCGAGTCGTTCGACGGATTGCCCATGCTTTATTCTTTCATGTCTTTGAAAATAAAATAAAATGGTAATGTTCTTGCCATTTATCTTCACATTTTTCATAATCCTGTATCTTGAATCCAGGACAAGTCAAACGACAATGACATATATTAAGATGCTTAGATGCAATCATGCGATTAAGCTATGTTATAGCCTAACCCATGAACAATGCCACCACAGATCAACTTGCTTACATCCACTGAACGACAAGTTGATTGCCCATTGATTGATTGTTAAACTCTTCATTTCATACCACAAATCAAAACACTAAAACGGGCCATTAATCCAAAATCCAGTTGTTTTTCCAACTGGGGGCTGGATATTCCTCTGCCCTGAGGCAAATCCCCCAGTTAATGGTGACATGTGCACATTAACCAATTTCCTGATCTTTCGATGAAAAGTGGGCAAATTGCTCTGTTTATGCATATTTCTCCATGTTCTTACATAATTGTATGGAGAACTCTTGATAGCTTTAAGCCAGGGAAAAACCTGCCAAATGGTGCAAAAAAATTTTGTCCATAATACAACAATTGATTACGGTAGCATTGCAATGTAGCCCAGTTTTTGCAACAACTGATAAATAGAAGAATATTGTACACGATGGAGGACTGAATTTTTTTTTTCTAAACAGCAGAAATTAAGGCTTCTGTCCTCCTCCTTGTTCTTGATCTTGCTCATCATCACCCTTGCCAACAAGCTGACATCCAATCAAGCAATAAACTATAAGTTAGCTCTCATAAACAACATCACAACATCGATGATAATCAGAAGGCATATTCCCATAGTCAACCCTGTCAATTGTTTGCAGACATATGGTTTCAAAATTCAAACAAACCAATCGAATGAGAAGCGAGGCCATAGAACTCTAGTGCTCAAAGGAGGCAGAAATAAGATCTCCTGCTAAATAACTAGTCATCGTAATTCAACACTATCCAGACTCATAAAGAGCATGGTGGCATAGGACAAGGTTCACACTGTTATCCCAACATCATGTGATGAACTTCGGGAAAGGATATATAGTTGCAATTTCCATATTGTTCAGAACTTCATATGCATCAGAAATAACAAATGTTTTTTTGTAACAAGTGCAAACTATCTGTGCAAGCTCCTCAGAATTTTTGAAGCATTGCTGGATGCAGAGGAAAAATTTTCTATGGGACTACAAGATATTGTCCAATCATGAAATTTTTCATGTTCATAAAGCAATCGTAACTCGCAATACAGCCACCAACAATTTTAGGTTCACACAAATTTATAGATACCTAGTATGAACATAATACTGTGAAAGCTGGCCTACATCTAGTTCAAATGTTATCATACCAAAAAAATAAACCGAATGCTTAAATTCTACTTCGGGACAAATCGAGCAAGAAACAGAACATCTCTATTTAACTGCAAGGTACTAAGAATTCGACTACAGAAGCATTAAACATATATTAAAAAAATAGAAGTTCGGTGGTGATACCAGAGATCCAATTAACTCGTATGCTTCCATCACTTTTGGGTCCTCCTCGTCTTCATAACCAACCTGCAGTATTCGCGGACCATTGACTGACCAAAAAGCCCTTCGTCCTTCATCCTGGTAAAAGAGAATTACACCAACAGTTCTAGATTATGGTGCGAATTTTACATCCAAATAGCAATTTCGAATCAAATCTTATGTTACATTACTGTGGGTTGATAACAACACATAACTTAGATGAAACGTACTTTGCTAAGTGCCTAAGTATTTTGTGAGGTAAGCAGGCAGTGTCCCATCCAAAATTTCATTTGCTGGGTTGCACTAGATATGCTTGCTGAACAATACGTGACAAGCAGCTTTAGAAAAGCACTGTGTTAGGTGGTGGGAGGTTGGCAAATATCATCTTTTCTCTCTGCATGGAATACTATAAAGTACATTAGTTGTTTTGAAAAAACATATAGCGAAAATGAAGGAGTTTATATAGTTTTCCAAAAATAAAGACAGACGGTGGGGGAAAGGCCACCCCCACAGTATTTCACTAAGAAGAGCTCAACCGGAGCCCGGCCAAGAGAGGCCACAAAAGCTGATCCCCCTCATACATGGGGATGCCGCCCCCTGCGGTTCGGGCCTTAACCCATGCTTTGAGGCCCAGCCCCTTACACGAGGGCCCGCCCACCACAGGTCAGTTCACACATGCCAACCAGGGGAACCAGCGAGTGACCTTTTTTACCCAGCCCGAAATTCGCTCTCACGGGGATCCAGACCAGACCTGGGGTGCTACTAAGGCCACTGTAACCACTAGGCTATAGGCCCCTTCGCTTATATAGTTTTTCAGAAACTTAGGGGAATCTGAATAGTTGAAACAAGCATGCAAAATACATAAAGTACGTGAATTCAGAGATCATATAGATCGCCTGGAATGTCAGATTCACCTGAAGGACAATCATATAAATAGCCTCAAGTGCCTGTTGCCGAATTTCAGAGTTCTCAACAGCCTCTCGTTCATGGGAGAGTGCATTTGCAAGCTCAGGAGGCATTTTTGATCTATCTTCTTCACTGTAGATCTGCATTGTCAATCACCACCAACAGATGTGTAAGAGGTAGGCGAGCATTTGTCACCGGACACAAAATAAGAGTTAAACAATGTCTTTTTTTAATTATTATTGTTAGGGAGGAAGAGAAGTATCCCTGCCATCATTCAAAGCTGTGGATTCACTGTTGTCATTGGGTTATTCCTATGTTTAGGCTATTCTATGTGCACAGGGAATTAATAAGGGAGCAATGCAAAACGCAAGTGCATTTCTACTTGAATATATTTGGGAAGTGTTCTGCAGTATGTTGTGAGGAGAAATTAACTTTTTACACCATTTTGGAAAAAAGCAAAGGCAACGTAAAATAAAAACATTTTAACATGGTATTTCAACACCAGGTAAACATACAGTCAGTGCAAGTAATCATGCCCATAGGCAAAACGGTCATCAGAGCCAATGCAATAGAAATTACCACAACAGAACAGAAATGGCAATTACCAAAAACATGCTCAAAGTAGATTTCATATAAACAGTACAATTCTACACAAGTTAAAATAATACCTTCTTTCCAGCTACGGGCAAAAGTAGAGCTGGCCAAATATATTCTGCTAGAGAGAGCAAATTTTGTATTTGGGTATCAGCTTCAAAGCAACAGTTACGGATGGTGCTAACAACCTGCAAAGGTTCATAAAAGGAATCAGGAAGCAGGACATCCATGGATCTATGGAAGCACAAAGTCCAACAAGATTAACACTAAATGAAATACCAATGTAGCTATGCCAGGCAAATGGACTGTCAGGATACAGTAAAGTAGACAGCTTATGAGCATAGCTAAACATTAGGCATTCAAGTTAACATTAACATATTTGAAAAGAACTTGGAATCATTAACCTTTATTACTTCTATGATGCATGGAAAGTAAGATCATGAAGAATTATCAAATAATGCAATGTTCCAATTTACTGATTGCATTTCCATCGCTACATATTCGCTAAGATTCCTTTTGCCCTTTGGGCACTCTCGGACATTATGTAGCAGCTACTCACAAAGTTACTAAACAACAGTCGATAACTTGGTGTGTGATGATAAAAGTTGAGAACAAGAATATGTCCACAGACCAAAGTATGTCAAAAACAAATAAATATGGACCAAAAAGGTAGAGTATAAATCATGTCACATTAACTCCAGCATCAAGATTCATAATGCACTGTACATACCCCTTTCTTTCTAAGTTGGTTTGTTGAATCAGATTGCCGTATAATCTGTTTTAAAAGGCCTCTCTTAGGTTCCATCAGTATTCTCCTTCCAGCTTCAACCTTTGAGATGTTCACTAATATAGAAGCAACATGTTCAAAGATATCTTCCTCTGCATGTAAAAGGCAAAAAACAGTCTGATGAATTGGTGGGTGACTTTCTCAGTTGAGCTAAACAATCACAAAAGGGATCGCAAATCTGAAAAATGGATATATTGATTCAGTTCCCAATGAAAAAGAAAATGATATATTTTCATCAAGAAAATGATATCTAATAACAAGTGGCTACTGTGGAAGATCAGATAACAGTAGATTCTGTCACTGGTATTAGTTTTAGGTTAAGCTGGTCTGTGGCAGCTGCTGCAGCTTTTGGTTTCCACATATATAGAAAAATCGTAGAATTTGATGGATGAATAGCAATAATACAAAGAAAGACAGATAATAAAAACAGAGATCAGGAACACAGCTGATGACATTAGGGGGGTGGGGGGGGGGGGTAATTCACCTTCAGACTCACTGGATGACCTGCAGAATGACCGCACAAGCTTTGCAACATACAGTCCTTGCATCTTTTCATCTCCAACCTTTTGAAAACAGCAGAACTAAATTCAGTAATCCATACATGCTTCAGTTAAAAAGAAAAAAATAATACAACCGGTATTTATTGACCCAAGATGTTTTGCTCTGTGTTATTGTTACCAGGACTAACTGGACTAACCACCAGAAATCACACAATTCAACAAAGTGATCATTTACCCAATTACCTAAACTAACATTGAACTAGGGCAACATGCCAACATCATTGTTTGACAACACTCACACCTTCAAGGTGTAATCAGGGTTCAGAATATCGGTGTTCACCCTATGAAATCTGAGAACCAGCCCATAACCGCCAATTACCAGATCTTAGTAGTAGCAAAAAAATTCTAAAGTTAAATATTCAATATTTGAATTCTCCTTCCAGTCAGTAACCACCCCCAGCCAGTCCCTGGCTCCAGGCCAGTCATTGGCCGGTTACCACCAGTTTTATTAATCCCGGTGTGGATACCAGTGACACATGATTAAAAGGAGTTATGTCGCGCACATAGAGATAGCAAAGTTATTAGCAATACTTAATCCAAATAACGACAGCAGAAACTTCATTTGTTGTCAAAAGTCAATCATCAGTCACCATCATTGGCTTAACTGAGCAGATGGCAAATCTGCAATGCTTCTCGACAGATTACTAAAAGCAAGGGCCATAGTTTGGTAAACCTAACACAGAGACTTGAACAACACGAAGAATTGATTTTATGAAGAAAGATGAATCATCAACGCAACTCGCGCCAGCAGATGCATGTATTCACTTTAGTTTTCCTAATAACTAATGCCATTCTTCTTTAGTTCTTTTTGACTTTGGGAGTTTATGCTTCTAAGTTCTAATTAATACAATAAATTACTCCATAGAATTGCACAGTTCGTACACCCTGCCCCTCTTTCGCTAACAAAAAGATTTGAACAGAAATAATAGCATCTCTGTACTAACTCTCACTCAGGAAAGTGGTTCTAGCGCCACGAAATAGATACTCCCTCTGTTTGGTGTTGAAAATATTGCTATATTTTTTTCTATAAATTTGGTCAAACTTAAAAAGCTTCACAATGGCTCAAAGCGTCTTATAATATGAATTCCCACAAATGAGAGATGAGAATTGACATGTCTACTTAAAACTACTACAATAGCTGATGATAACAGCAAATTTTGCACTTGATTTGGGAGAAAGAGCAGTGGGCGACCTGGAGGAGGGCCGCGACGCCGGAGTCGACCTGGGTGAGGTTGGCGAGCAGCATGACGAGGCTGCGCGCGAGGCCCGGCTGCTCCCCGCCGCGCTTGGCCACGACGTCCATGGCGGCCACGACGGCGCCGAGCGACACGAGGCGGGCCGAGAGCGCGCCGTCCTGGCTGAGGTTGACGAGCGAGTCCGCCGCCGCTCCCCCCGTGCCCAGCTCGCCCCCCGCGGACGCCAGCAGCCGGAGCAGCGCCGGCAGCGCGCGGTCGGCGCGCGCCGAGAGGGCGCGCAGGCCGTCCGCGTCGCCCGTCAGCCCCCGCACGATGCCCGCCGCCGCGCCGCGCACCTGATAGAAAAACAGACGGCGAACGAGAACGAGAACACGGGTCAGAGAGAAGCAGAACAGCTACTAAGCCATGGGGAATCAAGGGAGGATCAGAGCGTACGTTTGGCTGGGGAGAGGAGAGGAAGCCGAGGAGTTCGTCGAGCTCGTCGGCCATGGCGGCGGCGGCGGCGGCGGCGAGGGGGGAGGAGGTTTTGTGGGGTTCGGCTTCTCTCCAAGTCCGAAAGCACGCGACGTGACGGATTTACGCAAACCCGAGGTGAAAGCGTATTGCACGGAAATACGTAAGCCAGCGGTGAAGACGTACTCCCTCCGTAAAAAAAGACGATTTCTAGCTAGGGGAGTTTGTCCCATATAAAACAGACTTCTACCGAAAATTTGACAATTTGGCCCTTTTTGAAAACTATTTGCAAATTTGGTCCCTGGCAAAAACTATCACCAGATCTAGACCCCGACCTCAGCGCCAGGGTCGATGGCGCTAAGGTTGAACATCTCAGCGCCGACCGCATTGGCGCTGAGTACTTGACGGCCCTAAGGCGAGGATGGACGGAACGGCGCAATGTCAGCGCCGACCGACTTGGCGTTGTGTTTCGGGACCTCAGCGCCATCGGGTCTGGCGCTGAGGTCCTATAACCCCCGAGCCGCGCCCAGCAGCCCGGGCCTTCTTTCTTCCTCCTCAGTGGCTCTCGGCTGAGGCGCGGCGGCGCCGAACCATCTCTCTCCTCCCCTCCAAAAAATCGAAAAAATCCCCACTAAATCGTCGCATTTTGGAGGGGAAATTGTTGGAGGACATAGTGGCAAGGTATTCTCCTCCGAATCCTCTCGTCATTTCGCATTTTTTTTTTTGCTTGGATTTGCTCATTGATGGATAAACCCTAGAATTGTGATTTGGGGTTATTTTCCCTAATTAGTTGGTTCTCTACTCTGTGGTTGTAGTTGTTGTTGGTGATGCAATGGTTAGATGCTCATAGAACCCTAATTTTTAGTGGAGATTTTTGGCACTTAGGAAGAACCCTAATTTTTCCCCCAAATTACTGAAGAACACTTTTTTTTTAATTTTCATCACAATGCGAGAGTTCAAATTTAGGATGGATCGTTACAAATGGAAGTTTGTGTATGTTTTGATATTTATGGACAATTTCGTTGGGGGACATAGTTGTAGGTTAGATTTTATTTTATTGCAAATTCAAGTTTTTAAAAAATGCAATATGCTAATATGTCGGTTAATGTTGTAGATGGATAGATTAGTACGATTGCACTATGGTGGTTCGGTGGTAGAGCAAAGTAACAGTGGTAGCAATTTGGAGGGGATGAGTGTTAAGCAACTTATATTTGGTGGAAAACCTAGTTTTGAGGAGTTAGTTTGTCGTACAAAGGATGTGCTGGGGTGGAGCAATCAGTCTATAGCTATACAAGGTAGATATGATGTTGGAGCAGGACCCATTTCACACAAGTACATGCTAGATTTGAATGGGGAGTTGGAGTGGAACACATATGTGGATATAGTGTTGGGCTCCCAATTCAAGTCGCTTGAGGTGGTTGCTTCGAAGCTTGATCGTACTGACTGCAGAGATGATTCTTTTGACCTCAATCGCACACTGTTTTATGATGAACCAAACTATGAAGCATTTGATGATGAAGGAGCTATGAAAAGTCAGTCGGTTAAGTCTTTGACAGTTGAGGAAGTCATAGAATCTCAAGGGATAGGGGTTGATGTTAACATGCAAAAGAAGGAAGCAGTTGATGCGAATGAGGGAAGGAGTCAGGAATCTGAAAGGGTGGAGATAAATGTGGAGTTGCAGAAGGAGGAAGCAGCTGATGCTAATAAGAAAAGCAGGCTTGAATCAGAAGGGGTGGAGGTAAATGTGGAATTGCAGAAGGAGGAAGCAATAGAGGTGAATGAGGCAAGGAGTTCAGGCAGTTCCGATAGTTGGAAATCATGTTGATGATGATAATGAAGTGGCAGATGGATCAATGGGGGGAGGTGGAGAAGAGCGTACTACTGATGCTCAATTAGCATCCTTGGTGCGGTTCTGTTTTCGAGACAAAATATATACTCGGAGGGAGTGTGAGGAGACTTTGTTGATGAATGGATTGAGTGTTGATTTGCTGCACGAACATTCAGAGGAGTATGATGACACACATGAGGAGGGATATGAGGTTGAGTATGCCGTAGACTTAGATGACGATCGTCCAGTAGCCAAGATGTCTCAGGAAGAAAGGGAGGTGTTTGAGAAATTAGTTGGACGCAATCCAGAGGTTGTTCAGTTCGAGGATGTTAGCAATTCTGAGCTAGCAGTAGTTGATGGAGGAGTAACATACAATGGCATCATCGATGCAATGGGTGAGGAGCCAAAGAAGGGTTTGGAATTTAAATCTCTTGAGCTATTACAGATATGGCTGCAGAGTTATTCGATTAGTGTGCATCGTCCATTCCATGTGAAGCACTCCAACACTTCTAAAAAGTATACGGTGGCCTGCATCGAAGAATCATGCGAATGGCAGGTTCGTGCAAGGAAGACTAAGGATGGGAGGTGGAGAGTTACCGGTGTAGGCAAAGAGCACACATGTTGTAGTGCTGAGGCTTCGGGCAAGCACTTGCAACTAACTTCTAAGTTCATCGGTAATAGGTTGCAACCATTTGTCCGAGCTGAGCCGACATTGACTCCTGCTACTATAGTTGAGGCTGTGGAGGCCATATGGCACTATCGTCCTTTGTACGGCAAAGCTTGGCGTGCAAAGCAGGTGGCCATGAAGAACATATGGGGAGATTGGGATGAGGCATATGTTCGGCTCCCAACGCTTCTAAATGCTATTAAGGCTAAGAACCCCACAATGCATTATGTTGTTGAGCCTCACCCAGAGAGGTCGAGGCCGGTGGATGGGGTAATGAGACGTGTATTTGGGCGTGCCGCATGGATCTTTGGGCAGTGTGTGGAGGCCTTCAACCACATGCGTCCAGTGATAGCTATTAATGGTACCTTCTTAACAGGGAAATTTCAAGGTACTTTGCTGACAGCAATTGGTTCTGATGCGGGTTTGCAACTAGTCCCCTTAGCCTTTGCTCTGGTAGAGAGGGAGAATAACTACAACTGGGAGTGGTTCATCAGTATGATTAGGAGACGCTTGATAGGACCCAACAAAGAGTGCGAGCCATATCTAGATCCAACTCAATGGCCAAGTTATGACGGTGAGGTGTTTGTACCAGACTTGTCAAAGATGATTGTTACTCCTGGCAGAAGAAGAACTAAAAGGTTCATCAATGACATGGATAGGGGATACAAGGGGATCGGTCTTGGTCGGTCACAGAAGCCAGATGATGGCAATTCTGAGCGTGTAGTGCCTAACAGGTGTTCCATATGCCACGAAGTAAGTCATAAGAAGACTACATGCCCTAAGCGCGACAAGTCTAAGGATCGGCCCAGAAAACAACGATGCACTTGTAGAGGGGGAGAAGGTCCTAGTACACAGGTGGTTAGAATGCACAGTTTGTTTTTGTTTCATTGCATCATTCATATTTGCATGTCAATAATTTCTGTTAAATTCACAATTTGCTTACTTTTACTATTTCACTTATATTTACATGTTTCTAACTTTTTCCATATGCAGGATAGCGCATGCCCTAGCTCTGGAGCCGCAGTACGAGGAGAGGCACCGAGCTCGTAGGATAGCGGAGGGAGGGGTAATATACTATTAATTGCTTATTATTCACTTGTTCAATTGTTCAATGAATCTCACTTGTTCAATTGTTGTTTTGTGCACAGGGTCTGAAGCCGTTGCAGATTCGAGGGCACTTGGCAGGGGATATGCCCTTCGACAACCGCTACATCCCTCGACTACGGGCCGCCAAGCTCTTGCCGTTCATCACCATGGCTCAGAGGCCAATGCCTGTTTACAACGGGCCAGCACTCACAGCGCTCGTCGACCAGTGGCGACCGGAGACACACACCTTCCACCTTCCTTGTGGCGAGCTGACGGTGACACTCGAGGACGTCGCCATGATCCTGGCTCTCCCCATCCAGGGGAGAGCGGTCACCGGTGACACAAGCTCGGGTAACTGGCGACTGACGGTGGCCAACTACCTTGGAGTCGAGCCTCCGGAAGCCCCTACCGGTCAGAGGCTTACGAAGACTTCTAGAGTTTCCCTCCAGTGGTTGCGCACCACCTTCAGTCACTGCCCGTAGGACGCTGACGACTTGACGGTCGATCGTTATTGCAGGGCGTACGTGCTCTACTACTTCGGCAGTGTGTTGTTTCCTGATTCAGGTGGTGACATGGCTTCTTGGATGTGGCTTCGTCTTCTAGGGGATTGGACAGAGGCAGGGCAGTACAGTTGGGGTTCGACAGCCCTAGCTTGGTTGTACAAGCAGCTGTGTGATGCCTGCCAGCGTCTTTCTAACACCTCCAACCTAGCAGGCTGTGTGTGGTTGTTGCAGGTTCAATTTCTTTTATTTTTTGTACATTCCACCATCATATCGTTCCTCTGAGCACTTGTACTTGTGAACATTGTCTCGCAGATTTGGATGTGGATTAGGCTTCCCGTTGGACGACCGATGTGGCACAAACACCCTCAGTGGCCGTGGCAGCAGGAGGAGAGGCGTCCCACGGTTGCTTTTCTTTGGGAGCTTGTCCCACAGCTAGTAGTAGGGCGCAAAAATGAGGCCTACTACCACTACACAAATGAGATGGATTGCCTCCAGCCTCAGCACGTGAGTTACTAATTAATTTTTTCTGATGTACTTGTTATTTTCTAACGGTGGCCTAACATGTTCTTTTTGCGAAACCAGGTGGTGTGGCAGCCGTATGAGCACATAGGGATCAACATCAACGCCATGTGCTACATACCAGAGGATATGAAGTTTCTCAGATGCCCATTGATTTGCTTCTACGCCGTTGAGTGGCAGCTCATCCATCGCGTGCTAAGGCAGTTCGGCTTGCGTCAACCCATATCAGAACCATTCCCGACGGGGCTCGACCTCCACAAGTAAGATTTGCATTGTGCATATCATTTTCAAACTTTCTCTTCGGCATTTGTTACTCAAGTTCTAACCAAATTATTTGTTTTGTTGAATGACTGTAGGTTGGACCGCAGGAAGAACAAGAAGATTACGGACTGGCATGCTCATCATCTCCATCTTATTGAGCGGTGGGACAACACAGCAGCTAACGTTCTGCCTCACGGAGTGGAGCACAACAAGACATACTTCGACGAGTACCTAGCTTGGCTCCTGAGGAACTACCGCCTTTTCCTTCGGCCGGCATGGACTCTAGCTGACATAGCTACAGATCCCGAGGATGTTGAGGAGATGAACTAGTATGACACCCACACTCGAGCAGGGGCGACGGTCGAGTACGGGCCTGTACGTGACCGAGTGGTAAGTATTAAGGCTCAGAGTTGTTCATTTCACATACACCTACATGTTCTCACAATATTAAATCCACTTGCAGGCACGTGAGCTGATGAGGTCCGTGAACGACGCGGGTGTTGCCCTTGGCACACCTGCTGGGTCAGAGAATGAAGTTGGGATACTTCGGAGCGCACTTCAGGTAATTAACCAATTAGTTCAATCCATGAATCATTTCACTTGCCTCTGACTAATTTGTTTTGTTCTTGCAGAGGCTAAAACAACGAAGTCGGATGTTAGCGGCAAGACTTGGTTGTAGGTCCACAGATGTAGTCGACCCACAACCAAGACTAACGCGGACACAGGCCGGAGAAACAAGTCAACAAAAAGCTGAAGAGGAAGGTGAGGAAGAACATGATGAAGGGGAGGAAGGACATGAGGAAGGGGAAGAAGGAGATGGACAGAGTGATGAAGAGGAAGAGGAACAACCCGAAGAAATCAGGTCATCTCAGCTTGCAGGTGCCCCGCAGCCATCACAACCTTCCCAGGGTCGCCCGCAGAGAAAGAGGGCACCGGTGGACCGGTACACACCTTCCACTAGTGGCCGGAGGGGTCGGCACTAGTGGATTACTTTGTACTTAACACTCTAGGCAGCGTTAGACTTATATCAAACTCTAGATGATGGTTGATGGATGTGTTGAACTCTATATTTTGTGATGGTTGATGGATGTAATGAACTCTAAATACTGTGATGGTTGATAGATGTTCAGTTGCTGTGATGTGTTAAATACTATGTGGCTGTCAATTTTGTGATGCTAAATACTTGTGTGATGCTGTCAATTTCTGTGTGGCTGGCTGCGCTATGCCAGCCACTGCTTGACCTCAGCGCCAAATAGAATGGCGCTGAGATTGTACAGGTCAGCGCCAGAGCAATTGGCGCTGAGGTGCACAAGATCAGCGCAAATTCATTTGGCGCTGAGATATAGCCCACCCGGCGACCCAGCCATCCCTCGGGTGGCAACCTCAGCGCCAAACCGGCTAGCGCTGAGATGGCCGACCACAGCGCCAAGGTCTTTGGCGCTGAGATGCGGCTCAGCATCCCTTGGGAGGCAATCTTAGCGCCAAATCAGGTGGTGCTGAGATGGCCGTCCTCAGCGCCTTTTTGTTTGGCGCGGAGATTCAGCTCCCCCAAATGTCATCAGACGGCCATACACCGAAGGAAACGGCCGTCAAGTACTCAGCGCCGATGCGGTTGGCGCTGAGATGTTCAACCTCAGCGCCATGGTCGATGGCGCTGAGGTCGGGATCCAGATCTGGTGATAGTTTTTGCCAGGGACCAAATTTACAAATAGTTTTCAAAAAGGGCCAAATTGTCAAATTTTCGGCAGACTTCTACACAGAAAACCAAAGCATTTAACGTTATTGCTCTGACTTACTCTGACTCTAAGCCAGCTCTTCGCATCGGTAGGCGAGAAATAGATTAAAACACTTGCGTTCAGATTCGTTCACACTGCTTTGGAGTACTACTTGCGTAGAATTAGCTTGCAGAGAATCACTATTTTCTTTTTTCTATAGAAAACTGTCTATCAACAGTAGTACTTGATGAGGGCATTTGGGTAGTTTTGCAGCTATGCTAATTTTACCTTGAGTTTCTAGGATTCGACTTTTACTGAGACGGAGGGAGTATATTGTTAAACTATAAACGCGGTATGGCTTAACGTAGTTAGAGTGGAGTAGCCGCCGCAGCCTTCGAGCTACGACTAAACAAAAGAGGGCCTACGAGGATAGGGAGATACATGTGTCGGCTTTCTATTGAGTACTCCCTCTGTCCTAAAAAAACAAATCTACAACGATCTGAACAGAGGTATATCCAGATTCGTAGTCCTAGAATGTGTCACATTCAGTATTAGGTTGGTTTTTTTATGTGACGGAGGAAGTACAATCCGAGCTGGACGTAGGGGTAGGGGCCGCCCCCATAGGCAGCCTCGAATGATCGAATTTTACGTAAAGGCCCCGTGAAATTGTAGGATTGTACTTGGGAAGCCTGGGCGGATGAGAGTAAGGATAATACAGTAGTAGGCTACAAACTTAACTATAAGCTTACGTGGAAAAAATATAAAGAAAAATAAAAAGTGTTGACTTCTTATATAAGAGCTAGCTATATACTTGCTCTAAGATATTTACATTAAATTCATTGTAAGAGAGAGGGGAGAGAAAAATAGCCAATAGTTTTAAGCCCATGTTCTAAACAGCTAATGCAGTTTAGCTATTCTTCGTTTTTCGTTAGCACGCTTTTCAAACTACTAAACGGTATGTTTCTTGTAAAAATTTTCTATATAAAAGATGCTTTAAAATTCAAATAAATTTATTTTTCAAATTTTTAATAATTAATACTTAATTAATTATATGCTAATCACGTTTCTCATTTTACTGGAAGCTAATCATCCCAACGCAACCGCTGAAAAAGAACGCGGCCTTGGTATGAGCTAATAGCCAATAGTTAACTATACTATTAAACTTGTTGTGATTATGACCTGTAGTCTACCCTAAGAGTAAGTATAATAGGGCAATAGCAGCTAGCGATATATATGCCACGTCGTTTTTCGTGATGATCTGGAGGAGAAAGGCGGGATAAGAGAGAGCAAGCCGGTGACCAAAAATAGTCGCTGATTGTTGGTGCCATCCACAAACATGCTGATATCATGTGGTTCTGTCCGACCGGCGATGCGAGTGTCCACCTAAAGACTAGGCTATGGTGTATTTAGTTCACACTAAAATTAAAATTTTGGTTGAAATTAGAATGATGTGATGGAAAAGTTGGAAGTTTATGTATGTAGAAAAGTTTTGATGTGATAGAAAAATTAGAAGTTTGATGAAATAGTTTGGAACTTAAACTCGGCCTATGTTTGATACTAATTGCCAAACATATCAAGCGTATTTATTAGGAACAGACTGGTGATTGAACCGTTGAGACACTTGGTTCAATGGTTTCTTTGTTGGACCGGTGATCGCTCAAACCAATAGTTTAAAGCCGCTCAAATTCACACGTGTTGTAAAGTTTTAGATTTACCAATAGATAGGCTGTGTTTAGATAGGGGTAAAAATTTTTGTCGTGTGATATTAAATATATGGACACACATTTAAAGTATTAAACGTAGTCTAATAACAAAACAAATAATCCGTCTGTAAACTGCGAGACGAATTTATTAAGCCTAATTAATCCATTATTAACAAATATTTACTGTAGCACCACATTATCAAATCATGGAGCAATTAGGCTTAAAAGATTCGTCTAACAAATTAGTCACAATCTGTATAATTAGTTATTTTTTTAGTCTATATTTAATACTTCATGCAAGTATTCAAACGTTCGATGTGATAAGGTGAAAAATTTTAGGGTGGGATCTAAACAGGGCCATAGTATGGTTGGTGGAAACAGGAAGGTTTTGGGTTTTTATCCGGTTCTAAGAAAACCCGTCCGATTCAACTTAGTTTATAGCGGCTCGAATGCATGGCTGATCTTTTATCTGGATTGGCTAAGGGCATGGTTCTGGTTTTCTTTTCTAGTTCGTGTTGGAATTAATGAATGGGCCTTAGCCCACTCAAAGATTAATTCTTTGGAAAATCATAAAAGCCCACCTCATGGGATGGCATGCATGTGGAGTTTAGTACCACCTTGCTTATTCTAGGAGAGGGGGACCTCCTTAAAAGGGAGGATGCCCTCCTAGCCATTTGAAGCATGTGTGGTGGAGAGAAGAGGGGAAACACGCGCGCGCTCGCTCGCCTCGCCTCGCCGGGCCGGGCCGGCGGCGCGCGTGCACGACGTACGCGTCGAATGGTCCGAAAAATTGGCTCCTCATCCTTGCGCAGATGCAGCCTGGAGTCCGGATAAGTTACGCGCGACTTATCCGGTTCGGTTACGCGCAGTAGAGATCGTGCGGGCGCCCTGATCAAGCGACCCTTCTCTATATAAATCGACCCGCCGTCTTCACGCAACACACGCGAAATCAATCTAGGGTTTGCCGTCAACTCGACTACTCCATCTCGCTCGCTGGCGTGCACCGGCGATCGGGAGAGCAGGTCTCCGGAACCTCTGCCTTCGACGTCCTGCATCGGGAGAAGGCGGCAATAAGGTTTTTGGGAAGCGCTTCGCGCGACTGCTCCCTGTTCGTTCGCGACGGCTCGTCTTCCTCTTCGCTCGCGTGTTTCGTACCTTCGTAGATGCTTGCAAAAAGTTTCGACCAAGCAGCCGGTCTGTCCGTCAACTCGGTACGTGTTCAATATGTTGCGCATATTTGATCTGTTCATGTTATACTGTGTAGTTTACATGTGTAGATCTAATGATGCGTTCATGCTAGTTTTCATCTGTAATGTCATGATTTATTTATGGAATAGATTAAATCATTATATGCCTATAATCTCAACAGTTCGGTCCTAATAACAGGTATAATAAAAAATGATAATAAATAGTTAAATTTTCCGTGGATAAATGGACGTAACCACGTGGGCACATTGGGGCTGACAAACCAAAACAGGCTTAACCAGATTTATTATCTGGGCAGGGCCAATAACACAGCACAAAACTTATAGCCGATCCGATGTTACAATTTTGGCTGAAAAAAAATCATCAGCTCTACAGTAATTCAAAAAATAAACCTAAAAAATAGGGAAATCTACAGTATATCCCCATCTTGTCATCTCCGCGCCGGTTTCCATCTCGCGAGTAGAGCTGCCGCCGCCGTCCTGTGCTTCCGCCGCATTCCGGTGAGCATCCGAATCTTCTCTCTCGTTCATCTCTGTTTCTCCCAGTCCAACCCAACTTCTGTCTTGAAATTCGCTCGCATTAATCATAGCTCTCTTTTCTCTTGCTGATTGGCCTTAACCTAGTTATAATAAGTAAAAGTTTGATTTCTTTTCTTTCCCCCAATAAAAGTTTCTTAGCTAGTTGTTGATTCCAATGGCGGATATAGGATTTTATAAATGAGGTACGATAAACTAATTTATTTATAAAACAATAAATTATCTAATTGTTATACAATATTATCTCTAAAGAAATGTAAAATAATCCAATACATATAATAAACTAGGCAGAGAAGTTGCCTATCTTAAACTTTGTAAGTTTTACAATCTGTATGATAAAATTGTACAATGCTAACGGAGGCTATCTAGACGACAATGGTATATTATAAAAGTTAAGCAAAATACAATGACATATTAGAACTTGACAAACCCAATGACATATTGTAGAGCAGGGACAAAATCAGTGACACACAATGGATTGTCTCTATTTTTATGGTTGTTCGCTTAATTACCTATCTACTATGATGCGGCATTTTTAGAAAAAGTTAAATTTTATACTGTAAGTTCATATCTTACACATTAAATTACATACACTTATAATATAATTTTCAAATTATAAAATGCCCTATTCTCATTTTATAGGAGAAATATGGAAAAATGATTTATTATCTATTTAATTATGAGAAAAATATTAGTCCAAATTAACATATATGTAGAAAATAAAAAACAATACGAAAGAATTACGAAAATACGTACTAATGTAGTCATCATATATAATGCAATCAGAAAAGAAGACCACAGGCGAATGCTTTATTATCATAGGCGAATGCTTTATTATTGAGCAAAAACGATGGTATTATTTTTATCATGTTTTAACGAAATCTATCTAACCATAATTAATCAGTCCGTGTTAATAGAAATTTGTACCGTCATGCATCAACATATCATGATATTATTAGTTATAGCTAAGTACACCAGCCCAACCATACTTAGCATATCATAAGACTATCGGGTAATGGACAATTATCTTTAATTGTGCTAGAGAAAAAAAAGTACTCCCTCCGTCCCATAAAAAACCAACCTCGGACTGGATGTGTCACATCCTAGTAAAACGAATCTAGACATGCATATGTTCAGATTTGTTGTACTAGAATATGCCACCCCAGTTCTAGATTCGTTTTTTGGGACAAAGGGAGTAAATTACAGTCTATATTATGTATTCTTAAAAATTCTTAAAATTTTTCATATAATGTTATCCTTTAACCATTATTTTCATTTACACAATAGCTAACTTTACATTTCAATTTAGACCACCTTATTCTATCCATCTCCAAGTCCGACGACTCAGCAATCACTCCGCACATTAACTCTCTCTCTCCATTTTCTTTTTCCCTCCGACAGTTGGATAACCGATAGATCTAGCAAGAAGGAGCCCGGATATAGCACATTCGCTCTTCGTTGGGTCAGTTCCTGCCTCCCAAAGTCCCTGCAAGCTCGACATCCCCGACCTTAACGGCAACCATAACAATAGTGTGTATCACAATAGGGTAGGAGAAAAAGACATGTCGGTTACTAGAGGATAAGGTTGCGCATGTAAAGGCAAAGAGGAGGAACGATAGTGGCTCATGGAGAAAGAGCGGTGATGACGGTGTGTAGAGTGGCAGTTAGTTGCTTGTGGTATGAGGAATTTGTTGTTGACACAATCGCTTAATTTTTTCTTAAGTATTGATGATACATGGGTCACCAATTATATAAAGAAATAGTACTAGCTAGTTTTAAAATACTACCTCGGTCCCAAAATAAATGCAGCCGTGAAAATTCGTGTCAAACTTTTGACCGTCCGTCTTATTTGAAAAGTTTATGAAAAAATTAAAATAAATTAGTCACACGTAAAAAACTATTCATGTTTTATCATCTAATAATAATAAAAATATTAATATCTACTATTATAAAAATTGAAGATGTTTTTGTCGGTATTTTAGTACGTCATCCGTGTATGAGTCGGTTTTTAAGTTCGATTGCTTTTGGAAATACATATCCGTATTTGAGTCGGTTTTTAAGGTCGTTCACTTTTGTTAATAAAGAAAGAATCATATAAGAAATCTGTTTAAAAAAACTCATGCTAATTGAGACGATCAAACTCCTAACTGCAGCCTATGATTTTCTAAAAAATATATATCCAAGTGAACTCCTACAGTGAATTTCATCTTAACTAAACCATATAACAATAATAAGATTAAAATAGACTTTATCCGTTGCAACGTACGGGTATTTTTTTAGTCATAAAAATATTTCAAATAAGATAAACGGTAAAACGTCGAATGTGAATAATACAAAACTGTATTTATTTTGGGACGGAGGGAGTAGTAAATAAAAATATTAAGATAAGGGCGGAGTAGTCGAGAGTATATCGCGAAAAAGAAAAAGAAATCTCCCGTTTGGTCTCGTTCTCGTTGTCTCCTCCGCTCCTTGCGCCGCCGCCAAGACGAGTCGCGGCTGAACAGGGGAGGGCCGGGTGGCGATCTCCATCTGGCGAGCAGAGCAGCGGAGGGGAGGGGATCCTGGTGAGCATCCGCGTCCTCTTTCTGATTCATCTCTCTCTCTCTCTCTCTCCCACCCCACCGGGGCTGGAATTTGCTTGCCTTCGTGAACCCTACTAGCTTCTCTTCTAGATCTTCTCCTCCTCCTTAATTTGATAGCCTTAAACCTCTCTTAATTCAAGTAATAACAGTTTGTTTGTTCACCCAAAAGTTTGTCCCAAGTTGGATCCGCCCCTGGTTGATTCATCTATAATGTTCCGTAGGACAAGCGTGGTTGCAGATAATTCTGCCCTTTGCTAACTAAGCTCCCCTAGAAAGGGAATTTTTTTTTATTTTATGTCCAACTCATTTGATTTCATTCTTTGAGGTTATGTTTTGCCCTCAGATCAGGTATTATATTGCAGGGCTTTGGTCCAAAGCTGTAATGATGTATATGCATCATAGTCGTCTGTTATCTACAAAAACAATGAAGCGGTGTAGTTAATAATAGTCAACTGATTTTGCTCATGAGAATTCACTGGAATTTTCTATGATCTACACTTGAACTTCTTTGTATAGTGCTGCCTTTTTAGCTATTTGACAGTTCTTGGGTATCTGAATTGTGTTGTTAGAATTACTTGCTGGAATCATGCTTGTTCTTAGTTCTTACAGTCACTGTTTATTCACTTCTTACAGAGATGGTCAGTGCCACTAACTGCTGAAGCTATTGCTATACTATTACTGGTACTAGCTTTCAATTTTCATTCATTATTGTTTGTTACTAGTACTATACTAGTCAAGAGGCGGTCTAATAATCCTTTGCATTCTTGCCATGTGGGGTTCAGGTTCAGGGGCATCTCCTCTTTTCTTTCCCTTGCCGCCATTAGCCCAAGCAGCTATCTGGATTCTGGAGTAGTTCTCTAGCGCACGAACAGCATCCGTGACGAAGCTCATCCATGGCAGCGGCACCGACGAGAGCGGAGGCGCTGTCCCTCTTCCGGTCCCTCCTCCGCACGGCAAGGCAGTTCTCTGACTACAACATCCGCGAGTACACGCGCCGCCGCGCCGCGGACGCCTTCCGTGAGAACCGTGCCCTCGGCGATGCGGCTGCCGCGGCGGCAGTGTTCGCGGACGGGAAGAAGCAGCTGGAGGTGGCAAAGCGGCAGGCGGTGGTGTACTCTCTGTACGCCCCAAAGGCCAAGAGCATCATGGAGATGAAGCTGCAGTGATCGGTGCAACTAAAACTGAGATGTTATTATGTTTGCTAGATAATTTCCATGACATGGTTGCTATGAGTTCAATAAACTAGTCAATTCCACAATTCCGGTCTCTTGTGTTCAACATGCCATTACCTGTTAGGCAGGGCACCTGCCTTTTCAACATGCCATTAACTGTAAGCCAATCTGTTTGGTGGCTTTGCAATTATCCTGCTGCCCCTGGTTTTCCTAGACCTGTGCTAGCTTTGGCTTCTACCATGCACACTACTAGTTCTCATCACAGTGGTAACTGTGGTTGGATTGGTGTCGATTGCTGCACTTATCTACTGTTTGATGAAATGCCACAGTGATCCACCCTGCACTTTAAAACCCAAACAAGCCGGGAGTCTGTAGAGCTTGAGCTGCTTGTTGCTTTCCTTATGAGAGGGCTAAGAATAGATTGCATATGTACTAAATACAAGTTTTGGAAATCAGACCATAACTCTAGCAAGCTGGTCGTAGTTAGCATGGTGAATTGTTGAGGGGCTGAAGAAATATCCCTGAGATAGTAGTATTCTGTCAGAATGCATGCCACCAATTAACTACAGAATCATGTACTGATAGTACTATGGTACTTAGCTTGGATTTGATATGTGATCACTTATCATTGATATATTCCAATGAAATGCTTGTAGCATTTCAAGAGCTGCTTTAGTGGATCCCAGAAGGGCAACTAAAAAGGGAGGGGAAAACAAGATGATTGCTTTACCCACTAAACTATGCTTGCTCTGATGACCTGGCCTTTCTCCTGTTAAGTGAGCTTTGACGTTTTTTGCCCAGAAGCTAATGGATATCATGTTGATAAAAGAGCAACTTCTAGTCTTTTATATCCATTCCTTGAAAAGAACAGGGCCATAGTACTGATTGATACTGGTTAGAGAATTGTGCATGTCCCATGAAGTTATTATTGTTAGTCAAACTGTGCAGAAGGAAGATCCATAGACTGAGATTGTAGGATCCATCATCCCATTTGAGACCATTATAACGTAAACTTTTTTATTTGATTCCATAGAATGATGTTCTGAACTAGAAGCCTTTTGTTTTTTTTGTTGAACTCATAATATCAGGTTCTAAACTATAAATCCTTTTCTTGTTGAACATTAAAACGTGTTCTGAACCAGGAACAATAATTTTTGAAATCAAGCTGAGTACCGTTGGTACATATTTGCTTATCATCAGCATTATGTGCTTTTGCTTTAGGATTCGCAGGGTTTTCTTTTGGTTGCCTCTGAAGTGGGACCAATATTTATCTCCTGTATCTCTTGGTGAATTTTTCTTAAATTTGTTCTAGGCGCACATCTGTTGTTATTTGTGTTGAAATCGATTAGACAATTGGAATTCTGCTATTTGGTTGTTCATTGCCTCGTAAAAGTGCATCTATTGACGAGTTAACTTGTAGATTTCTCTTTGAACCTGCCAGACGGAACCTTGTAATTTTCTATTACTATAGTCTGAATTGCGGTTTACGCAAATGGATTCCATCATAGCCCTGGAAAATAAACATTTAAATTTGGCAGAGGAATTTATTGGAGGAGCAAGTTACGTAACCTTCGCATTCAGAGAAATGCTAATGGTTCTCTTTGGCGGGCATAGCTTCTATGCCTTGTTCATACTTCCTCCGTCGGACAAAAGCACAAATCTAAGTATTACTTAGATATGAAATATTCTAATACAACAAACCTGTTCAGATTTACTGTACTTAGATATAGATTTACTGTACTTAGATATATCTAGTTCTAGCTTCGTTTTTTTAGGAGAGAGAAAGTAGTCTTGTGGCAGGAAGTGTGTTCAGAGTGAAGTACACTGCACTTTCAGAAAATCTGCAGGAGGAAGGAAACGGAGGAGTCCCCTCCCCTACGGTATGCGGTGGGGTTGTTAGAGAATGAGCAATGGGTATCCTCAACCCATGCCTTCGCAAACGCCGTCCCGCTTCTGTCGCCGGGCCATGCCCCTGGAGGGAGGCGTGACCCCCACGAGGGGAACGAGGGCCTCCACTCCCTTTTCCTGAGCCACGGCTCATGGTCCCGTCTTCCCTGCCTCATCCCTTTTGGATTTTCCTTCTTGCCCTTCTCGCCTCAGCCGCTAACAAGGCCTCCATCCGACGGAGTGGAGCAAGACGAGCCCGCACACAGCTACAGCCACCATCATGACCTCCTCTATCGGCACCGCGCCCGCCACCGCCTCTACCTCCTCCTCGATGCGGCATGCTGCCGCTCCATCCCGACCTGGCCGGTGGGGGGGGGGGGGGTTGGCAGATCCGCCTATGACGGCGCTGGATCTTCCGCCCCCGAACGGCAACGTCGCGAGGCGAAGGAGGCCGGCGACGACGCGATGCGGGGAGGACGATGACGGTGCAAGGTAGGGAGGACGGCGACAGAAGAGAGAGGGAGAGAGTGCCGTCAGCCACCCATTGCTCGCCGTTGGCCACCGCGCCCCGCTCCCGTGCTATGAAAGAGAGAGGGAGAGAGCGGTGGAGCTTGTGCGCCATCAGCCAACCGCCGCTTGCCGTTGGCCACCGCTCCCCGCTCCTGTGCTTTGAAAGAGAGAGTGGGGGAGCTCACGCGCCATCAGCCACCCGCTGCTCGTCGTCGGCCACCATGGCGGCGCGCTAGGCCTGAGTTGGAGGCGGCGCGGTAGGGCGGCGTCATTGGGAGCGAAGAGGGAGAGAGAGCGAAGAGAGGTGATGAGAAGAGAAGAGAAGAGATGGGCTAAAAAAGTAAGGGTAGGGGAGGAAAAAAATACATGTGGCTACGTGGGTTGAGGCATCCCAATGTGGGTTAGAGTACCTCTACCCGATTACTTGAGATTTTGAAGAACTCAGCTACAAGTACCCCCCATTGAGAGATGGCTGTCCCATGAAGTGGCTCCGGTTAGTGGGAACACCCATGAAGTGAATTTGGTTGTACATGGTTTTTCCTTCCTGTTTTTCATGCCCACCACCTCCTCACCTGTCCCTACCCTAATACTCCCTCCGTCTCATAATATAAGAGATTTTGACTTTTTGTTTGTACTGCTTGACCACTCAGCTTATTTAAAAAATTTGTGCAAATATAAAAAACGAAAAGTTATGCTTAAAGTACTTTGGATAATAAAGTAAGTCACAAATAAAATAAATAATAATTCTAAAATTTTTTGAATAAGACGAATGGTCAAATAGTATAAGCAAAAAGTTAAAATCCCTTATATTATGGGACGGATGGAGTACTATTTTTGTTTTGCTGTTCTCATCGCACGTAGTTTTTAAGGTTGTGTTCTTTCTCCACTTTTTCCAACCAGCACGCAAGCATTTTCAAAGTACTAAACAATATGTTTTTAAATATTATATAAAAATTATTTTAAAGAATCATATCAATCCTTTTTAAGAAAAAATAGCTAATAGTTAATTAACTATGCGTTAATGAGTTACTCTGTTTTGTTTTGTGTGCACGGGAGATTAGCTTCCAACACATTTAAAAAAACACAGCTGAAAATGACATCAGATACCAAACTTTTAAATAGAACTAGTTAATGATGCGCCGAAATGTCTTTATAATCATTAATGAGGTTCTCAAACAAGAGCATCACTGATGGGATATTCCACATGGGAGTGGGACATAGTAGTACTTATGCTAGTATGAAACACAAACCTTAGTTTTCAACAAAAGATTTTAAAAACATTTATTATTTTTATTGTAAATTGTTTTAAACATACCATGGGGAAGTACCATGAGAACAAAATTACTACTACTTCCTCCATTTCACATTATAAAATTACTACTACTTCCTCTATTTCACAATATAAGACATTTAGATTTTAAATAGATTAATAAATGGATCCACATATATACTTTATACATGTGTCTAAATCCTTCCTTTGTCCCAAAATATATGGGATTTTGGTTGTTTATATTTTTGGACGGAGAAAGTAGATCTTAGTGAATCTAGAAGAATTTGGATGAAAACAGAGCGGATAGTTTTCATCCACTCAAGAGAAAAACAAATATGTATATCGTTCGGATATAATTTTTTTCCTCTGGATACAAATACAGATATGATATTAGAGTTCCCAACCGATACGAATAATAACACGGAGGGACGAAAAGGCTAAAACGTGTCTTATAACGTGAAACAGAAGGGATATGAATACAGATATGGTACGATAGTTTCCAACAAATACATATAATATTACGGAGGGACGAAAATGCTAAAACGTGTCTTGTAACGTGAAACAGAAGGGATATGAATACGGATATAGTATGATAGTTTCCAAGAAAATACTACGGAAAAGGCTAAAACGTATATCGTAACGTGAAATGGAAGGAGTAAGTAGTAGTAGAAGTGAAATATGAGCACAAATGGAGGGGCTCCATCGCAAAAAAGGTCTTGGCTGCCGTCGCGTCCACTCCTCACCACCACCACCCAAACCTACCCCCCTCCCCTCCTCCCTTTCAAAAAGCTGCACGCGCCGCCCACCGCCGCCCGCCGATCCCTTCCTCCCGCCGCAAGCAAATCCATGGCCTCCTCCTCCTCGTCGTCCTTGCCCGCGGCGTGGGCGGCGGCGGTGCGGGCGGGGGCGGTGGCGCCGGCGCTGCGGGCCGCGGTGTGGGCGTGCCTCGCCATGTCCGCCATGCTCGTCGCCGAGGCCGCCTGGATGGGCCTCGCCAGCCTCGCCGCCGCCGCCGCCAGGCGCCTCCGTGGGTACGGCTACCGCTGGGAGCCCATGGCCGCGCCGCCCGACGTCGAGGCGCCCGCGCCCGCGCCCGCGGAGTTCCCCATGGTGCTCGTGCAGATCCCCATGTACAACGAGAAGGAGGTGAGGTGACCCCGCCCCGCCCGTTCCTGCATTCCGCCCGCCTAGTCCTCTCTCCCCCCGTTGATTCATCGCATTTAATCCCAGAATTGTTGGTGTGTTTTTTTTTTTTTTTTTTTTTTTTTTTTTTTTTTTTGGTGTGTGCAGGTGTACAAGCTCTCCATCGGAGCGGCGTGCGCGCTCACGTGGCCACCGGACCGTATCATAATCCAAGTCTTGGATGACTCCACTGATCCTTTCGTTAAAGTAAGCCTAGGTTTCAGTGACAAGAGTTTGTCTTGGTTGTCCAAAAAAAGGGGTCAAAATTTGGTTGCTGTCATGCTCATGGGAAATGTAAACTGTTACGTACATTCCAATGTTGGTCAAATCTTCATAAATCAATCATATGGTACTTAAACCCATTTTTCATTTGTTTTTAAGGATTAGTACAATCAGTGTCATTTGAATGTAGATAGGTGGCAGAAGCATAGGACGAATGCGCGACATTCAGTGATTAGTCCGTATAAATTCCAAGTCTTAACGTCATTCGGTGACAAAAAGTTTGTCTTGATTGTCCAAAAAAAAAAAAAGAAACAAATGCCTTGTGTTAACTCTATGCCAAAATTTGGTTGCTGTGATGCTCTTGTGAAATGTTCTGTATATTCGTACAGAACAATGCTTCTCAAATTTCCCTAAGCAAATCATACAGTATTTAACTCATTGTTATTTCTTTAAGGACTAGAATCAATATCATTCGAATGTAGATAGGTGGCAGAAGCATCGAACTAATGGACTTCCTTCAGTGAATAGTCCATACAAATTCCAAATCTTATTTCCGTGAATTGTTTTTGTTATAGTGTGGATATATGTGATGAAATGAATTTAGGCAACATGGAGACAAAACCATGTCACTGTGATTTATCAAGTAGAATAATTGTTATATGTAGTACTTATGCATTTATGCACCCTTGTTAAAGTACTTGATTTACGAATCTATGAGTTACTTGATTGCCACATAATACTTTCTTTCTGTTTTGCTTACTTGTTTGGATAGAATCGTTTAGTCACTTGGTCAGTAAGCAAACACAAACTCTTCATGAAACCAACTAATTAGTGCAAAATTGGAAGTGAGGTGATTGACAAACGGAAACTTTAAATATTAATGCATTGTTTTTTTTTCAGTGTGTGTTATTCATTTAGTATTTGTCTTGAGATTATTATGCCTTTATATTCTTTTAATTAGTTTTCATTAGTACAGGAATTAGTGGAGCTTGAATGTAAGGAATGGGCCAGCAAGAAAATTAATATCAAGTATGAGGTTAGAAACAACAGGAAGGGATACAAAGCAGGAGCCCTGCGGAAAGGCATGGAGCATACATATGCACAACTGTGTGACTTTGTTGCTATCTTCGATGCAGATTTCGAGCCTGAATCAGACTTCCTCTTAAAAACCATGCCATATCTTTTGCACAATCCAAAGATTGCACTTGTGCAGACACGTTGGGAGTTTGGTAAGCATACTGCTACCATTGTTAGATATTGTTGCTGTACTTTCATTATCATGCAAACGGAATGGAGGAAATGAAGCAGAGAGAATCATGTATTGTCAAAATGACAATCGTCTGTCAAAGTACTAAGTAGTATGGAGCATCAAGAATGAGGAGTGGAAAGTGCATTGCCAACTTACTGGTTCCTCTTCATTGTTGCATGCTTAATGTTCAATAGTGAATGTTTCTAACGAAGGCATCTCTTCCTTCAAAAGAGTACAAAAATGCAAGCATATCTAGATGTTCTCAAATTCAGAAATTGTCCGTTAGATGAGGTTTTGATGGATTGGATGTAGAGGGTCTTGAGGTTGTGATCACTCATGACTCATCGTGATTTTTCAATCTAAGTGGTTTCAAAATGTTTATCCATGTGGCACTTAAGCATCTATAAGTCCATTCAAACCTCATCTTCATCCAATGGTCCACATCCGAGTTTGCACATACCCAGGGATGTGTTCCCGTGAGATATTTTTCTTCCTGCCCCAAGAAGTATTAAACATAAGGATTGAGATTCCAAACAAAGTACTGGACTTGCCACAAAATGTAGAGTTGTAGACTACATCTTGACAAAGTATGAGACATTGAGACCCTTGCTCTTAAAATTTTTGAAGCTTATGTTTCTCCTCAAACTGCCATGCTTACTGATATGGGCATTTGTGCTCAAAGTCAGATCAGTGTCTTCAAAGTTTTTTTTTTTTTTTGACGCAAGTCTTCAAAGTTTTATGATTGTAACTACTTCATAATTGGGATGTTGATACCTTCCATAAACAGGACTGCATATGAAGCAACGGTGGTTCAAAATACTAACTCCATCTCACAAATATGCATTATGATATGTATATTTCCTTAGTCCTACAAATAGCTAAACCTAAACAGTATGGTGATTTAAGTAACATTTTGGCTGAGAAACATATAACATGAACAGAGGACTAACAATTTCTACCCACTCTTCAGTAAAGATGCATGATATTATCTAGGTTGACAATTTTAAGCACTAATTTATTTATTCTGATTACTAATGATGTTCCGCTGCAATTTACCCCCTCTCTATGGCAGTGGTAATATCGATAACTTGAAATGAGTAGTTTTGTTTATTCTGATTACAGGATGTTCCTGACCTGGCCTTTGCCGGGTGATTTTGCAGTGAACTACAATGTTTGCCTGATGACAAGGATACAGAAGATGTCACTGGACTACCACTTCAAAGTGGAGCAAGAGTCAGGCTCATTTATGCACGCATTCTTTGGTTTCAACGGTAAGAGCTGTTCTCGACTTCTCGTAGCCATTTACTTGAAGCTTCAATCTTGCTTGATATTTTAGCGTGAAGTGTACATGTACCAAAACAATAGCAACCTTGCCTACAGGTACAGCTGGTGTGTGGCGCGTATCTGCTATTAATCAATCTGGAGGATGGAAAGACCGCACCACTGTGGAAGACATGGATTTGGCTGTAAGGGCAAGCCTAAAGGGATGGGAGTTCTTGTATGTTGGTGATATAAGGGTATGTCTCACACTCCCTCTGAACCTAATATGCTTTTCGATGGGCATATGACTAGCATGTGTTATGCTGTGCCTTGACAGCATTGAAATTATTAATATTACACAGGTGAAGAGTGAACTCCCAAGTACCTTCCAGGCCTACCGTCACCAACAACATAGATGGACATGTGGTGCTGCCAATCTTTTCAGAAAAATGGCATGGGAAATTATTACAAACAAGGTTTGCCTTCTTGAACCTCTCCCCAAAAGACAAAAGTTTGTCTTGTTATCTTGTAACACTATTATCATCTATGTTTGATGTAGGAGGTATCAATGTGGAAGAAACATCATCTTCTGTACAGTTTTTTCTTCGTACGGAGAGCCATTGCTCCCATCCTGACTTTCTTGTTCTACTGTATTGTCATCCCATTGTCTGCCATGGTTCCTGAAGTCACTATTCCTGTGTGGGGCCTGGTCTATATTCCCACAGCCATTACTATTATGAATGCCATCAGAAATCCAGGGTAACGCATGGCTCTTTCCTACTAGTACAGCCTCCTATGTACTTTCTTACTGCCGACTTATCTAGATTATCTTATGCAATATGATAGGTCAGTCCATCTCATGCCATTCTGGATTCTATTTGAGAATGTCATGGCCATGCACCGTATGCGTGCAGCTCTAAGCGGTTTACTTGAAACTGCACGTGCAAATGATTGGGTAGTTACTGAAAAAGTAGGTGATCAGGTGAAGGATGAGCTTGATGTCCCACTGCTTGAACCACTGAAGCCCACTGAATGTGCTGAAAGGTAAGTGTAGCAACCAATAATAAATTTTACATCATCCCTTTTTTCGGGAGCAAAGCACAGTTTACTTTCAATGCTGAAAGAATAAAATACATGTTCAAGAACGTCTCTCAGATTTCAACCTTTGCCTTTGCAGGATTTACATTCCTGAGCTCTTGCTTGCGCTCTATCTCCTTATATGTGCATCATATGATTTCGTTCTTGGAAATCATAAATACTACATCTACATCTACCTCCAAGCTGTTGCATTCACTGTGATGGGGTTTGGCTTTGTTGGAACAAGAACTCCTTGTTCGTAGCTTACCATTTACCATTTGAGATTTTTTTTCTCCTATGACAAGAGCCAGTATTTTGTGTGCAAGAAGGATGATCTGATGATAGGATATACAAAATTGGGTTAAATGATCTAGGCTAGAGATGTGTATATTTCTAATTGATGCAGAATGGGAGAGATGACTTCTAGAGTTCCAACCTCCCAGTAGTGGTAGGATGAGCCACCAGCTGTATCTGTTTTATTCAGGCATAATTTGGGAAATTACGTCCTGACTAACTAATAATCAATCAGTTTGATTCAGCATGATTTTTTTGAAATTGAAATTTTGCGTGCAGTTCTTTAGCCCTTGCAAATGTTGTCAATACCAACAAAATTTATGATATGTATTTCTGAAGCAAGCATGCAGGAGAACTGCTCGCTGTATTGATAAAGCAGGAGAATTACCTGAAGATATTTCCATATATGATTCTAAACCCATTGATTGTAGCAATAATTTCTGGTCGAATATTACAAGTTTTGAATTCAAAATGCACATACACCTTATAAAAACAATAATAACAAAAACGAAACAGTGAACTTTGCTCATGTGTGTAGACAGAACAATTGTCTGATCTTGGAAGCATATACCTTACCGTGATCTCCACATGGGGGCTTCTGAAGCTAGTGTTTTGAAAGGATTATCTTAGACATGATTTTTTTTTTCACAAATGGTCTTTGATATTTACTCTAAAAATAAATGTGTGGCATTGTCCAGTAGCTATTTCAGATGATTCCCCGTTCACAACTTATGAAGTTGAAGATTAAATAAGTGCTCTAAAACGAGAAAATCATTAGCGTATGATTAATTGACTTTTAATTTTATAAACTAAAAAAAATGGATTTATCTGATATTTTAGAGCAACTTATGTATAAAGAGTTTTCACACGAACACACTGTTTAATAATTTAAAAAACGTGTTAATGAAAACCAATGTTCAATCTACATCTTAATTATTAAGATAAGAACGAGGCACAGCATAAAGAAAAACCATTTTGACATGGCTTTTTTTTTCCTTGATAGAAGTTTTTTTTGGTTGTTTTGGGAAGTGATATACAAGTGTCAGACTGGCACTTGGCCAGTTGGCTTCTTCACCAACAAAGAAACGTAAGGTTGGTTGGAGTTTTGCTGCATTTTCTTGGCCCATATGCGGTCTAGTATATATGTGTGTGTGATGTGATTAGCCCATTTGAGCCACAGCGTAGCGTCTGCTTGTGGATCACCAAACCTGTCTGTCTGTCGCTGTGGAGGTGGTGGAAAGCACTACGCTTTGCTGCCCTTTTTCTCCTCCTCATCACAGCCAAGTATAACATGAAACGTCGCTCTCCTTTCGATGCTTTCCCAAACTTAAATGCGAAGAAGAAGAAGAAAAGATGGTGGAATTGAATGTGAGGAGGTAGTGCAAGCAAAGGAATCAAATGACCTTTTTGTTGTGTTGGAAAAAAAATGACTTTACTTTGTTGCTTTATAGAGTGGTAAGAAACCATGAGAATTTTTGGTTTATTTAGTATACTACTCCCTCCATCCACAAAAGTTACATTATTTTTTATACCAAGACCAAGGGAAAATTAAATCACCTTGGATGTTACAAAATCAAGTAGTGAATACAAACATACAACCAATAAGTATTTAGATGACTCATTGGGTTCTAATAAAATATTTAATTTATCTCTTCATTTAAATCTTGAATGCATAAAGACTACAAATAGAAACAACTTATTTGGAAAAACTCAAATGCGAAATAGGTGTAACTTTTGTGGATGGAGGGAGTAGCATATTGCCTGACGCTTGTGCATTCGCAACGAAATTTTAATTAATTGAAATCATCATTAACATGTTATTATCATTACTTTTTTTTATGCATCTCGTAATTTTCTACGTATATTTAAGGACTAATATGTTGGTCTGTGCCCTGCTATTTTCTCATGAAGATATAGATTTAATTTTATCTCGGTTTTCGTTAGCACGTCTTTCAAACTACTAAATGGCAATGTTCCGTGTGAAAATTTTCTATATAGAAGTTGTTTTGAAATATCAAATATATCCATTTGTCAAATTTATAATAATTAAGACTTAATTAATTATGTGCTAATAGCTTTTCGTTTTACGTGCGGTCACTTAATCTTCAACTTCATGAGTTTCAAACACCACTATGGGTGATTGATATGTAGGCTCTCTGACCTCACATATCCTTTCCCTACTTCAGAAAGATAGAGAATTGGCGGTGGCACCACTACTTATTTTTAATTAAAGGAGTATAGATATGCATATTTCTTATGTTTTTTTATGTTTAATTTCATTTTTAGGTGTCTTTTTTTTCATTATTCATTTTGGGCAGACAAAACATGCCTCGGACTGGACTATGGGAAAGAATATATCATAGGCTGGGGAGAGAAGGGAATAATATATAAGGATCTAGTTCCTGCATTTTCCACTGGGCATATCTAGCAGCCTTTTATAAAGTGGGGATAGAGCAACTAGGCTTGGACATCCAATGAACTTTCCACTTTTGATTTTATCTAATAATTCTATAACAACGTGTATAACATTTTTCTTTTTTTTTCTTTTTGAGAGAGGGAGAGAACATGCACACACCGAGTTGCTCCACACGTGTACCACTACACACACATAAAGGTGCCTTCAGCATATGCACGAGAGATAAAGTTGAACTAATTGTTAGTCCTAGGACATACAAAGTATATATATATGTCCCATACAGATTCAAGTTGCTCAATTGGATGCTTGCATATCTATATCTACCATGTAATTAATTGGAATTTACTTAGTCTAGTAATTACTAGATACACTACTAGAAAAAGCATTTTTCCCAACGTAGGAGTCTCATTTTCGCAGGCGGACATAACCCTTAGAGCCAAATGACCGTTTACAAAAATATAAATCGGGATAAATGTGCCGGTCCGCCTGCGAAAATAGACTTGACTATAAATAGACTTTTGATAGACTTAGATTTTTTCTAAGTCTCAAAACGCACCCCTCCCTCTCACCTCTCCTCCCCTCCCCTCTCCTCCCCACGGCCGGCCTCTCCCACGGCGGCTACATCGCGGAAGGCGGTGGGGCGGCGCGGCGTCCGGCAGCGGGGCGGCGCGGCGTTCGGCAGCGGGGCGGTGCGCGGCGTGGGGCGGCGGCGGAGACGACGGCGTGGGTGGCGGCGGCGGCTCCCCTCCCCCCTCCCTCCCAGATCTAGGAGGAGGGAGGGGGAGGCCGGCGGCGGCGGCGGCGATGACGACGGCGCAGGGCCGCGGCGAAGACGACGCACGGGGGCCGCGGCGGCGGCTCCCCTCCCCCCTCCCTCCCAGATCTGGCCGGAGGAGGGAGGGGGGAGGCCGGCGGCGGCGGCTACGGCGCGGGGCGGCGGCGACGACGACGACGCGCGCGCGGGGGCCGCGGCGGCGGCTCCCCTCCCCCCTCCCTCCCAGATCTGGCCGGAGGAGGGAGGGGGGAGGCCGGCGGCGGCGGCTACGGCGCGGGGCCGCGGCGACGACGACGACGCGTGCGCGGGGGCCGCGGCGACAGCTCCCCTCCCCCCTCCCTCCCAGATCTGGCCAGAGGGAGGGGGGAGGCCGGCGGCGGCGACTACGGCGCGAGCCGGCGGCGGCGGCGGCGGCAGCGACGACGACGACGGCACAGGGCGGCGGCGACAACGATGCCCGGCGTGGCTCCCCTCCCCTCCCCTCTTGCCCGGCGCGGCGACGCCGGAGGAGGACGGCGGCGGCGACCGCCGCCCGTGATTTTTTTTTTTGTTTTTTTGAATGTATTTTCGCAAGCGGGTTGTTGCCCCGACTGCGAAAATAGATGATTTTCGCAGTCGTTGACCTACAGGCGGAGGGTACCTCCGCCTGCAAAAATCACTTTTTGCCGCCTGGAAAGATACTTTTTCTAGTAGTGATATAAACCATAATAGGAAAAGCACCATTGCATGTCTTTGATACCCAGGGGCGGAGCTACAACAAAATGGTGAGGGGTGCTACTCACTTGCTTTACACTACTTTAGATCAAGTTTAGTCTGATATGAGTGCTTGAGTTTGGATTGAGAGGGTGCAGATATGACGAAAATAGATGACTATAGCTAAAAGATTTTCTTGACCGGATTCTTGAGCACTCCTCCTCTCCTACCTAGCTCCACCGTACCCCCTATTTTTTGAGGAAAAAGTTCCGCCCTATTGATACCCTTGGATGGTTCTTTAAAGAAATGCTACTGCATTTGTTCCAAAATATGAAGGATTTTGCCATATAACTATGTGGATAAAATTTCTTATATTTTATGATGGAGGTGGCATCATGTAAGCTTTCTATTGTGCATCATTGTGTCTTGGCTGTTGGATTAGTCATTTCGTAGTGACCACCTGAGACATAAAACTTGGAGCTAAGGATTTAAACATCAAAATCTATAGTTTATGATAATTTCATTATTAAATATGTATTTTTGTTGTAATTAGCCTTAAACATGTAGTTTTATGATAAATTTAATGTTAATTTATAGTTTTCAATAATTTGGTCAAATTATAAGTAGTTTTGTGAAATTTACTACAAAATATATTATGTAATTGTTCCTTTATGATTTACATGTTAATTGAAATCCATATGTTATAATTTCAATGTGCAAGGTGCCATCTAATTACAAAATATTATTTCTCCCTCCTTGTGTACAAATTTTGCTGATAATTCCAATATCGTGTTGCAAAAGAACATGAGAAAAAGAGGTGCACCATGTCTACTAGCACTGCATCTGTACATATTACACATTCAGGTTCTCCCTGTACTGTGAAGTTTCTCAATATTTATCAATCTGTCCATCAACAATAGCCACTTAAAACACTTTTAAGTTTCACTGTGCATCTGCTTTTCAAAGTCAGAACCAATGGTTGTTCCGGTTTAATTACTAGGACGTTTGTAGCCAGGCTCAACAAAAGATCCAGGCAAAGCCAGGATATATTGGTATTCAATTGTGATTTGTTTATTGGTTGCTTGATATGGTGAGCTTGTAATTGTTAGATGTTGTTTGACGGATGGATTGAAGATGTTGTATGACAGTATGAGTAGCATGGATGTGAAAAGATAAAGATAATAGCAAAGTTTTTAATTATCTTAAAAAACAATTTACTAGAGATTATCTATCAAATTTGTCGTCATTGATATAGCTTGACACACATTAATACTACCTAATTTATGCTAATTTCCTTGTAATCCTATTTATTAGCTAGTGGACCAATTTGAGCATGCATATGGAGAAGTAGATATGATTTTCATCTACCCAGAGCCATAATAAGTGATGCCTTGTGAACTGGGTGAGCTACACCATCCATTCTTAAAAAATAATTAACCTAGACAAGACATATGTCTGGATTTATATAAAAAAACTTAGTTTATTTTAGGATGGGGAGAGTATCATCCTATGCAATTACGCATACATATCTAATCAAACAAAACAACATTGCATCTGCTGTAGGGATGAAAACGGTCGGAAACGATTGGAAAAACCCTTTACCATTTTTATTTTCATATTTTTCTTCTCCAAAAAAAATCGGAATGTTTGATCCGAAAATGGTAACGATATCGATAATATCGGTATATCGGTATATCGGAAATAGGATGATCAGAACAGAATCTACCGATATTTAGTCGGAAGTCAAAAATTCATGTCGAAAACATCGGAGTGTGGCAGTCACACATTTAACTACACATGAAAGATGACTTTATAACTTCATTCTTGCATCAATACGCTCCATATAACATTGTTATATGATGATGAATGATATGATAATAAGTTTGACGAACAATATAAACAAAGTTAAACAATACTTCAACATCCATAAGTTGAGAAGACCAAAGTTCAACAAAATCTACATGCCATGCCCTAGGGTTAACAGTGTTTCCCCTGGTCACTTCCCTTTTCTAATGAGCTGCATGCTAGGCTTCCTTTATTCTTGGGCTTCCGATGCATTGGTTTGACTGGGCCGTTGGGGAACTTTCAGAATTTTGACGGAAATTACCAGACAAACACGGTTACCGACAAAACAGTCGAAAAAACCACCATCTCATTTCCGCTACCATTTTCGAAAAATATTGCTGTTTACATTTCCATCGTCGACAATTATCGTTACCAACTAAAACGGTCGGTGCAAACCGAAAACGGTAACCGGAGATATCAAAAATTTTTGTACCGTTTTCACCCTTAATCTGCTGGGTCTAAGTCAGGTACAGGGGACCAAACGTCCCCAATGTTTCCCCTCCATGCATGTTCCCCAACCAAAACCCAACACATAGATTGCGTCCTGGATTGAGCCAAATCACACCTTAATTAGGAGTCCCTCAAGTAATTACTCCAAGCAAAGTACAAGTAGCTAATAGTCAATACCTATCCCCACATCTTTGTTCACATATGTTGACACAACTGAACATTGGACCATCACAGCTTAATTTCAACGTACTCATCCAAGGGGAAAGAAAAATGATATGAGCCACGTGGCATGCTCCTGCTTCCGCCACGTGTGTAGGCTAGGGAATATTTTGTTTCTTCTTCTCCAAACTACGGTCTTTGTGGGACATAAATTTAACCAAACTCTGAGAAAGATATTGTCTCTGTTTTTAATTAATTAAAGAAAGGCTCGTCACCGATTATATATTTGACGTGAAATCTTTATTCTTAAACCAGTACAGATCAGAGGACTTTGTGAAACTCATCAAAAACTCTTCCATGCATGTGCATCTCCTCAGCTAGATAAGGTTGTTTAGGTTAGATGCAAGGATTAACTACTAGGGATTTTGCTTGGACGGTTCATTACTTAATTCTCCTGAAAAGGCACTATGATTTGATGTGTCATGTGCCATACAATCTTATTTGGGTCTAATTATGTCTGAAATTCATGCAGGGTAAAATATTTTTCCACTCATGTATCACATATGGAGAAATGGTTTTTAGAAGAGATGTAAACAAAAACCGACAAATGATTTTGTTGTGTTTATTGTTTTCTGCCTACGACCATATATATACAAAAGTCTAACAATAAAACCTCAGAAATAAAGTTACAAACTTTGTTGATTTGGTATTACTTAATTAATTAAAAAAATTATGGACTTTGCTAGTCTCTTTCAAGCCAGCTGAAAACAGATGTTTGTTACCCTTCCAATAAAGTCAAAAAAGGGCACTTCACCACTCACAAGTCACAATGGGAGGAACTGATAAAGGAAGCTGACCAGGTAAGAGCAAGTACAATAACAGGCTATAAGCCAGCTGCAAACATATTTTAAGTAGATAAATGAGGAAAGAGAAGGGCAGCGGGCTACAGATTTGTAGCCAGCTGTAGCACGGACTCCAAGATGCAGTGTGTGTATGACAGGTGGGACCAGATATTAATAGTATAGTATGTAACTATTGTATGAATGAACTATTAGATTAGTTACAGATGAATTGGAGTTAGTAGTTGGCTATACTATTAAACTTGCTCTAAGAAGTGCAAGCTGATTCTAAAGAAGTTCCTAAGGAGAAGAACTTTCTAGAACCGAAACGTGGAAATTGACACATGTGCGGTTGACTTGTTCTTGGCAAGATTAGTGCCATTGTTTTATTTTATCATTTAAAAAAAGTACCATTATTTTTATACAATGCAAAAATGATTTTTTTAAAACAATATTTTATACTAAATTGTTAAATATCTCTTTTTTAGCTTATACCCAACAAGGCAAAAAAAGACCCCCCAAAGTAGGGCAATAAGAGAAGCCAGCTGTGCGTGCCACCTGTCAATGATGCTCTGCTGCAGTGACACATCACTTGGTCTACATACCAACATGATGGACCAGGTTCATTCACAATTTTAGTGAACCTTATATTGGATGATGACAGGGAGGGATGCAAACAGGAAACAATAAACTCTTCCTTCCCAACCTTTACACCTGGCAAATCTTTGACCACCACAGGCTCTTGTTTCTTACAATAAACCCTCGATGTATTCTAATATTAGATATACTTCTTCTGTCACAAAATTTAATTATGTTTTTACGGAAAATTTTAAGAAAATAAGTGAAATTGAAAGATGACATTAAGGTTGTAATTGGTAGAAAAGAGAAAATAAGTGAAGAAATTAATTAAATAGGAGATGGATGGATGGTTATGGTTGGTTGAAATGAGAGGTAAGTGAAAAAATAGCTATATATTATGACGAAATCAAACTATTAAAAAACTACATTTTAGTACGAATGGAGTAGTTATTAACACAACCAATATCAATCAGCGTCCTAAAGATCAATAATACCAAACTTGCAGGTTTTGTGATGTAAAGCCGATGAAAAAAAATACTAATTTGTGGTGTGGAGCTCCTCCAAATATACCCCGAGTTCCAGGACATACACTGTCGCTTCTACGAGTACATGGCCATACAATCTCACGAGCTATATGCTTATGACACATGGCTTGCACGCTAGAGCTATCTAAAGCTTCAGAAAGAAAGAAAACTAGGAACAATGCAAATAATTGTAGTCACAGAGAATTTGGCCAAAACAGGTGAGGATGAGACAAACTTTGAGAGCGAAATGCATTCGCCCAAAACAGGTGAGGGTGAGACAAACTTTGAGAGCGAAATGCATTCGGCGTGTTTCTCAAAAACCCCTTTTACAGGGCTGTCAAATGAAGTGCAAGGTAATACACGAAAAGAAACCAAACGAAAGCACCCAGACCATATGATAATAAATCATCAATGCATTTGTAGATATGATGCCCAAGTCCTTTTGTGTCCATATTCCATACTGTTCCCTGACATAGTGACATCTCTAAAAACAATTTAATTACAAGTGAGGGTGATCTGAGACAAACTTTAAGAGTGAAATGCATTCGGCATGTTTCTCAAAAACCCCTTTTACAGGGCTGTCAAATGAAGTGCAAGGTAATACACAAAAAGAAACCAAACGAAAGCACCCAGACCATATGATAATAAATCATCAGTGCATTTGTAGATATGATGCCCAAGTCTTTTTGTGTCCATATTCCACACTGTTCCCTGACATAGTGACATGTCTAAAAACAATTTAATTACAAGTGAGGGTGCTCTGAGACAAACTTTGAGAGTGAAATGCATTCGGCGTGTTTCTCAAAAACCCCTTTTACAGGGCTGTCAAATGAAGTGCAAGGTAATACACAAAAAGAAACCAAACGAAAGCACCCGGACCACATGATAATAAATCACCGGTGCATTTGTAGATATGATGCCCAAGTCCTTTTGTGTCTATATTCCACACTGTTCCCTGACATAGTTACAACTCTAAAGACAAATTTAATTAGAGTAATTAAGGTTGTTTGAATAGTATGATCCATATTGGAGTATGATATGTCTTTGTCAGCCTATTCCAATCTTGACCTTATTTGATTATTACACTTGAAAAAAATGGCCCAACTAGATATTACCATATTTCAAATTATGGGTTTTGAGGTAAAGTTTGTTGTTAAGAATTCCAACCTACAAACATAAAAATGGCCCAGCTAAACCCTTAATTTGGATATGCGTATAACCTTTTCTAGAAAACATAACACAGTAGTGAAAACAACCACAAATCCATTGCCAATTACTCCATCCATCCAAAAATATAAGGCTTAACTATACCACTAATGTAGAAACCAAGAAAGAATTATTTCACTTTCTCTTTTTGATCACTATAACAAATACAATGCATGCATCTAATGAGATTAGAGATTTTAAGAGTCGAGATTTAAAAGACAAATTAAAGAGGAGAAATATGATAGTTAACTGCATGCGTATGCATGTACATTTTATAGTATGAAAAAATAAAAAAAATAGTCGTGCTTTATATTTTTATGACGAAGGGAGTAAGTCAGGCTTCGTAGAACCAATAGCGATGGAAAAAGGAAATAACTAACTACTACTTCGAGAACAATTAATGAATGGATGTGAACCGAAAATACAATTGGCAAACCAAACCTTGTAGTATAGATATAGTACTATATACATCTCTCTTTAGAGAGTTTTGTGTCCACCGATCCATACAGAAGGGACTACATATTTTACATAATGGCTCACTTATATTTATTATAAGAAAATCACGACTTATTAACAAGTAAAAATAATCCATGGATAAAACTTTTGTTTACATGTTTTTATCGATTTAAAAGTAAATGCTAGAAAATAAACTATGATGAAAAAACTTTTAAATAAACTCTAAAATCAAGAACGTCCCTATTACCTTAAAAGTATGATAGTCCTTCTTTCGTCCTCTTTCATACACTCTGCGTAACCACCGTATCTAATTCTTAAGCCAGCCAACCAGCCAATCCCTAATTATATGAGCTTAGCCCGTGCTTTATCCTCAATTCATCTCATCACCCACCCAATCCACAATTATTTTATGATTCTGATCCGTTGCAAAAAAACGAACATGCTACTAGTAATTGCAATATAGAAATACGGAAGGGCATGTAGTAGAGTGGCTGTAGTCATCTGAGTAGCACCCTAAGATGACCGCATATATCCTGGTTGGATGTAGAGGCCGGATAAAAAAACACCTTTATTATTAAAAAAAAACCTAGACAACATTATCCCGTTGGAACGGGATACCCTTATGAGACAGTATCTGATATCTGATACTTGTTGTGGTACCAGCTACATGGTACCCGATACCTGTGATACCTATTACTCGGTACTTGTGATATCTAGGACCTGATACATGTGATACTCGTGCAAAAGAATAGTTAATATATCTATCCCGTTACAACGGGATTCCGTTTTGTAGCAGCCCTCTGAAAAACAATGTAGAAACATCACAAGGGATGACAACGAGGAGGACAATAAAGGAGAGAAAACAAATGGGAGGGGGGTGGTAAGTGCAAAAGAGGGAAAAGAGGAAAGATGGCAGCCAAGCGAAGAAGGGGCCAGGTGCGGGTGAGGGCGACGGGGGGTGTGGGAAAAGGCGACGAGGAAGAGAATCAAAAAACGCACCCTTGAGGCCACAAGGCCAAGCTTGTGGCTCTCGACACCCTCCTACGTGGCCCCCACCCTCCTCCTCCCTCCCTTCTCTTATAGCCAGCCGCCGCACGCATCACTCCAAGAACCCCCAATTCCCTCCTCCTCCCTCCTACAACCCCAATCCCCCTTCTTCTTCTTCTTCTTGTACTTGTTGTTCTTGCTCTTGTTCCAGTGTTGCAGCAGCAGCAGCAGCAGCAGCGGAGGCGCAAGAAGACGAGCTAGAGAGAGAGAATCAGAGGAGAGCTTGGGTGAGATGGGTGAGTGCAGAGGAGGAGGAGGAGGAGGAGGAGGAGATGGGCTGATCAAGCTGTTCGGGAAGACGATCCCGGTGCAGCCGGATGCCAAGGTTGGTTTTGTTCCTGCCCTGCTTCGATCGATCAGGATCGTCGTTTGTCGTTGTTGTTGTTGTTTTTGTTTTTTTGTTTTAGTTTTTGATTCTTGGCTCTGCGTCTCTTGGGGAATTTTCGGTCTGGGTCTCTACTCTGTAATTCTTGTATGTCTCTTCTCATCTTAAACTGCAAAAAATCTTTTGTTTTTCTTTTATGTGAAGGCATAGGAGGCCTTCCAAAGGTGCAGTAGTGAGTGCTAGTTTGAAGAGTTTGATGAAGCTGAAATTTCTATTAGGAAAAGTATAAAGTTTTTTTTTTATTTACAGTTCATAAGGAAGGGTGATGGAAGTCATTTTTTCTCTTAAATAAATATATGCTAATTTAAGTTGGTGTGGTATGGGGGGCTTGATTTGGTGCAAATCTAGAGTTTCTGAAGATGGACCTGACCTGTTTGGTTGGTCTCTTCAGAGTTTTTAGGAGTTAAGACAAAGCCTTGTCTTTTAGCCTCCTAGGATCCATCTATGTTGGTCCAAATTTCCTTTCTTATAAGCTGTGAAAGAAAAAACTAGTAATTTTCCAACCTTCAGATAGAGTTCAGAAACAGGAACCAATTCCCAATACAGCAAAAGTACCTAGTACTGTAACCCTGAAACAACAAAATGGAAATAAATATTTTTTCTCTCTCTAAATTTGCACTCATGGATAGTATCAGATAATTACAAATATGTGGTGATGTTAACCATAGCCTGTACAGTTGTATCCTCCTGATTTATACCCAAAAAAAGGCTAAAAAATTTACAGTGTTTATCAAGAACTATAGTAATTATCACTTCTTCAGAACTGATCAACTAATTTGACTGTTGCTAATTTGCAGGATGTTCAGCAGCATAGTGGCAGTAGCAGCAGCTCAACCGAATCCGACGTCCAAGAAACCGCCGCTGTCGCCGTCGCCGACCCCTCCCCGCGGTCGGAGGTCGTCGACGGCGAGAGCCCGCCGCAGCCGGGCGGCGAGGCGGCGAGCCATCAGCAGCAGCAGAAGGAGATGAAGCTGAAGAAGCCGGACAAGATCCTGCCATGCCCGCGGTGCAGCAGCATGGACACCAAGTTCTGCTACTTCAACAACTACAACGTCAACCAGCCTCGCCACTTCTGCAAGCACTGCCAGCGCTACTGGACCGCCGGCGGCGCCATGCGCAACGTCCCCGTCGGCGCCGGCCGCCGCAAGAACAAGAACGCCACCGCCGCCGCCCACTTCCTCCACCGCGTCCGCGCCTGCGCCGCCGCCGCCGCCATGCCCGCGGCGCCCCACGACGCCACCAACGCCACCGTGCTCAGCTTCGGCGGCGGCGGAGGCGGACACGACGCGCCGCCGGTCACCCTGGACCTCGCCGACAAGATGACGCGCCTCGGCAAGGAGGGGCTCGTCGCCCATGCCCGGAACGCCGACGCCGCCGCCGCGTGCAGCGAGGTGTCGAGCAACAGGGACGACGAGCAGATCGGCAACACTGTAGCAAAACCTACAAACGGGTTGCAGCAGCATCCTCCTCCTCCTCCTCATCATCATCATTCAGCCATGAACGGTGGCGGCATCTGGCCCTACTACACCTCGGGGATCGCGATCCCGATATACCCGGCAGCGCCGGCGTACTGGGGCTGCATGATTCCACCTCCTGGAGCTTGGAGCCTCCCATGGCCGGCCACAGTCCAGTCTCAGGCCATCTCATCATCATCACCACCTACAAGTGCTACACCTTCAGTCTCCTCCTTCACACTAGGCAAGCATCCTAGAGAGGGTGGTGATCATGAGGCAAGAGATCACCATGGCAATGGTAAAGTGTGGGTGCCGAAGACGATCCGGATCGACAACGCCGACGAGGTTGCCCGGAGCTCAATCCGGTCACTCTTCGCCTTCAGAGGCGGCGACAAGGCGGACGATAACAACGACGACGATGGCACCGGCGTGCACAAGCTCGCCACCACGGTGTTCGAGCCAAAGAGGGACGGCAAGACGGCGAAACATCCGGCGATCACGAGCTTGCCGCTCTTGCACACCAACCCCGTCGCGCTTACCCGATCCGCGACCTTCCAGGAGGGATCTTGAAGGCCATCTTGCAAGATTTTTTTTTTTTTGCCTCCATCCTCTCTGCTGCTTCTGAACTGAACACGAAGTTAGTAGCCTGACAGTACTGATTTTTTTGTGAATCAGACAGAGTATTTGTATACTAGGGGTATTTGGGGGAAGTGTATGACATAGCTACTTGTGGAGATATAGTTGTAACCATAGGTAGCATGTAAATACTATTTAGAAAATAGCTATTTAAATGGATATAGCTAGTATTTGGGTTTGGAGCCAGGAGATAAGTAAGGCCCCTGGTTTTGTAGATAAATAAGAATCAATTAGATGGAATATATGGCTTGAGGTATTTCATTTCTTCAGCAATCTGTTGTAATATTGTTGCAAGCTTCAGTCTGAAGAATAGTTTCAGTGTGCAACTAATTGCACCATAAACCATGTACTTTGTTCCTTGATATGAAATAAAATTTTATGGGTTTTCAGAGAAAAAAAAAGAGAGTGAATACACAAGTAGTCCATAGGATTCATGGTATGGGTAAGGACATATTCTGACATTCTGGTAAACTCTCAAATTTGTCCAAGTCTTTCTCATCTCAGGATTGGCAGGGACAGCAGAAACAGTATCTGATTTCTTTGTTGGTTTCTCTGTATCATTCCTTTTGCATTTCTTTCTTTATTTCCCTTATATTTATTTATTTGCCTTTTTGTTGAGATAATTGGACTAGGAAAGTGGTGCAAAAAGTGGAGGCAGGCATGGCCAAAAGAAAAGAAAGTGACAAGCAACTGCTTGTCCAATTGCCCCACTGACCTTCAAAAGTGAAAGCTGAATGGTTAGCTCCTTTACATACTGCCAGCTCAGTCCTACAAGCGGTCCAACCAACAACAAAAGGATTCACAAAACAAAATATTAATTAATATATGAAAGGCTTGATCTAGCAAAGATTGGAGATGGACATGTTGGCATTTTTTAGTGGGGCCACATGGACTCAAAGGAAATACATTTATTTATCACCTATATCTAGTTGATGGATTATCCTGTCTATGCATTACTAATTTAACATTCCATCCGTTTGAAAATATAAGCTGTCATAGTTTTCCACAAAGTCAACATTTTGACTAGTAACTAAACTAACAAATTTTGGACTAATAATTAAAGCAAACAATTATGTGTTTAGTGCCAACTATATTGTATTACTAGCTTCGTATTTGAAAATATTTTTATATGATGTTAATTTTGCAGCTGTTGATAATATATTATTTTTTAGATAATGCGATAATATATTGTGAAAGAAACTAATGGTAGAAGTATAAGGTTAGAGACCGTGCAAAAACCTAATACACCTTATATTTTAATCGGAGCGAGTATTATGAAGCAAAAACCTAATACACCTTATATTTTTAATCGGAGCGAGTATTATGAAGCAAAACAAATATGACTATGGTCCTGTTCGAATCCACGACAAAGAGTGGATACACTTTTGGATTTTCGTGGCACGCTTTTCAAACTGCTCGGTGTGTTTCGTGCGAAAACTTTCTATATGAAAGTTGTTCTAAAATATCAGATTAATCTATTTTTCAAGTTTGTAATAATTAAAACTCAATTAATCATATTTTATTACCCACTCATTTTACGTGAAACACTTAATCTTCATCTTTAGTAGATTCAAACACCACCTATGTCAACTAAAATCCCTTATAGTTGCAATACATACAGTAAGCGATCTAGTAGTGATTATTAACTAAACTTGCTTTTTGTTAGGTAGCAATGCAGCTTAGTAATGCTCCAACATATGGATTAATTAGCACCATTCATGCTGTCTCCTTTTGCGCGTTGACATTTGGCTGGTGCCATCTCCACTACTTACAACACCGTCAGTCAACCATGCTCAATAGAGTATTTGTTTATTATATTTGACCTAAGCTTCCATCTACATGTCAAATTGTCAACACATTGGTCAGAGAGCCAAACACAAATGCGCTGAAAAAGTGACAAAATAGTAGTAACTAATTAAACGTTGACGCACCACTGATGAAGTGATGAGCACCACATGCATTCATCAATGGTATAAGCATGCTTATCACTTGAGTGCCACTTAAAACATCCTTTTGGGGCATTGCTTAGTGCATGGACATTGCACCCACAATTCACAGAATTATGTAATCATAACTGAACTCTCAAAAGATAGGTTAACTAGCATTAAAGTTGATTACTTGAACTTGTGTGTTAAAGCATAGATCATGATAACATAATTCCTTCAGCCAAATTAAACCACCTGTGCCTAAGAATTGTTTCATGTTATGCCTCAGAACTGTTAAAAATTAATCACTCAAAAAAAAAGAACTCAAATGTTAGATAAATGTTGGTGAGCTGCACAAGAAAAAAAATTCACATTCAGTGTAAGTAAAAACAAAAATACAGCCATGGTTTTCTGATGTACTAGTGTCTATCTTCAGAAGCTTTCGGCCATGTTATAAAACAAGGGAAATTATCCTTTTGACATTTGGAGGTCAAAACCCAATAAGAAGTCGACGTGTTGCAGCCTATACATCATTGGCACCTCAGCTCCTCGCACTTTTTCAAAGTGATACACCAAAAAAATAAAAGGATTGGAGAAAATTATTAAAACTTTGCAACAGCTTTGAGTGCACTTTCCCATCAAAGAAAGTAAAGAAAAAGTAAGCCAAAGCGGACTCATGAGTCACTAGGACAATTCTAACTTCCTAAATCACAACAAATACTCTCTCCGTTTCAAAATGTTTGACACTGTTGACTTTTTAGCACATGTTTGACCGTTCGTCTTATTAAAAAAATTTTGTGAAATATGTAAAACTATATATGTACATGAAAGTATATTTAATAATGAATCAAATAATATGAAAATAATAAATAATTACTTAAATTTTTTAAATAAGACGAATGGTCAAACACATACCAAAAAGTCAACGGTGTCAAATATTTTGAAACGGAGGGAGTATTAAACAATCTTATCGTGCTTTGTTTCGAAATGTATTTTTATAGGAAGTCAAGGTTAAATAAGAAAAGAGCATGAGAAAAGAGACAAAAGATAGTGAAATTTCAACCAACCCACCATAGACACGCATAGATTTTTAAGCACGTCGTTCTCAAAAAGGGGGGGGAAAAAGATGTAAAAGCAAAGGTGAATATGCCCTGTAAATGACGCATAATTGATGTGCACCGGTGAATCGTTGGCAATCACACAAGGCCTCTCTAGTGGGTTGCTAATAGCAAATTATCTAAAAAGTTGGAACTGTTCAACACTGTAATTAAATCGGCATATGAAAAACTTACATGAAAAATAAAGTATCATGCCCATGTTTCATATGATATATGTTCAAGTGAAAAAACTGTAGTATCTGGTCAGAAAAGTGAAAACTGAAAAAACTGTAGTAGGAGTCAAAGCTTCAATTTGGTCCATAGAAAGGCACATATTGGTCAAATTGGTATGTTGAATGCAGACACAAAGAAATAAATACATGGCATAACATGTCAAAAGATGGTTGGTCCAATTGTGTCCACACCAACCATAAACTCCAAACACTGAGAATTTGGTCCAAAAGATGTTAACTAAGCCTCATAAATAATAGTTGTCAGATACAAGCTTAATTATCAGGGGAAAAGGTAACTGTTTTTTTTGTCTATCAGAGGAGGATATATCAGGTGAACATGACCTGATGTCCTCATCTTTCTATCTGGTAATTAATTTGCTTCGGAATTATTGAGAACTTTTATATCAGGCAATATTGTGTTTTGCAGGAAAAAAAGAAAGAAAAAGAGAACATTTTCAGAGGATGTACTACCCCTTTTGAAGTGAAATACAGCACAGATAGGTTGCTTGCAATACATTCCAACTCAACTGATGACACTGTCATAAGTTTTCCAAATTGAAGATTGATACGCCAACTCGTAATGATTATAAGAAATGCTTGAAAAGAAAGAACTCTGAATTAATAGTACCAGTCATTGTCTGTTTGATGGCAGCATTATATACAGCTAAGTGCCTGACTTTTGCATCATTTTCATGTCTGAAGTTAAGGTGTTGATACACCTCCACAACTCATCCCCTTAGCACATATATATACCTTCAGAAATTTCAGATATAAATGCCATACCAATCAACCTGCATGGGAACATTGCTGTGCATGAGCACACAAAGTCACAATTCTTTATGAAGAAATTATTCTGATAAAAAGAGAACAAGAAATGAATAGAAATGTCACATCGAAATCGAAGCAAACACATATATATCCACACATGTGCAGTGTTCATCACACTTCCTAACACAGCCTTTCAGTGCAAAATAGATGGATGTGCAACAAAACCAATAGCAAAACCTACAAAAAAAAGTTTTCTGATGGACAATCTGGGGGCTAAACCACACCTCATCATGATTAGTCACAACCAACAGGGAAAACAATGCAACTTCTAATAAAACTAAAAACTACTAGTAGGAAGCCTACTAGTAGTTTTTAGTGAAAAGTTATTACAGCGAAATAATCCCAAAACGGGAAGAGTTTGCATATCATTCAATATGAATCATCACAGCATCCTGTTACAGATAAAAAACGTGCACTTGTGACTTGTTGAAAACAGCTTCATCCATCAGAAGGAGTTTCCCATTGTCAGGATCAAGATGGCTGACATCTTCAAGCATGGTTGCAGCCGCTGAACAGAACACTGCTCACATGGACAATCTATCAATCGATCGATCAGTAAATCACAGTGTGCACACCAAATTGGGGCAAAAAAAAAAAACGAATGCTGAATACCCCACCTCTGAATTCCGAATTCTCCTGAACTGAAACTCTGAATGCAGCAGGATGCGGAAACACAGCATTTGCAAGAAGCGTGTCCTTGCCGGTCTAATGGCCGCGACCCCTAGAGGTAGGCGGCGGCGGCGGCGGCGACGAGCACGGTGGAGAACACGCCGGAGCCGGCGGGCGGCGGCGGCGGAGGGTTCCTGATGGGCGATGGCCGTGGGATTAAGAATCAATGCTCCAGGTTGTCCCATGCTTTCGTGCTCTATTCTGTTTTTTCTCTCTGTTTTTCTTAAAAATGATCACGTTGGAATGGCTGAGATTATAAAGCTATTTTTTTTATGTGAGTTCGTTGCAATGCACGGACATATTATCTACTCCCTCCGTTTCATATTATATGTCGTTTGAATTTTTCTTAGTCAAACTTTGTTAAGTTTGACTTAATTTTATAGTAAAATTTAACAACATCTCTTATTCGAAAAAAATTTAGCAACATCTAAAATATCAAATTAGTTTCATTAAATCTAATATTAAATATAAAACTTTGATAATATGCTTATTTTGTGTTGAAAGTAATATTATATTTTTATATAAACTTATAATATGGAAAGAGAAAGTGGTTAATATAAGGGAAGAGAAAGTTTACGTCTATTTCGAGTGGAAGTTCGATATGATTTGGTCCTCCTATAGGTCTCAAATTAGCGTATCTCAGCATTTGGGTTGTTGGTCTGAAAATCGTAATTGGCTTATTTCCAAACCAAAGCCCCCACCAAAGATCACATTGATTGTTCATGCTTCATGGAACAATCAACTTTTGTCCTCTCGTTTTCCCTACAGCTTAGGGCAAGGCCAATACTTATTGTCCAACATAGCATTAAGGTGAGCCCTATAGCAATTGATCATAGTTGTTACAATTGCTACACTGTTTAAGTCATGTATGAACAATAGATGTGGGCCCATTTACCAATAGAATAAAATCCAAATCATCCTTTTATTGGGCAGAGAGAATGGAGCAAAGTGTGAAATGAGATTCTCAGAATTTTTATTCTCTTATGGCTGACCATAAGCTTATGGTTGTTTCTTGTTGTGGCCTAACTTATGTTTTATTCCACAATGTCTATTGTTCACCATAAGAACGGTTACTTTTTTGCAATATTGTGGTTGCATTTATAAGCAGTTGTTAAAGTTAAAACTTAATTTTGAAGTTTATCTTAAGCTTTTTCATCCCAATTTATTTTCCAGCGTTGATTTTTAAATCACTGAGGTTTTTTTTTAAAAAAAATTTATTGTTTCTGATAAGCTGCACAACTTGTATTTAGCATCTAGCCAACCAATGGGAACCATAAGTCTTCTATATTGTTGAATTGAGTAGTATCGTATCATCGTTGAAAGGGCAACAAACCAATAAAAGTAGAGGAACTCCTTTTTTTTATATGGTGTTATGAATCAAACTATCAACTCTTTATGTCTTATCAAATTCACCAAAATATCATATTTTAAAATAAGTTAAAATAAACCCCACAATAAGTTTTGTTTCAAACATAGCCACGATGACTCGAGTCATGTCATAACGTTGTTAAAAAAATAGGGGCTGCTATACAATGGGATCCGCCCGAATAAGATGATACTAATCAGGTAGCAGATTTCGATACCTATCGGTATTGTATTTTATACCTCATAGGTATTGTCCGACTTTTATACCTCGACGATATCAGGTTGATACCTCGTCAGTACTAGTCGAAACCCGTCAGTACCAGTTTGATACTTATCGGTACCAGACTTGGTTAGGGTATTAGATCTGAGCTGAGAAGGGGGTGAGAAGAGTGGATGAAGATGGTTATCGGCGTGACTGCGGCCACAACGGCGCTCCTTATCCTCCCTTAGCATCATGGCGACACTCCCCATCTTCTCGCACCGCAATCCCAGACGAGAGGGGGAAGCAACAGGATGCTTCCCCACATCCTCCCTCCTCGCAATCGTGGACAAAGAGGATGAGCAACAGTCAGGAGGAGAAAGAGGAGTAGCCGTCGGAAGGTGGAGGCCATGGAATGGAAGGATCCCGATGGAATAGCTCGATGCTAAGGTAGGGAGGTGGTTGGAAAGAAGCAACTGCTGATGTTGCGAGTTGGACGGAATCAAAGAGCGAGAGGGAAGTAGGGTGGAGTCCAATCGAAATCCACCCAACCGGGGTCGTCTCCACTCCCTTCTTGTTCCTTCATCCACCTTCTCGCCTGGGGTGCCAATGCAGATCCTTCTCCTCAATTCGGCTGCCAGCGACAGATGAGGGTCGCGGCCACGGTGGGTTGGCTCCTAGTGGTGACGGATTGGGAGCGCGAGGCCAACCCAGCGTACGGCGACTTCTTCGTGCTTCCATGTGAAAAGTTATTTGTTGGCCGTAAAAAAAAATATGTATGTATTTTCATGCGATATTTTATTACTTAAGTAAGAGTGAACTATTTTTTCTTCCTTCCTTTTCAAGTAATCATGCTATCCAAAAATAAAAAACAAAAACAATCAGGAGCATTAGTGATGGGTGGCAAGTGCAACATCATGGCACATGAACCAAACAAAATTTCATGACAAAGAAAGTGAAGTGAAGGCAAGGAAACCATGGTCCCATGGCTCATGCAAATCAAGCAGAAATAAATGAACAAAAACAACAAACAAACCAAAACAAAAAAAACAAAAAAAAGAAGCAAAATCCCCAAACTACCCCCCTCCTCCTCCTCCTCCTCTTCCTCCATTCACTTCTCCCTCCCCTCCCCCCTCTCACTTCCCCCTGCCCGCCGCCGCCGCCGCCGCCACCGCCGCCGCAATCGCTGGCGCGGCGGCCCGCCGTTTCACCCCCACAGCCCCGCTCGCCCCGGGAAGCCACCGCAGCCGCCGTACGTGGCGAGGGGGGGGGGAGGCCTCCGCCCTCCAGCACCTCCACCGCCGTGAGCCCCCCACGCCCAGATCCGCCGTCCACGACTGGGGGGGCGCTCCGCTTGGCCACCGGGCTGGAGCTTCGCTGGTATCCCCTCTCGTTCGCTTGGTTAGGCGCATTTCTTTCCTTTTCTTATTTTTTTTTAATTTTTGGTGGCGGTGGGGGGGATTGTGCATTTGTGCTTCGTTTGTACTTTTGCCCTAAATTGGCGTGCTGCTCTCAATTTGGGGGAAGGAAGAGATGCCATGAACAGAATTGCCGAACTAAGATGATTTTGAGTGGGTTACACTTGAAGATTCATGAGGACTAACTGCTCTCCGTTCTTTCCAGGTGCCTTGAGGTGTTTGTTCTTGCAAGGGAGTTCTGCGAACAAGCTTATGGCTCGTCGATTACTTACGGCTACGAAAGGTTAATTTGATGGTGGAGTAACAGATAGCCAGAAGGGCACCTCCCGTTGGTTGAATTTTACGCAGCAAGAGAATCTGGAGATTGTTACTGGGATGTAGAGGCTGCTCAGAGTTTTTCTGGATTAGAGGTTTTTTTTGTCAGCGATGGGGTCGTTGTGCTGCGTCGCGTCGAGGCCCCATGGGGCCAGCACGGCTAGCCGGGAGTGGTCCTCGATTGGGCGGAGCGATCCGCTCTGGCGGACTAACGCTGGCTTTTCGCCGCCGCTGTCGAGGAGGTGGGAGTACCGCATCAATTCTGAGGGGCTGTCGTATGGCTCCCAGGGTGACAGCGGGGCTGCTGCACACTACGGTTCATCACTATCCTCGAATAGTAAAGAGCCTAGTAGGAGCTGGGAGAGGAGTGATGTTCCACCGGATCATCATCGTTACTCCACCTCGGAAGGTGCCATTTCGTATTTTAACAGTCCGGATGTTACCTTCCAGAACCACCATATTATGCTTCCTATGCTGCAGGATTCTGGCATTGATGAATACATGCGAGGTATGCTTCTTGGAGTAGCAGAATGTTTTGTGCCTTTTGATGTTCCAAATAATTGTTTTATTAATACTTCTAGATTTGAGTGTGACCAAGTTGTTTCAAACTGAATACCTGTGCTGCATTTCCGTTTTCTGTATTGAGTAAATTCTTGGATTTACTTGTGTGACACCATGTGGATTGCTAATTTTTTAGTATGCATTAATCCACACGATGTTTTTCATTAATGCCCTGCACCTTGTTAAAGTATCAAGCACAACATATTGCAGTGCACATACAGATTTTTAACACTCATTCATGCACAACAGATGCACTACCAAATTCTTTCGATATGTACTGTAAAGCAGAACCAAGAAAACATGAATGAAAAATCGTTTGCTAATTTGTTGGGATCTTAGCATGCCAAATGACATTCCTTTTGTCCTAGTCCCCGATAACAAAGTGTTAACCGGTTTCATTTTCATCTTGTGCAACAGCACTGTTATCTGTTGACAATGCATTGATACTTGGAATTTTAATATTGTCAAGCATGGTGGCAAGTGGCAACTCAACATTGTTTCATTGTAATTGTCAAAATCTTGTCTCATTTTATTTCATTGTTCAATGTGATCTTGTTTAAGTGATAAAGAGTGGTAAATCTTATTATTCTTCTATTGTTATGGGCAGTAGGCAGTAAGAATGTCCTGATTCGACTATAGAATGCTGTAGTTCACAAGTCCTGTTTAATAATTTGCAGCTTTCCTGCTGATGTTGGTGCTGATTTTTCATGATGGAATTTTAGTATCTTGGTGAACAAGGGGCTTATGACTTCAATGACAAATTCTCTTGAACCTGCTGGTGTGATGGATTGTTGTTTTTGATTGTTTGCTTAACTAACACTCATACAGTGATGATTACGATAATTTAATTGATAAGATATTCTAGTTTAATACCACGATAATCAGCTGGTGGTTATTCATGATGACAATGATTGCTCTTTTGTCAATTTTGTAATTATTTGTTTGAATCTTATCATTGACTGTTGTGGTCACCATTGCCTTTGCACATTCATTTCAAATTATGCAATTTATTGTATTAGGGTGAGTTTTTCCACATGGTCCTGCTTGAATAGATGGTCTGCACTTTCTGTTTTAAAGGTTCTCAATTGGTGATCTTTCATAAATTTCATGCACTCGAGTTGGATTTTTTTAAAAAATGGGGAGTGTAAGCTACATGGAGTTTATCTTCTTCTTCACAGAAAGTTAGTCCCAATTCCCAAATTTAAGACTCATATCATGCCCTGCAAATTTAGTTCTGGATTTCTGCTTAGTTTTTCATGATGGATACTTGGTATGGATTATTCAGTTTTTAGATGATATATCTAGCTAAGTATTAGCACCGTTACCAATTTTATAAGCACAGTAAGGAGATGCTTACAAAAAAGAACTTTATTAAAATAAAAAATATAATTCATAAGTACAAGCTCAATATCTCTTTGTTGTGAGTGACGAATTTGAATATAGTTTACTGAAGATTTTTTTTCCTTATTTGTACCGCATGTCCTTCTGTTATGTGTTTGGACTCTAGCGTGTTGGTTGTTATTGCTACTGCTATCTAGAATCCCCCACGATTGAAATGGTTGTGGGAGAGAAGGCTGCAAGGGCTGGACCCTTTGATGTGATACTTGAACGGAGGCATGAGGATAGATGCTTTTTATTTTCTTATTGGCACGTTAGGATACAATTCCCCTACACATATAACTTCAACCTCTTTATAGATGTAAATAACTGACATGGAAACAAATGATTGAGGACAAGCTAAAGAAGAGAACCATTCTTATGCTTCCCTACTGTCATGGCTGTTGTGTGACTGTTGGAATGCCATCCATGACACATTAATTTAGTTTTGAATCATATTAAACTGATCATATCTGAAAGTGACAGCTGTATGCATGTTTTGTTTCATCTATATCTGGGTTACTACTGTATTAATGTTATTACACTAGTTATTATACTACCTCCACCTAGAATATAAGCATTTGTAGGGTTGGACACAAGTATTAAGAAAGTAGGTAGAATTAAATGGGGGAAGGTTATGATTGGTTGAAAAGTGGAGGTGGTGGAAAAATTGAATGGTGGAGGGTTGTGATTGGTTGTAAAGAAAATGTTGGTGAAGAAGTTGTTATATTTTGGGACAAATCCTAAGGGGTAGAAGTTGTTATATTTTGGGACGGAGGGAGTATATAAAAACTAGGAAGTATTAAGCATTGCCAATTATTTCAGAATCAGATCATAACTGTTTTTATTGTTGGTAACTTGGTATATTCTCTGCACGAGTAAGTCTTGTTCCTTTTTCCTGATCGAGCACAAGTTCTCTTCTGATTGTTATGTTGTTTCTTTTCTTTGACGGGTTTGAGCACATCAAATGAATTCATGGCGAGAAACTTTGTTTTACATTTTATCTTTATTTAAATTATACATCAACTGTAAGATACTCTGTACTAAAAGTAATACTTTGGTATAAAGGATTGTGGCATATTTGAGTAACATTGGCATTCACATTGTTGTAGTTTGAACTATTATTGAGCGATTCTATCATCAGTATGAGTGCACGATGACATGTTATTTGTGGCTCATGCATGTTTATTTTTCTTAAGTTGACCATGTATGGTGTTTTTGAATTACATATGATGATTGTTTATACATCACCTTTTTTGTACATCCCCACATGTATGCGATCTTGTCCCATGAGATTTTCTGCATGATCAATTGTACTAATGGGTGTCAATTGTATTGCTGTGCAGTCTCGGTGGCTGAGCCAATTGGTGCATTGTTATTGTCAGAGGTATGCCATATGATGGTTTTACGTGTATCTTATATTCTGATAAGTTCTTTTCTCCTTTCATACTTCAGAGGACCTGATTTTCTTCTCTTTTTGTAGGGGATATCTGGACAGCAAAACAGTGGTGGTTCCACTTCCTCTCGCTCTGATGGAAGTGAATATGATATTGTACCAAAATCATATTCCTCTACCCCACGCAACTTCCCAAGTCGTCGATCATTCCTGTCAAAGCCAATCCATCCGCTCTCGTTTCCAGAGCATGCACTAGAAGGGCAAGAAACTGATAGCCCTGTTGCCAATGCAAGCACCAGCAGTCCTATGCCCTCGGAGTTCAAGGCAATAGGGGAGATCCGCCCGTCAGGTCTGATGGACTACGCCTACGCCAGTGGCAGTCATGGGGAGTCAGCAAACTGGAGTGCCGCAAGTAGCATGGATCTTACCGATTTATCAGAACGACATGATGCTGAACGCTCTGGACCACTGCGTTCCAATAACATAATGGATAGAACAAGGTGCGACCTCTGCGAGAGGCTCTTGTCCAAGAGATCGCCCTGGGGCTCCCGCCGAATCGTCCGTACTGGAGATCTGCCTGTTGCTGGTGTGCTTCCCTGCTGCCATGTCTACCATGCCGAGTGCTTGGAGCGAACCACTCCCAAGGGGCAGAAGCATGACCCTCCTTGCCCTGCCTGCGATAGGCTGTCCGGCAAAGACACCGAGCAGTGGTCGATCTGCAGGCTAAGAAACGGATTCCCGAGGCTAAGGTCACTTGGGGAAGGCCCTTCCAGGGTCTGGAGCTGTGCCCAAGCTGGAGACTGCGTGGCTGGCGCTGTCCAGATACCAAGAGCAAGCAGCATCTCTCTGCTGAGCCGGAGTGGCCACAAGAGGCATCATGCTGCTTCCAAGGGAGAATCCGGCAAAGACTGGGCTGAGACATCGTCATCATCAAGAACTGCCTGCATGTAGCATTGTAGCTTAGCTCAATGTTTGCTTTGCTAAACCTAATGATCGATTTACCTTGCATTGCATTGCATTGTCTCTTGTTGATGTGATGCAAAAAGGCTTGATGTGTATCAGATGCAGACGTTGCCATGGGTTTAAAGTTAACTGGTCCGGCTAGGAGAAATGACATAGATGTGCCTATGTAGCTGATGACTGAAATTTACCCCCCACCCCCCTTATTTTATATACCAAATATGAGGGCTGTAACCTTGTTCATAAAGGTTGTCGATCTTTACATATCCATTAAATTCTTGGTGACATTCCATTGAAATTTTGTTGCCCTCCCATCCATGCCATTGCCGTCACCGCTCCAAAGCTTGTCATTGATTGGCCAGCCGAGGTCTAGCCTCAACCTAGCGTGTTATCACAGACATGTGGTGTCTTCAAACGTAAGTATGCCTTAACCTGGCAATGTCTTTACTGTCTCTAATGCCCTGTCAGAGACTTCAACCTAAGGCCATCACCAATGCGTGCCCTGGAGAGTATCCCTAGCGGCGAGCATTTGCTTTTCCATCCGCGCCGTCCCTCCGCAATGGGACTCGTCTCTCTGCTGGGGGATGCGGCTCTCTCCGTGCCTCGCTAGCTTTTCGTGGGGACCCATAGAGTGTCTCTGATTATATATGCCCTAATGAGTTACTATAATAGATGCGCTTGTCTTCAACGTATGTCTCAATCTAGCGATATCTTTACCGTGGTACATTTAATTTTTTATCACTTTTAAGATGTGGCAATTAAGAATTTACCACTCGCTGTTTATAACATGTGTATCCTCGTGTATCTATGACATATGAGTCCAGTACTAAATCCTTTATCACCACTCATAAAAGTGGCAAATAGTTAATTATTCCCTTTACGGCTGTCATGTTAGAGACGCGGGCGATTTTCATAGCCATATGCACATCAGCTATTTTTGATGTTCCGGATTTTTCCTTTGCGGCCAAAAATGTTGGGTCCTACATGTCAGTCAGACAGTCACCTTGTTGCCACGAGCGTCGCCGAGCAACACGGAGTGGACGGATTTCAACGCTGCGATGATACTTGCTTGCTCATTGCCTATTTTTGAATTTCAGGCTGGGGGGGTGCATGCAGATGCAGGTGTCGTCTTGTCTGATGAGCGGCCGCTGTTCCCGCCACTTCTCCGGGATCTCCAACCCCAGCCTCTCATGGCGCCAACACCCTCCCTCCCTCTCTCTATTTAAGCAAGCACATTCTCCTCTTCTTCTTCCCGTGTTCTTGTTCTTCTCTGGTGATCATCATCATCATCAAGTCCTATTAAACATCTGGTGAGCTCTCTCTCTCTCCAATTTCTCATGATCTTTTGTTGATTCTTGCTAGCTGCAATTAAGCAAATGAAGTTTTGCTCTTTTTTCTTTCTTTTTTTGTTCATGACAACATTTTCTTTTCTTGCCCATCAATTGTGTGTTTTATTTGCCTTTGGTGGTGTAGGAGAATGGCTGAAGAAAAGAAGACCCCATGCCTGAATGAGCGGATCCTGTCGTCGCTCTCGAAGCGATCCGTGGCTGCGCATTCCTGGCATGATCTTGAGATTGGTAAGTAGATGTCAAGAGATAAGTTATCCATAGTGTTCTCTCCTTTTCGGTGTAGCTGATGCTGATGCATTTTCCCTCTCCAAATGCTGTATAGGACCTGGAGCTCCTCAGGTTTTCAATGTTGTAAGCATCGTGTTCATAATATATTTGTCATCAAATTGAAGCAAACACTGCGATTTATTTCAGGATGCATCTGGACCTGACATGTTTTTTTTTGTAGGTTGTTGAGATCACAAAGGGGAGCAAAGTGAAGTATGAGCTTGACAAGAAGACTGGAATGATCAAGGTACACATTATCTGCTGAAAGTCTCTCAACCTGGCTGCTTACTGTTTAACATCATCTCAATTGAGTTTGACAAGTTTAAAAAATTGATGCAATTGATCTTTTAACAATCTTTATCACTAGGTTGACAGGGTGCTATACTCATCGGTGGTGTACCCGCACAACTACGGTTTCATACCGCGAACGCTGTGCGAAGATGGGGATCCAATGGATGTGCTGGTCCTGATGCAGGTGAGCATGGTGCTATTGAATTTTTTTTGTTCATTTAAGTTGGAGTAATTCTCCAAGCTCTAACTCATCTACACATGATGAACAGGAACCAGTGATTCCTGGCTGCTACCTTAGAGCCAAGGCCATTGGCCTCATGCCTATGATTGATCAGGCATGACAACTTCATTCTTTTTTGGCAGAGTTTTATTGTGAAAATTGCTGTCTCACTTTGTTGTTGATCTAATGGTGCACTTGTTTTTGGAACATAAAAGGGTGAGAAAGATGATAAGATCATCGCGGTTTGCGTTGATGATCCCGAGTTCCGCCACTTCAATGATCTCAAGGAGCTCTCTCCTCACCGACTTGCTGAAATCCGCCGCTTCTTTGAAGACTGTAAAATTCAATCCATACGCAAAATAATTCAGATTCACTACAATCACAACAATTTAATGACTGAATTTTCTTTCAAATATGATGTTTCTTTTTTTGCAGACAAGAAGAATGAAAACAAAGAGGTCGCCGTAAACGATTTCCTGCCACCGGCAACTGCTCAGGAGGCCATCAAGTACTCCATGTGAGTTCCTTCTGAAATATCTATTGAGAATGCTGTTCTTTGTTTTCAGCCAGGACTTTGATATACTCTATGATGATTTTAGCTCTGTATAATCTGCCAAAGGAAACAAAAAACATGGAATTTCTGAATGCTAAATCTCATATGATATAATATCTGACATGTTTGTGTTATTTCAGGGATCTTTATGCTGAATATATCCTGCACAGCCTGAGGCGCTAATTAATTATCATCGTCAGATGGAGCAATCAGCCCCTGATCTCATGAAGAAAATAACAATAAAAGTCTCTTGGGTGATGCTCTTTTTGAGCAGCCATTTTTGCATTATATTTGAAACAAGGGATAATATTATGTTTCTGCATTTGTGCAGAATATATGCAAATCAATAATGTTACTGTTATTGCTTGCACGCAAATATGTTGGTCCAACTAGCTTCAGGCCGAATCATCGATGCATGACCGGTGATAAATGGTGTAATTTTGGACTACAGGTGATAAATATTGTATGATGCCCTGTGTAATATATGTGATTGTATTTGATTTCTAATTGGCGACTGCTAATTGTATGACGTCGATTTTCCAGAATGGAATAGTAGTATACCTGTTGGTTTCTATGAAGGCAGTAATGTTTTGGGCATTTAATTGTGGTAAAAAAAAAAGGGCTCCGTAAAGATAATGTCAAAAAGAAAAATTAATTGAGCTAATTTGGATTATGATGTCTTTTGCTTTCTTTAGAAAAAAAACATTAAGCATTTCTGGTGGAACACGTCTTATTTGAAACCAAAAAATGTGGGAATGAAAACATATGAGGAATTTTTTTTATTACCAGGTGAAACCCCGTGCATTGCTGCGGGAATTTAGTATGATAACAATAAAAAATAATATGTAAGATAGATAGATAACATCATATTAAATAAATTAATGTGGTTTATGATAATTTAAATTTAAATAGTATGTAGAATGGTGATTCAAACGTCAAAAGTAAGCTAGTATGACTTTATGGAAGAAGAAAAGTAGGGAGATAGTTTGGACCATAGATTAATCATCTAAAGGCTAAAAATAATTGATGATATGACTTAATTAGAGGGAAAAAGGACAAAGATAATTTGGACCATAGATTAATCATTTAAGTACTAACTAAGTGAGAATGAACTATATAATATATAGGATATCATAAAACATAATAAAGATATACATTGAAACATTATATGAATTATGTTGGATGATAATTTAACATGTTTGTATTTAAAAAGCTTTTAAATTATAAAAACTATAAAGATATAACATGTTTGCGTGATGTTTAAATGTGATGATTGTTAGTGGATTATGATGTGACATCTTATTAATTAGTGGATGATGATGTGGCATCTTTGCATGTCAAGCTTAAGGAGTTAGTGGGGAATAACTTTATAGTAAGATAGGATATGGTAAACGCGCACACACAGACAGCACTACATACTTAACAACACATTCACACACCAATGAATGTGTCTGCTGACACAATCTTAAGGAGATAGAAATCAATAGCACATATTAGATCTCACTAAATATCTATTAAAGACTCACTTATATGTGCACAATATTTATGGCCACCATGATTTAAACACTTGTGGGTGAAGTCATGTACCACTATCACACCACAACACCGACTGTGCTTCCCAGTTCCCAAGGAGGTATATATCTTGATTCCCATTCTATAAATTTAAAAAAAAAATGTAGCACAATATAGGCTATATTGTACCGGGGCTTAACACCTGTGTACATGAATTCCACTCCATAGAGGTGTCCTATATGTAAGGTTAAATCCTCACTTTGGTATCTTAGTCTTTTTTGGCACTATCAAGTAGAATGAACCAATGTATCATTGACAGTTTGACACACGTCCTCACATGTAAGTATCACAATATTTTTCACAATTCTTGATTATAATATATTTATTTAGTTTATTGGAAACATGCTGCCACCGTCTTTAGAGATGGAAATGATACTACACAGGACCTAGGCCATATAATACATGTTTGTTCGATGTACTTGCTGATCAGTAAGCATCATAGAAAGACTTTCCTACGGATACCAACAACAATTACTTAGTTGGCACACGCAACAATATATCTTCATCCTATATTTCTTTTCGGTTGTTCTTTTTCATGTTTCTCAATTATGAGTTTTAGAGTGCATGCACTCGTGTAAACCTTTGGCTGTATATATCCACTTTAAATATAGAGGCCGGATTTTATCCATTATCTAAAAACATATTCCTTTGTAATTGAAACTAAAAGCCTAAAATGGATTGAGCTGCAACAACCTAAAATTCTTGACCATTGGATCATCAGTTAACATGTATCTAGCCACGTCACCCTGAACTTCTTTTTTTTTTTCTTTGAAGGAAAGGCAAGAAAATTGCCCTATATATTGATAGAGAAGGAGAGCATTGTATGTATTTATATAGCCGGGGTTAAGGTTGTCCACAGACCAGAGAGGAGGGGAACTATACACTCTCAACGGCTGTAGCTTAGAGAGGCTTTTGGCCCCTGTTGCGACCCAAAGCTTGACCTCCTCCTTGATCCTCGAAAGGATGTTTTCTGCAGTATATTGCATCTACAAGGAAGCAACCATACATACAACCTGTTGACACATCATCAACAGATTTTATATATCATAATTAATCATCCATTTGAAGGGAAAAAAATAAGAAAAAGGGTAAACTGATCAACCATAAGATGAAAATATATTACCGTGCAATCTATGACTCAAACATTCTTGGTAGTGTTTTAATTCTTCTAGTTTGTACATGCTCTTTCCATAACTTATTGTTTTCTAAAATTAAATAGCTTCTTAATAAACGCAGCTTTAATTAAATTGGCATAATTTCTTTCATACTGATGTTGGGTGTATAGCATATAGAAACATTTGATGGGTTTATTTGTTAGAATAATATCAAAACCTTATTCCAAATCACCTCAAAGATATTCTTATTTCATTATTAACTACAAATTGTCTTTGTTTCATCTTTTCAAAGCCATATGCACATAGCGATCATGCAATAACACGCAGAGTATCACCTAGTAGTTGATAAAACTTGCTTTGTTATTTTACTATGTTCCTTAACCAATACATATGCATACCACCCTATCATAATCACTAAAGAGGTGGGCGAACTAACCCTACATTTTCTTAAAGATACCCTTCCCCTCTCCCCATGCGGAAGGATTCACCATGTGCAAGTGGTTGCATGAAAACGGGGGACAACTTTGAACCGTTAGATGTATCGGGGCGGGGCCCTAATATCATCCAGGACTAGGACCGGAGACCAAATCTCACCCACGGATGCTTGAAGCTTGGGTAGGCTCTAGAATACACCAAAAAAGCCCACCACCATTGCCAAGCCGGCCCATAACCATCCATCCAATTGATTAAGGTATAAAAGGAACAAAACCCCAATCCTCCCTCCCCCAATTCCTAGACTCCCAGCCGCCGCAGGAGTGCTCGACTTGCCTTGCATGACCCTCGGCTCCACACCGTCCTTATCGCGGGGCACCGGCTGCCAACGCACTTACCGAACACCTAAACCTCATGCCACCAAGCACCTTAGCCCCACGCCATCGGCGGTCAGTACCCTCGGCTCCCACCTTCGTCCTCAAACCCCATCTAGTTGCCCACTGGTTTCTAACCCCATCAATTGTCGGATGACCGATGTTAACCTCTCGCATGTCCGTGGTCATGTTTCGGGGAACCTGTGAGGCTAGGACATGTTCCCACGTTTTCTCTTCCAGGACTGAGGCTATTCTTATCCAACCCGGCCCTAACCCGCCCCGTTGCCAATCGTAGTGTAGAGGAGTAATATGATATTTCTAGTAGTAAAAGATGGATTGTTGTGACACACTTTGAGTTTGGGTATTTTCATCTCAGATTCACTCAACAACCATTGTCAAACAGAAATGAGAAGCAAATTGTCATGATCAACCATGCAATACCATGCATGATACAGTAACACTTATCAAGTTTTCTTTGAATTTAAATTATGCCGGGGCCTAATTGCCCAACTAAAACCCTCTCGAAGACTTTCTTTCGAACGATAGAAATGGTTTACATCTCCGGCCTTTGACGACAGGCACACTAACAAAATCTCTAAGAATTAAGCATGAACAGCAAATGAATGAAATTATGGAGCATTTCCAGGTAATCTTGAGGCGGCGATCAGATCATCATCTCGTCCACATGGCAGCTGCCATAGGGGAGGTACACCAGCTCGTTGCCGGCGAAGCCGTCGCCGACGTCGGCCACCGCCGGCAGCACCACGGGCGGCCACCTGTTCTCGTCCTCGAACGTCGCGCCGACCAGCCGCCGCCGCCGCAGGTAGCTCCTCAGCCACGCCGCGTCGTGCACCTTGTTCCTCGCCGCCGCCACGAACGCCGCCCTCTCGGCGTCCGGCTGCGCCAGCGGCGTGCCGGCGTCGCGGGTGGCGAGGCGGAACGCGGCGACGTCGAGCGCGAGCTCCGGGTCGGTGTGCGCGTCGTAGGCGCGCGCCGCGAACCGCTCGAGCGCGGCGTCGAACGCGGCGCCGCGCATGACCGCGGCGACGACGCCCGCGGCGCGGCGCGACGGCGCGTGCGGCCCGCGGAGGAACCGGAGCTCCGTGTCGCTGAACGCGGCGCGGAAGTTGAGCGCCGCCGGCGAGGCGTGCGCGCCCAGGATGGCGAGGATGGCGCGGTCGTGCGCCAGCGCCGCCTCCTCCGGCGTGCCGTGGTCGCCGACGCCGTACCGCCTCCCGAACTTGTTGGTGATGAACCCTCGCCACCGCCCGTCCGCCGTCCTCGCCACGCCCTTGTACTTCACCCGCGCATGCACGTCGTCGTCGTCTCCGGTGCCATCGCCGGCCATGGCGCGGCGTCGGGTGGCCGCGTCGTGGCGGCGGTCGGCGCCGGCGAGCATTGCAAGGAAGTAACTGAACAGGTGAAGTTGGCGAGCACAAATATTTTGAGCTTAAATGGACGCCAAAAAGTCCATATATGTATATAAATGCAATTTTCGTCATAGGAATAAATGAGTTTTTAATTCATTTTATAAAAATGTGTGGAAATCTGTTGTTGTAGGTAGAAAACCAATTAATGCTATGCTCATAGTCACAGCCTATCTTGTATGAAGGGGGTATTTAACTTTTTGCCACTTTTAAGATGTGACAATTAAAAATTTGTTACCCACAGACTATGACATACAGATCCTCATATGTCTATGATATGTGGGTCCAGTGATAAATCTTTAATTGCTACTTGAAAGAGTAGTAAATGGTTAAATATCTCTGTATAAGATCATTCACTGTATAAGGGGAATTTATTTACTATTGTGGTTATTTGCTTCCACTACCAGTAGAGATCATTTGATCATGCCTCCTAGTACACCTCAAAATGTAGAGCAAACTTTGACTATGCACTAGGATCAAAGGCCAAGATGAGAAAAAAAGACCCTTTTTTTTGCAATTTTGCTTGTAAACACTAACTCCAATATTGTATACTACTCAAATGCAGGGTTTTAAATATTCGGCTATAGCTGTTTGAGAAGGGTCTAGCTATTTGCTCTTATATACAATTTAGTCCGCTATAGATTTTTGAGAAGGTCAATTGCTAAATGTTTTAGCCTGCTATTGAAAACACTGCTCATATGCATATATATTAAGAAGAAAACTCTTACTTAAGCTATGTTAAAATGATAAGAAAGGAAATTAATCGGAAGCTCAAGTGAAAAATAGTTTAAATAAATATTCCCTCCGTCCCGTAAGATCGTCCCGTAAGATAGTAATGTAAAGGACGAGACATATCCTAATATCATCATGAACTTGGACAGACTCTCTATCCAGATTCGTGATACTAGAATATATCTCGTCCATTTTTAGGATACTATATTTTAGGATGGAGGTAGTAATAGACTAACGGTAATATACAACCACCTATCACTGCCAGCTCATCACTACTGATTTGGCTAGAGCGGGTTATCACTGCCGGTTCATGTTGGGTTGGGTGGATCCAGACCGTTCTTTTTCAGCACCGCGGGGGTTAGTGATTTATTAACCATCAGTGACGGCCCTCACTGTTAGTTAATAAAGCGGCAGTGATGCTGGTTACAGTATGAACCGGTGGAAGTGATTCCTTTCTTGTGCTAGCATGAGTAAAATAGTTAATTTTTACATTAATGAAATTAGACAAGCTAAGTGGTGCCCCGTGGATGAGGGCCGAGCCAGCTCTTGGTGTGGCAGGCAGAGCTGCAGTGGAGGTTGGTAGCGGGGTAGCAAGCAGTGTTGGCGGCTGTCGGATCTAGCGCTCCATGGCCAGATCCGGGTGTCCCGCAACCGGATCCGGCGACTGTCCGGCGATGGCGGAGGCTAGGTGACAGGGTAGACTTGCGTTGGTTAGGGGACGAAGCAGTGGAGCCTATGGAGGCACGGCGACGATCGGCGGCCTAGATCTAGCATAGCGGCGGGTCTGTGGCTACATCCGCATGTAGTTGGCGGCGGAGAGGGTCACAGTGGCGATGTAGGTCGATGACTCAAGGTGTCGGTGGCGCGGCCGTGGGCTGGAGCAGAGAAGCAGCCCACGGACGAAGGTCGGCAGAGGAGGTTGTGCGCTGCGGAAGGTGGGGTTGCAGTTGGTCGGTGATGGGGCGCCGATGTGGCGAGGCCATATGCTAGTGAAGGCCATTTGGGTGGCGGAGTGCGGGATGACAATGACAGGGGGGTGAGGGTGTTGCAAGAGAAAGCGTAGCTCGGTGTTTTCCAGGGCCGGCAATGACGAAGCCATCAATCATCGTTTTCCCCCATTGGGAAGTTGTCGAGCTATCACCCTTCCTCTCCATGATGAGACTATTCAGGTGAAAACCTAGTCCATGTTCGGATGGGCGATAGTGACGTCCTTGGTGTTGTGACCTCCTTGGAGGCATCGTTTAGGATGTCTTGTCTCCTCGCCCGAAGAGCTATGATATTTTTGGTCATCAGCGTTCTCTCATTCGTTGTCATTGGGTTGGTGTGAGGGACGAGTTGTTCTTCTTTTCTCTCGCCCTCTCCCTCCTCAACCCTTCTATGTGACAATGATTGGGAGCTCATCGACGACCTCCTGATCTGTTGCCCTGCTGGGAGGGGCGTTTGCAACCTTGTGTAGGACTAGCAGTGTTCGGTCTTGTATAGCGGCGACTGGCTAGGTGCTAGTGCTTCTCCTGGGGTGTCTAAGTAGTCACTAGCACGTGGTGGTGTGTTTTTCTTTTTCTTGATTGTAGCCTCCCAAGAGCGATAATCTTATATTTTTCCCTACTGCATTAATATGAAACTTCGTACAAGTGTGGATCATACTACCCCATGAGTGCAAACACGTTCTCGTGAGTAGTGAACCAATAAATATACTCATGATTGTTCCCAAAGTAGTAACATGTATAGGAGGTCTAAATAATTGATCTTATTGATAAAAATATCTTGCACAATCATTTCTACTATTTTTCATATTTTATATTAAATGTTATGATATTGTTTTCAAAGCTTACTTATTTTAGATTTTTTTTTCTTTTTCAAAGATTTGATTATATTAAATATTATTGATTAATTAATGATAAATGATTTTTTTATTTATTTTCCAAAGAATGTTTTGTCCTTCTCCTTTTTATTTATGTTTGTACATAACTGATGTTATTTATAAATTTACATTATTGGGCAAACGTTTGGTAGTATTTCCCCTTAAAAATGATAAATGATCCAAAAAATAATGCATTTGTGTGATTAGTTTTTTTTAGTCTTATGATTGACTGCTTCACTCACATTAGGGAGAGACACCGTAAAGTACAGCTTTGTATAGTTACATTGTACACGAAGTTAATATTGCTAGATAATATCCCCTTTTTTTCCAAGTTGAATTGATCATATATATGTAACTAGTATAGATGGCCATGTGCGCCACCCGGCACGGCCGGGCCGTGCCTGGGCCGAGGCTTGTCGGGCCGGCACGACCCGACCGACGCACCAGGCCGTGCCGTGCCAGCCCACGTGCTGCACTCACGGCCCAGGCACAGCCCAACACGCCTCGGGCCGTGTCGGGCCGACCCGAAGGCACGATGGGCCATCGTGCGTTTCCTTAGAACAAGTCTAATTTCCCTCCCTCCTATTGGGTTGTGACATATATAGCTAAAAAAAGTCTATTTTACCTCCCTCTTCTTTGGGCTTTGGTATATAAATAGCTAAACAAGTCTATTTAAGGTCCCTATTCTTTGGACAGTTACATTTATATGTCTATTTTTAGTCCTTATACTTTGCGTGCCGGGCCTGGCCTGCCGGCCCATCGTGCCGGGCCGGCCCGACCGTGCCGGGCCAGCCCAGCGTGCCGGCGGGGAGGCCCAGGCACGGCCCGGCGGTCGGGCCGGGCCGGGCCGGCACGGGCCTAACCCAAGTCGGGCCGTGCCGTGCTTGGGCCGGGCCAAAAAGCCGTGCCTTGGGCCAAGCCTTCGGGCCTCGGGCCTTATGGCCATCTATACCATCTATAGTAACTAGTATGTTCAGTTGAACTAGGCATTTTGGGCGAAGGACTGACGCAAGTCCTCAAAAAATACCTTTGATTTTTAATAAACCACACTTGAAAAGAATCCATCGCATGTGCATCAAGATCAAGTGCAAACATGCGATTAATTGCGCGGTTTTGCTTGCAACTAGTCAAGTAAATTACTAGGTTGAGAAATGAGTCACTCCCATCCCTGGCTAGTCATTACTTGAATTTCGGGGGAAAAAAGGCATGATTAATTTTGGGATTGTCTATCTATTTGTCGGGTGATTTCTAAGAAAAAATCACCCAGATTTTTTCTACCCTTAAATTTACATCCAACAGACTACAAAAGAAAATAAAAATACATATTTAGTTACACAATACTTTTATCAAAATTACAATGCACTTACATGTCATATCAACTGAATTTACAAATGTAATTTTAGTTATATAGGATTGTAATTATATATATTAAAGAAAATAACAAATAGATATTTACTCACACAACATTGTTATCAAAATTACAGTGCACTTACATTTCATATCAATTGAATTTACAAATGTAATTTTAGTTATATAGGACTGTAATTTTATATTTTAAAGAAAATAACAAATAGATATTTACTTATACAACATTGTTATCAAAATTACAGTGCACTTACATGTCATATCAACTGAATTTATAAATGTAATTTTAGTTATATAGGACTGTAACTTTATATATTAAAAAAATAACAAATAAATATTTACTTACACAACATTGTTATAAAAATTACAGTGCACTTAAATGTCATATCAACTGAATTTACAAATTTAATTTTTGTTATATAGGACTGTAATTTTGTATTTTATTTTTATTTTAGTTTCAATTGAGAGAGAACGAGAGAGAACAGCGTGCATATCAATTTTTTAGAGCGCAAAAAAAGAAATTAGCGCCTCTAACCCGTCCAACTGAATCCTATGCGGATTCCCAGCGCTATATGTGCACGAATCTTGGCACTTATCGAACAGCCTAAAAAACGACAAATCCGATAGAAAAAATCATACGACAAATCTATAGCAAAAATCACACGACAAATCTATAGCAAAAATCGATTAATTTTAGCTTGTGAGGAGTAAAAAAAACACGCGCACACACAAATTCTATTTTTGGCCCGAAAATGCTAATGGGCGATTGCGCGTAGCCCAATCCACATGATCAGATCAGTCCATTCTATTTTTGGCCCACGCGGTTTAAGCCTTTTTCATTTTTGGTAAATTATTTCACATGCTGTTTTTTTAGGAAAAAGTACACCGGAGGTCCCTTAACTTGTCATCGAGTTACAAAATCGTCCTCGAACCGCAAAACCAGATACAACACATCTCTCAACTTATAAAACCAGTGCAAACTAGATCCCTCAGTGGGTTTTGACTCCGGTTTTGTCTGATGTGGCAGCTGACTCAGCGTGAGACCCATGTGGGTCCCACATGTCAGCCTCTTCTTCCACTCCACCTCTCTTCCTCTCTCTCCTCTTCTTTTCTCTCAGGGTCTCAGCAGACAGCAGTGCAGCCGACAGGTCGGGAGTCTGGTGGCGGCGGCGACGGGCGACGAGGCGGTGACGAGGTGACGACGCAGCAACGAAGCGGGAGCAGGAGGGCTTCCCTCCACGCCGCCGCCACCGCCACCGCCGACGGCGCGGGACCGGTACACGGAGTCCTCGATCTGTCTCGCTGCCATGGACCACCGTCTGCGGCGGAGGCAGTGGCGGTGGCGTGGGAGGAGGCCCTCCTGCTCCCGCGTCGTCGCCCGTCGCCGCCGCCTCATGTGGGCTCACGGGTGGGCTGGTGTAGGCCTCAAACATGAACCCGGTGAGCACGACGGCGAGGTTGGGATCAAACGGCGGCCAGCGGCGGGTCCTCCCCGACGAAACCCTCCCCGGCGGCGCTCCCCGATTCGGGCTTCACGATGGACTGCGGCCGTGACGCGGTGGAGGCCGGCCGCCCAGGTGTTCCCCCGCCGCCTGTGCACCTCTCTTCCTCTGTCATCTACCGCCATAGCGCATGTCTCCACCCCGCCGCCCATCGCCGGCCGCCCAGGTGCACCCCCGCCGCATGCACACCGCTATTCCTTCGTTGCTCGCTGCCACAACGCCTGCCTCCACCCTGCCGCCTGTCGCTGGCCACCCAGGTGCTCCCCCGCCGCCTGCGCACCGCTCCTCCTCCGTCGCCCGCTGTCGCTGGCCGCCCTGTCCCACCTCGCCCCATCGAGGCGCCGTCGTTGCCCTGTCCCACCTCACCCTACCGAGGAGAAAACTGAGAGAGAGGAGGAAGGAAATAAGAAGAGGAAGAAATGATGACGTGGTCACCCTGAGTGTGGGGCACGCGTGGGTCCCATGCCGAGTCATATGCCACGTCGGATAAAACCGGAGTCAAAACTGTCGAGGGACCTAGTTTGCACTGGTTTTGTAAGTTGGAGGATGCGTTGTATCCGGTTTTACGGTTCAAGAACGATTTTGTAACTCGATGACAAGTTAAGGGACCTTCGGTGTACTTTTTCCCTTTTTTAAGCATGTTGCCGAATTCGTTTTATATGGGCTGAATTGGGTCTCCTTCCTTAGACATCTCCTTTTTGCCCATGTTTACCAAGTTTATACGTATATATTTGAATTCCATATGTATAAATTATATGTATATAAACCGATAAGGTTGTAAGAATTGTTGTTTTCTTCACAAAGAAGAGACAATTAGATATCTATTTTATGAATACCGCTTTGCTCATTCTATTTGGTCCATCATCCAAGTAGCGTCAAGGCTACCTTCACCTTTGTAATGTAGCAGGGTCTGGCTTGAAATTCAGGATAACTTGAAAACACATGTACTGTTGGTACAAATAGCTGTTACTTGTTGATTGCTTTGATTTGTAGTAATAATGTGTTGTAAAAAAATCCTCTTTTGTATGTTATATTTTTTTTACTTGACCATTTGATCCGTACTTGGGTTATTATACAGAAGCCTTGTTAGGAGGACTTTGGTTGTGACATGTCAACATTTGGAGAATATGGATAGGGAGTGTTTTAACTAGGGCATGGATGACGGCATAGTCTTAGGTTGCGTTTGTTTGGGGTTGGGAATCTTTCTCCTGGCATGCGAAACGGAGCGGTGGATTAATGCATGATTAATTAAGTATTAGCTTTAAAAAGCTTGAAAAATAGATAAATATATTTTTAAAAGCAACTTTTCTATATAAGTTTTTTGTAAAAAAAAGTACCGTTTAGCAGTTTAGGAAATATTCTCGTGAAAAAACGAGGGGTACCAATTGAAAAGGTATATTACTGAACACACTCTTAGAATTGATGACCCGCAATACTTCATATAGCCATATAGTTTCTCAACTTTGTGGGTGAGGTAGGTGGTGTTTGAAACTGATGAACATGAATATCAAGTTGGTGCAAATTAAGTTTTAATTATTACAAATTCGATAAATGGATATATGTTTGGTTATGTATATCCTAGCTATGCAAGGGTTTAAAGTGCTTTCAATGTACTATCTTCTTGTAATTGACTGTGATCAGCAAGAAATTTCTATTATAATTACCTAAGGAAAATGTTTTTTTCATTGGTATAATTACCCTAGTTCGGGTTTGTGATTTTTTGAAAAAGAAGTTTTCAAAGATGGTCCGAAAGTTCCAAACATGTGTTACTGGTGACGAAATGTATGCACTACATGCATGCTGCCCTGTAGAAAACTTGGACATTGACAACAACACTTGGGCTCCACGTGCCATATTTAATATTTTGGTGACCAAAGCAAAATAGTACTCCTCCTTTTCTATATTTTTCGTACACTTGTCTCTGTGAATAAGATATTCAGTTGGTCAAATCCAGAAAAAAAAAAAGAGAAACTGTTCTGTTGGAAGCATCGAAATGTCCGGCAAAGACTATTATTATTGGACAACAAAAGAACGAATATTCCAGGTCCCCTGAGAAAATGTTGTATACTTTTTTCACTACAATCCTCTTTAAATGTCTAAATTTCATAATCGTACCATGATGAACGATTTTTTTTTTTTGCCTGAGGCCTATAAACTGAAGTAATGAATTATTGAAAATTAAGTGGTGCCGGCCGTCGTTTGGTGCGAATTAGAGAGCTGTTATTTGCTTTATTTCGAGATAAAAATAGTATAAATACACAGGTATAACACAGCTTGAGCAAAAAGGAGAACCTAATGTAACAAAAGATCGATTACAGGCCAACAACGTGTCCATAAATTATGATCAAATTAAGCCAACCATGTGATCTGCTATCACTCACTGTCAATGCTTAATCCGTCCATTGTCAACATGAGTGGTACTACAAAGCGATGCCATGTGATGAGCACTTTCTATCCCCTGTTGTCATCTATCAATCGATCACACCTGATCAGGATAAGTCTTTCGAATAGAAACCGGTTGAAATTAACAAAGCAATCTTCCTTATCTCCATATAAATTAAACTATTATCAGCTATTATAGAAGGTGGAAATTTTTAGATTTCTACCCGAAATAAAATACTTTGGTTATAATAATGGGACCACCTATATATTTGTCGACAAATTTTCTTCTAAAAATTTGACAGATGTAATTATAGTACAATCATAGTGTAATTACACTGTAACTTATATGTAATTACATTATAACTTACATGTAACTACAGTGTAACTTATATGTAAGTTTCACGTAATTTTGAATCGTTAGATCTATTACAAGATTTGTTTTGGTGAGGAAGAAAACAAATCATAGCATACACATATGTGAAAGAATTTGTTCCCACGACCTCCATTTTACCGAAATACTCCCTCCGTTTCGAAATGTTTGACACCGTTGACTTTTTAGCACATATTTGACTGTTCGTCTTATTCAAAAACTTTTGTGAAATATATAAAATTATATGCCTACATAAAAATATATTTAACAATGAATCAAATGATAGGAAAAGAATTAATAATTACTTAAATTTTTTGAATAAGATGAACGTCAAACATGTGCTAAAAAGTCAACGGCGTCAAACATTTCGAAACGGAGGGAGTAACATGTTACGGAGAGATTTTTGGAAGTTACATACAAGTTACATTACAGTTACAGTGTAATTTCATGCAAGTTACAGTGTAATTATACTACGATTGTACTATAATTACATCTGTCAAATTTTTGGGGTAAAATTTGTCGATAAATATATAGCAAAATTGTATAATAATTATTGTTACAAAGATGACGTGTGTTCTGCGAAGTGAGCATAGCTCATTTAGTTAGGCTTCTGGTAGTGGAACTTATTCTCTCAGGTTCAACTGTTCAAGTTACGGAACACATGTCATCTTTGTCACAATAAGTATTTACGATTAATTATTCTTTCGGTGTTAGGCGATGTAAAACAGATTAAATCCTTGTTACGAAAAACTGGATCTTGTGTATGGCCCAAATGGAAGAACACCACAAGACATAGGGGTGTTTGGATAGGGCTAAAAATTTTTTAATCTCATTCACATCGGATGTGTAAACACTAATTTGAAGTATTAAACATAGACTAATAAACCAACTAATTTTATAAAGGAGAACTAATCCACGAGACGAATTTTTTAAGCATAATTAATCCATAATTAGCAAAGGTTTGCAGTAGCATCACATAATATAATCATGAATTAATTAGGCTCAATTAGATTCGTCTCGCGAATTAGTCTAAAATTATAGAATATGTTTTGTAATTAATCTATATTTAATATTTTAAATTAGCGTCCAAATATACGATTATGTGACAGGACGTATGAAGTGTGAATCAAACAGGGTCATAGACAACCACGCAAGAAACCAAACCAAAAAACTCCTTATAAAAATACAATTCAAAGAAAAGGAAAAAAAAGAAAAGAAAAGAAAAGAAAACGAGGCCGCGCGTGGCGGCTGGCCTCAGCAGTCAGCGACCCAATTTCCAAAGGCGCCGGCTTTTTTTTGCCTCCTCCTCTTCCTCCATTGGTGGCTTCGCTTTGATCCCTCGATTCGGGAGAGGAAGATCGAGCCATTCCCTTCCCCCCACCCGATTCGTCTCCCCCCTCCGGCGCCCCTCGAGTTCTTGGATTCCCTCTTCTTTTTCTTCTTCTTCTTGCGTTGGTACAACAACCCGTCGAGAGCTCCGTGGCGTGGATTGGATTAATTCTCTCTGGCCGAGGAAGAAAGAAAAAAAAAAACGAGACGGAGGCATCGAGGTGGCCGTCTCCCCTCCGCCGCTATAACAACAAGCCGCCGCCGCCGCCGCCGCCGTTGTCGCCGCTTCGCTCTCTCCGCTACTCCGGCGACCGGGGAGAGGTGCGTTTCTTGATTTTTTTTTTTTTTTTTTTTGTTGGTGTGGCTTCGCTGCGTTCGTGGTAGGTCGTGCTTAGGTGATTTTTTGTTTTTTTCCCGGCGGGGTGGGAGTGATTGATCCTGCAATCTCCTTTTGTTTTTACATGGTTTCAGGGTGGAGAAGATTTTTACTCTGAAAAAAAGAATCATCTTTTACCCCCAAAAAAATTCGGAGTATGATTTGTTCCGCTTCTTGTCAATGTTTTGGTTGATGTTTTCACATGCTAATTCTGCGGTTGTTCTTTTGTGGCTTATTAGTCGTAGACAGTTTGTAATAGCTTAAGTCCAAGATTCCTGGAGCATATGCATATGTCATCTGCCCTTGTAGGAAAAAAGGTGGAGCAATACATTGAATTGATTAGTTTGGTCACCTGCCTGTAGTGTAGGAATATTCTTTTCTTTTATTTTTCTTCTTTTTTTTCTGGGATACAGATACAGTTGGAGACAAAAGTAGAAGATTATTGGGAAAATTGCAGAAATGCTTATGTATTTGTCAGTGCTGATGGAACCTACTCTGCAGGGTAGTTGCATGATCGGCAACATCAATCTGAAGAATGGCTCTAAAATCACCAGTGGATTTTGCTGGCTCAATCACTTCAGGCCAGAAGGACCCGTGTTGTTTTGGTGTGCCCGGCTGCAATCCGCGATGTGTTAGATACAATAAGAAATCAAGAACATGCCGATTGGTTACTAGAGCCATATCCGTCGATCGCCCGCAGCTAGACTTCTCAAACTCAGACTGGAAGAAGCAGTTCCAGGAGGATTTCGATAGGCGGTTCAGTTTGCCTCACTTGAAAGATGTAATCGACGTTGAACCGAGGCCAACAACGTTTTCCCTCAAGAGCAGGTGAGAAATACGTTTGAATCTTGAAACGTCTATCTCTCTAGGATTTGTTTTATGTATAACATGATTTCTATGCCTACAACAGGACCCCTCTGGAGAATGTTAATGGTTCTATGCAAGGATCATGGAATGGCTATGTGAATGACGATGACAGAGCACTTTTGAAGGTATGTTTTATTGCTTTGACATTGAGCAATCAGATTTACCTAGACATGGATAAGCTCAAATAGACAAATACTCAATAACAAGTACTTCATTAGACTCTGGTCATGTCAAGATGTGCTCTGGATTTTGTTTTTTCACTTTCGGAATACAGTGCATGAGCATGGATAACCTGAACTTAGTTTCAATAATTTTTAAATGCAGAATCATATCTAAGCCATGTGGCGGTAGGAATTTTTCGTTCGAGTATTATTCCTGCTACTCTAAAGGACATGTTGTAGAACTGCTCGTTGTTTACTTTCTTCTTGATACAATAAGAAGTTCTCATTGCAAATTTGTTCCTTCTTTAGGTTATTAAGTTTGCTTCACCAACATCTGCTGGAGCTGATTGCATTGACCCTGATTGCAGCTGGGTCGAACAATGGTGATAAATATTATCCACAAATTCAAATGTTGAATTGTGACAGTGCTTTTCACTTCTGTAACCAAAAGTTATCTTCTCCAGGGTGCACCGTGCTGGCCCACGTAAACAAATATATTTTGAACCTCAGTATGTAAAGGCTGGAATTGTCACCTGTGGTGGACTTTGCCCTGGTCTCAATGATGTCATTCGGCAGGTAGAACTGTTGAATAGAACAGGACAAGTTGAACTTTGAGACCCGTACAGAAAAATAGAAGTTGACTAACCCATCATATGATTATATTTCTGAGATTCTCTTCAACAAAACCCTAATTGTCAACTTGATCTTGCTTGCACTCTTGTAGATTGTGCTTACACTGGAAAAATATGGAGTGAAAAACATTGTTGGAATACAGCATGGTTTCCGTGGATTTTTTGAGGATCATTTAGCAGAAGTGCCAGTAAGAGACATTAACCAAGTTTCTGGAAAAATAATGATAATCATACCAAAAGTAGTTTAATGGTCTTTTTTTCCCCTTCACTCAGCTTAATAGGCAAGTTGTCCAGAATATCAATCTTGCTGGTGGAAGTTTCTTAGGAGTTTCTCGTGGTGGGACAAATATCTCAGACATTGTCGACAGCATACAGGCATGAATACATCATTCTACAATTCAAAATATATTTTTACGATGAACTGATGCACAAAAAAACTTATCGATTTGATTTTTACATACCACATTCAGGCCCGGAGGCTTGACATGCTCTTTGTTCTAGGTGGAAATGGAACTCATGCTGGAGCTAACCTTATACATGAGGAGGTATGTTAAATTCCGTGTTCATTGTTTCTGAACAAAAGTTATCTTTTGTTCCTGGATTTTAATAGACAAAAAAAATATCTGACCTCAGTCATATATAGCATGAGTGGATGGCCATCTTACATCTATCTTTCTATTTGCCTCTTTTTCTTTCTTTTGATCTAGTGCCGCAAGAGAAAACTGAAAGTATCAATTGTGGGCGTTCCAAAAACCATTGATAATGACATACTACTGATGGACAAGACATTTGGATTTGATACAGCAGTTGAAGCAGCACAGAGAGCTATAAACTCTGCATATATTGAGGTGATTCATTTCATGAGCCATTCAGAATGAACTTGTCTGACTGAAGAACTATATATATAATATGCACATCATAGTTACCAGTTACCACCAAAACTAGTTTGGTAGCAGTAACAATTTTTTGTGTATTAGGCACATTCTGCATTTCATGGCATTGGATTGGTCAAGCTGATGGGAAGAAGCAGTGGCTTTATCACAATGCATGCTTCCCTGTCTAGTGGCCAAGTAGATATCTGCCTGATACCTGAGGTATGAACTCTTCTGTTGTTATGTATAACCTATGTACTATGCCACTACGGTTGATCAAGCTCATCGGTAATCTATGTGAAGGTACCGTTCACTCTTGATGGGCCAAATGGAGTTCTTCAACACCTTGAGCACTTGATAGAAACCAAGGGATTTGCTCTGATTTGTGTAGCCGAAGGAGCGGGACAGGTAAGGCTAATTCCAGATAGAAAACAAATTGTTTAAAGAAAGATTTTCAGTATGAATGATTCTGCATGTTAGTACCGGGTATCTCTTATATTAGGGGCAAGGTTGTGATATGGAGTATTAGTATACCACATAGATCATTGCTGTAAGCTATCCAGTCTATCATCCACTTTATATATAATAATTATGTAAGAAATGCTGCAATGTATTATCAGGAACATCTGCAACAGTCAAACGCAACTGATGCATCAGGGAACATGATCCTTGGTGATATCGGCGTGCACCTTCATCAGAAGGTTTGTCCATCGAATGACCATCACCTTGATGATGTATCAAAAATCACATGCCAAACCAAATCTAACTTAAACCGTGCCATGCCACAGATCAAGGCCCATTTCAAGGAAATAGGAGTACATTCTGATGTGAAGTACATTGATCCTACATACATGGTCCGTGCTGTGCGTGCCAATGCATCCGACGCCATCCTATGCACTGTGCTTGGTCAGAATGCTGTAAGGCACCTTTCCCTTCATTAGCTTTCTGCCACACAAGTTCTAGCAGCTCATGTTGTCTCAGCATTGATTTCTGATGGAACTTCGCAGGTTCATGGTGCATTTGCAGGGTTCAGTGGCATCACAACCGGCATATGCAACACGCACAACGTCTACTTGCCAATCTCAGAAGTCATCAAGTCCACAAGGTTCGTCGATCCAAACAGCAGGATGTGGCACCGGTGCTTGACATCAACAGGGCAACCAGACTTCCACTGATTCAGGTATTGACAGTGGAAGCTCATAGCAACTGAAGCTAAAAACTATAGGCGGTTTTGTGCTGTATAGTAAGAGTGGTGCTTGTGCCGCATCACTCGTTTGATGTTTTTTCGTCTTTCATCAGAAAGAAACATCATCTTCCATTGATCCTTGAGGTGCAAGATGGATACAATAAGCACCTCATTGAAAAGATAGCTTCTTTTTTATAGATTAGCAGTACATGGTTTATTAGAGACCACATAGAAGTAGAGAAGATTTCTAACTGCAAGGGAGATGGTTAGCTCCCGTTACAACTGCAGAAACATATGTACACATTACACATTCTTCACAGCTGAAATAATGGAGAGAACATTGCCACCAAACCAAGTACAATGAGCATTTGCATCGCAACTTTGCAGTAGATGTTCCAACTTATGAATTTTCAATTTTCATAAAATACGATTACAGTACACAGAAAATGTGTCGGTTCTCAGGAATGTAAATTATTCAAACTGGCACGCCGGTAACAATGCATGTCTATCTGATAGCTAGGCGAAGAATGTATGCTAATGGAAAGAATAGAATCCTTGAATGTATGCTGTGAAAAGTTCATCTGGTAAGAAACCTATATGCATTCTGACACTATTCTCCTGTACCCTTTTGTAAATTCTCCTTTAACCCTTTGTAAATGAAACAGTAGCCTATTTGTAAGTGAAACTGTACGTCCTGGTCAATACACCTTTGCTATGTACTTGTGCAGAGTGAACCAACTTTGGTTGGGTTACTCTGCAGTTTCTGCAATGAGCTCCTTGAGCACAAATTTGAGGCCCTTCATCCTCTTCCGTGCCCTCTGCAAAGCAACGTGTCAAAAACAGATTGAGCATTTGGTAGATATATGGTTATCATTTATCAGGATGGTTTAAAAGTTGCATTGGCTCACCTTCTGGACCTCAGCAATTTTGGTCTCCGCGTCGCTCAGCTGAGCGCCGACTGTCTTCTCAGCATTTTGAAGGAGCTTCTTGTGTGAGGCTTCTGTTGATGCAAATATTAGCACACACCATGGGTCAGTGAACGGTAGTATAAATAGAATCCTTGAAGTGGTTGTCATGTTAACCACACCATAACTTGCATCCTAATAGTGCTAAGAGAGGATCAAAGCTGGAGTTATGTCACTGGACAAGTATGCCATTGCAGGGGAACCGGCGAACCTCTCAGAAAACTCACTTCATACGAAGATTGGGCTGTCATTCTTTTCAACTAAATTCGTTAGGTTTTTTCACGAAAACTAAACGTGTGATTTCAACTATACTAAGAAAGAGTTGAAGTACAAATGACTGGATAACATGTAGTGTTACCAATTTGTAAGTAGAGAATTCCAATGGAAATGCTTATAACCATACTCCCTACATTTCACAAAAACTGCCCGTCCTTTTCGGGATACATTCTTTTCATAATTAATGTAAATATTCCACCCTTTTCTATTATACCCTAATTTAAAGCTGTAAAACAGGTGGAGTGTGTCTAGCATGTCATTTAGTAGGCATATTTATGGTCATCTCAACATTTATTGGTTCTTACTTGGTGCCTCCTAGGTTGTGAAATGGAGGGAATAGTTCATCAGGCTCAGTATATAGAATGTTAACATGGCCTTGCAACCTTAGAGACTTTTTTCAGGTGTACATTATTTTTATGGGATTTTCAGGTGTACATTGGTAAGAAATCTTTAATTGCTTCAGTCCCATTCATAAAGATAGTGTATGTATTAAGTTTAACTTACTTTGCTTGTCAGCAACTCCCTTAAGTTCTGCATGGTAAGCCTCAAAATCCTCAACAGAGTTCTTGCAACCGAGCAACTGCTGGTTGACCTCCTCCTTGAACTTCTCGTGAAGAATCCTTAACTTTTCTTGTTGCTCTGCAAACCAGAAGACATCAGTTGAATAGTTAAAATCATCCAAGAAAAACAAGGCATGAAGGAAAAAGAAGTTGTAACATTATATACAGTTGCATATTGAGATTTAACTCAGTATATAATACGAGATCAAAATAACGAAGTAGATAAAGACCAAGCGTCCAAGCCACATCAGATGATTGCAGGCAGAATAAGACAAATACTGCATGAGATTTTCTCAAACTAATGTTCCCTCCATTTCAAATTACTTGTCATTCTAGCCAACCAAACCAAGGGGAACAGGCAGATTACATTGTTATCCTGTAGTAGACTTCAAACATTCTATCTAGAGTTCAAACATGACTCTGTATTGATGAATCAAGATTTAAGAGTTTGTGTTACATGAGATGAATAATCCAAATACGTAGAATAAAAAATGTTACAGTTACAAAAAACAATAGTTGGATAAAAAATATTGCCACATCATGCCCTCATAGATTAATTGCATTATGAATGGTTGCATCGACATGATTAGAGTTTTACCTTCAAATGTTGACTCTAGACGTTTCCTTTTAGATTTTCCTGCATTGACCAGCTTGTCCCTGAAATCACAGTTAAATGCCATGCATGAAAGAGGCAGTACATATCTGGCCTATATACAATCGCATGTGCATAAAGCAGAAAAGAGGCAGTTTCTAAGTGGCACTGGCACTCGATCTTACACATCAGCCTGCATCTGCCCCTCAACCCCTTCAAGGTGCTGGCGTATTATCTCTCCAGTAGCTGCAAGTATCTTAGAACTTTTATTCCTTGTTTCAGACTTGATTTTGGTTTGGAACCTTCCTAGCACCACTACTAACTGATCAAAAGCCCTGGTGGAAGTCAAGAAATGAAATTAATCCAAGTAGCAAACTAGCAATCATGTTTGTACCTACTATTTAAGCCACAATGACCTAAATCAAACCTGGTTAGGTAGTTTTCTGGGACTTTTTCTGGTTCTTTGTCTGACATTGTTTCTTGCGTCCCTGAGAAAAAAAAATATTGGTCAGACCGAAAACCATGAATGCACAAGCACAACAGTAAAGTAATCAGTGTTACCAGAGGTGGCAAAATGGGTTGGCGAAGTTAATTGCCTTTTGCCCTTTCTACCCTCTTTTAGATGTGATTTTCGGCCCAGATGCTCAATAGAAGATTTATCAGGGCTGTCAACATCTGAAAGCCATTTATGAGATTTATATCCTGCATGTGAAGAACAAAGCGACAAGGCATGAATAAGCAACTTTAAGATAGATAGATGTGTGCATCTCCAATGAGAACTTTAGCTCAAGATATTAATGTTCTGAAAGGCTGAAAATAATACAGTCGAATAACTAAACTAATAGCGAATTTAACATGGTAAACAGTTCTGATGAAATATATGTAAACTAAGGATATGCTTGCACATGGCAGAATATGCCACATGTTGCTGCTATGCCACTTGTCAGCTATCACACAAACGGCATGCTCTCATGAATTGGCACTTTCAAGTTTCAAGATCCTTCAGTTGCAAAAAATTGTTGTGACCTAGCAGCAAGACATAGCTGAAAATCTGAAGAGCCTAACTATACAGCCACAAAAAGGAATTTAGGAAATTTTCTGCAGTCAGGCCAGTGAACACAAGTTACAATAGCAGGTTACTTGGAAGACATCTAACGGCTTAGTAAGGCAGCACTAATCGAAAATGACAGCAAAAGCAAACACAAATACTCATTTATCATGTCACATAAAATGTGTAATTGTCATAAAAAGGTCAAGTAAATGAAGTGGGTGACACAGAAATTTTTTTTCTTTTTTGCAATCTCACCACTAACAACCCTGCAAATATGCTTGCCAGCATAGTTAGAATTCAATGTTCAAATAGTCAAACTTCGAGCGTTTATGAGGCCAAAAGTAACGATGTCAAAATTTGCACCAATAAAATAAGTGTACATATCATGAACACCAATACTAACAGGATTGATCTGACAGATTATGCAAATGTTATAAGGATTATCGCCAGTGTTGATCCTATGACCTAAATGATAAATTCAAGAGGTGCTTGAAATACATAATTACATATACATAAGATTTCTGTCCAATAAGTATGGTCCACATGCAGAATAAGGGGGTAGTGCACTGTAAGTTAGCATGGCTACCTTTGAGTCTAGAATGGAAGCATTAAACATGACAGGAGCATGTCTACCCCTTTTTAATAAAGAGCCTAGAAAATTGGCATTGATGGCGTTCTGACCTTTTCTAAAGCTTGGAATAGAAATTTGAGCCCCTTCACTCTCAATAGGAGAAAGGGGTGAAAGATGTGGTTGTTTTCTGTTCTGTCTTTCCTCCTGAGAGTTAGGAGATTCACTGCCAGGTAACTCGTTGGTTTTCTCCATTTTGTCCTGGACAGTAGAACAATTAGTGTCAAACGGATAAAATTGCTCTGCTACGTAGAGTATAAACAGAACCATTTACTAAAGTTGCAATCTGCTTTAGAGATTGAAGCATACCAATGGCTCCGATTCTGGATCCGAGGTAAAGGAAGTTGATCTTGACCTGTTCACACCTTTTGGATATTTGGAGCTAAATAGGTCATCGTCTAGCATTTTACTTCTGTGGGGGGATATTTTTATGTTTGCTGCAAAAGTAGGACTTGCAAAATCATCTGGCATGTCGCTGAATCTGTCTGCCAACGGACTGGCGTCCTTCTGTCCAGATTTACCATTTATCGCAGGACTCTTATCATGTTCCCATGAGTACTTCCTCAGTACAGGAGATGGATTAGCAGCAGGAGAAGGTGTGGAGTTAAAAATATTTCTTGCTGCTGTTCTGTCTGAAGCTTCAGGGATGTGGGTATTATCATTCTCCTTCTGTTGAGGCGATATAGAAGAACATTTTCCCTTGCTCTTAAAGGAAGTAAGCTGAGGAGAAGAGAGCTTGTGTTCACCATCATTTAGAGTCTTGACCAGTAAATTTTCAGATAACTGCATCTTTCGAGCCCCAACATTAGCCATCGTATTCACCCTTCTCTCCCTTTTAGGGCTTCTAGAACAACTCTCAGCAGTTTTTCCTGTTCGGGATAAAGAAGAAAAGGAGTTTGTTTTCTCACCTTTTTTCTCTGATGGTATATATTTAGAAGGTACCTTTCTTTCCATATCATCCTGTGTAGTCTTATCAGAAATCCTGTCCGAACAATGTGCCTTCTTTGGCTCAACTTTAGCCCTCCTACTCAAGCTTCTAAGATTCCTCAAGCTGCCAGATTCACCATTTGCAGATTTTCCTACTGTTTTAGGTGTGCATTTATCGTTGAAGGCAAACACATTGTCCAATATTTTCTGCTTGGGTGTAGAACGATGAGTAGACAATGGTTTCTTTGCACTCCCGCTCTTATCCTGATGTGTGGAGCCTGTTGGTGCTTTCTTGCGCCCCAGCGAACGAGTAATAGGTCTTACTTCAACTACTTGAGGACCGTCAGAGTCTGACTCAATTGGATCAGAGGATGGTTTGTTCGCTGTTTGACTATTAAACTGAGCTGGTGTCTTAATATTATATGGAACAGGTGAAGTGAAAACCTTCTGTCTTCCTGAAGATGGTCCATTGGCAATTTGACTTTTAGGTTGGCATGGCGTCTCAATATCTTCAGGATTTGGTGAGGCAACAGCCTCCTTGTTTTGTGAAGTACCACCAAGGATCTCCCACAGTTTCATCCTGAGCATTTCACTGTTGGGCTTGTTTTTATCAGCTGATTCCACTTGACGCTTTCCTTGGGAACTCACAAGTGGTGGCCTATCTAATTGATCAAGATGACTGTCCTGTTCTCTTCTTGTTCCAAAGGAAAAGGTTCCTGTTTGCTCAATTGCATTATCATCAGGTTGTGATACAGAAACCTTAGCAGGGACAGGTTTAGGAACCTCTTTAGCAGATCCGCCGTGGTTTGCTGCTTCTGGGGAGACCTGAAGTGAAGCATTATCCATTTTGGGAGGTCTAGATCTTCCATCAGTTCCCTGAGACAAGTTCTTCTCAAATGCAGCGGTACTAGCAGCATCTCTGCCTCTTGATACAGAACTCGTCCTTGGAATTGTGACGCCAACTGATACCTTAGGGAATTTACCACATGGATATTGATTGCTGGCCAAACTCCAATAGTCACTTGATGTAGCCTACAAAAGTATAACATGCTAACTTTTTTAATACTATAATGAAAAAACATCTGAAGGTGAAAGGATAACATGAAAAAGGAAAGCATCCAGCAGTTTAGCAGAGGAAATAGCTACTCACTTTCTGAATGTTCGTCAACTCAACTTCCATAGGTGCAGCTTTTGGGATAATAGTATACCAAATTAACTAAAGAAGGTTGGACCTGGTGAATAGAAAAACAACTGCATAAGACAAGATTCTACTGGTCTGAGACAATCTTTCAGAATCAAAATTATGCTTAGCAAATGAATACAGAGGTCTTGCAAAGCACATCTTTATCAAGCATGGTTATAGGAAGAAATTTCAAATCTGCCATCACATGTGAGAAGCACAGCTGTATCAGCAAGGGCGAAAACACCGCAAATAAGCATTGACATGGGAGCAAGGGACACTGATCCTCAACTAGCCTACCAAAGCATAAGTGAATTAGTGATACATCTGTACTTCTTTTTCCTGATTCAGCAGGCAATACATGTAAAAGATTGTCACATGGCAATATTGCAATCACGCTTGGAAAAGAAACTAGCATTGAAAAGTAGTAACAAATAACTGCATCGTTGTACTACAACTGTCAACTTTAAATTACTACAGTGGTGGTGGAGCTGCATTACATAACCACAGTACCACACCTAAATTTCTAAGCTGGATGATTTGATTGCTAACAACTTGCTTTTGATTGATAACTGCAACAGTGTACTGCTGCACTGAGGCTCAAATTAAATAGACTGCATGTCCAACAAGTCAATTTAGTACCCCCAGTGAAATTCTAGGAACAGTCCATTACAAACATATCAAACCAATATTGTGTATCAGCAATTTAAATGTGCCCTCAGCATTAAGAGATCTTCTTCCACAAACATAATACACAATCCAGGCTCCACTCACTATCTAGAAGAACCCAACTCCGTGAAAAATACTGCGGAATGCGACACTAACATAGCCTAACACTTGCGGCAGATAACCATAATTTAGAGAGACAAAAACAATCGGACAGAATTCAGGATCCAATCATCCAACGGAAACCTACACGATAGGTTTACGAACGAGGCAAATATGCAATTCCATAGCAACAGAGGCGAAAATCAGAAGCGATCGCCACGGAAATGCACAGGGCGAGTCCCAGGTCCCAACTCCCCCTCCCGAACCCTAAAATCTCCCCCCACGAGGGAGCGTGGAAACGATGCAGCGCATGCACGGGGGGGAATCATGGAGTCCAGTAAGTAGCCCAGCAACTTACCCCTAGTGACACCGGCGACGCCTCGGACGCCCTCCGGCGAAGCTACACGAACCGCGGAAGGCGAGAAGGAATCTCTGCTTCTTCTCCGACGAGCCCCCCGCGCCGTCGGGAGCGAGCCACCCCAGCCAAGCTGCTCGAACGAGAACAAGGAGACCGACGAGATCAGGGAGAACCAGCGACGAGCAAGTGAGAGAGGTGCGGAGGGAGGGGGGGCTCACCTGCGCCGCCGCTCGCCGGCGTCGCGCCGCCTCGAAACCCGCGCGGCCGCACGGGGGATTTCCGCGGCGGTGGAGAGGCGAATGGGAAAGGGGAAGGGGGAAAGTTTGGGAGAGAGCGGGGGATTTTGAATTTTTGAAATTTTTGGGGGAGTCTACTCGTCTTTCGTCACGCCGTTCGCGTGCACCGGTGGTAACCTGATGTATTGCCACTGACGTGCGGGGCACACATAAGGATGGCCCACATGTCAGTCTCCCCGATTCATTTGGTCCCACATATATGCAGCTGTGGTGTATTTTTACTCCGGTACACTGATTCCCTAACCTGCTAAATGGCAGAAATTTATTGTGTACTCTCTCCGTTCTATAAGGTAGTGTTTGGTTGCAAAAATAAGGTGGAATGGGATGGGGGCGAACCCACTTTTAGGGGTGTTTGGTTTAGGGGTGGGTGGGATAGGTTGGTCCCTGGAGAGGAATATTCCTTTTAGATCCAAGACCAACTGATCCGCAAAAACTAGCGGACGAACTCGTCCCACCTAGGACGAGCGAACGGCGTCACCGTGCCATCCGCCACCTCCGCGAACTCCGCCGTGCGTCCGCGAGCGTCGCCGCCTCCCTGAGCACCGCCGCCTCGTCCACGCCCGCCGCCACCTCCGCACGTCCACAAGCGCCGCCGCCTCCGCCTCCTCCACGACCACCGCCACCTCCATGAGCGTCGCCGCTTGTCCACGAGCGCCACCACCTCCGCGAGCACCGCCGCGCTCCTCTCAGATCCGGGAGCCACCTCGCCTCCACACCCGCCGCCGCCTCCACGAGCGTCGCCACCTCCGCGAGCACCGCGACCACCACCTCCGCGAGCGCCGCCACCATCGCGAGCACTGTCGCCGCGCCCGCCGCCTCCTCCACCTCGTCCACGACCGCCGCCGCCTCCACGAGCGCCGCCACCTTCGCGACCGCCGCCGAGCTCCTCCGGCCCCAAACGGCACTAACGGTGAGTACAAATCCGTCCATCCCATCCCACCTCAATCCCTTCTACCAAATAGAAAACTATAACCATCCCATACCATAAACCAAACAGACAACTGGAACCATCACATCCCACAAAACTAGGATAGGTCTAACCCATCCCACTTCGTCCCCAAACCAAACACTACGTAAATTTCCGTATCCAACTTTAATTTTATCTTATTAAATTTTTTTATAATTAGTATTTTTATTGTTATTAGATGACAAAACATGAATGTTATTTAATCTTTTTATATTTAGTATTTTTATTGTTATTAGATGATAAAACATGAATAGTACTTTTTATAGTGACTTATGCTTTTAATTTTCTTTAAAAAAATAAATAAGATGGACGATCAAAGTTGAACACAGAAACTCATAGTTGTTCTTAAAATGGAACGAAGGGGGTACTTTATAGTACTATGTGCACAACAAATAGATTTTGTGGCTTCAAATTTCAAGTTAAAATACCTGGGTATAACCTGCCAAGTCTTGTGACATGAACTTTTGTCAAAAAAGTGCAAACAAATAATACAATTCTTAAAGGGTATTTCGTGCAGTTTCATCGGTACTGTACTTTGATATTTGACGATTTTGTTATTAGGGCCTCTTTTATTAATAGGACTGGCAATGGGAAAGTTTCATCTATACCACAAACATTTTTGCTAGTACTAAGTAATAAGTACATTTTTAGAATAGAGGATAATATTATGGTATTACTTGATACCAGCAAAAAAATTGTGGTATAGATGGAATTTTCTCATTGGCGGATTTTCATAAGACTCAAATTTCTATGAAAATTTTCCTCTATATCCCTTTGATTCATAGAAAAATGAAGGACTAAGATTGTATTCTTATGCTTCACATTTTATAGGAAAAATAGTAAGAAGTATGAGCTTATTATGAACTTTTTTTCCCCTATGGCACTGTCAAAGGTTCCTATTTTCGTTCTGTACTTTTTTATTCATGTGGAATTAGAGAATCACACCACTTTAATTCATGTGTTTCTCCTATTATGTGTTTTTCCTATCACGTTAATCAAAGGAGGCCTCAAATCTAATCAAAGTTACCATCACGACTTCTAAAATACTTAGGTTTAATACATTAAAATGATGCATGTACATATACCAAATAAATTCATGATCTCATAAACTTACTTATAATATAAAATTGTTGTTAAAGTCGCATCTTATAAAGAATAAAGATCTATACTACTTAGAATGTGGTGGTGGTATCTGTACTGCCACACTATCCCTACCACTAATATTTGGGCCCCACAATATATACTAGTACACCACCCTTCAACGAGCCTATCCCTATCCTGCTTCACTACTGGTTCTCCGCAAAATTTAAAATCACCTACTTATTCAATAAGGAAAATTATAAAAGTACTACTTAGACTAAATATGTGCTTAATTGACTTAACTGAGGTAGACTGAGGCAAGCCTCCTAATCACGCATAGCTAGAAGATGGGCCGATTAAGGCCCATAGCACATAATACTGAAAATATGGAAAAGGTGATGAGATGGAGGATTGAAGCGGTTGGCTAGTTAAGTGTGGTTTGTGAAATATGCGAACTATATACTAGTATAAATTACCACTAGTCCTATTGTTGAAAATAAAAGGGAGAATAGCTATTTTAGTCCCTAAAGTTTCTCTGTAGGATCAGTTTAGTCCCTAACCTTTTAAATGGTCCAAAGAAATCCTTAACCTTTGTCATAAGGCCTAGAATAGTCCTTGGGTCCACCAAAATCATCATATGGATATGTCATGTTATCGTTCATGCAAAATCTATGATGAATTGTCTAATTTACCCTTACGTATATCATAGAAAAATAAATATAAGGGTGAATTAGACATAACCATAGGAAAAAAAACTTCTTTTTTTTCACCCTTTTGAGGTATTTTTTTGCTCTTACATATACCATATATTTTTTTTAACTTTTTCTTTTTGTTTTTTATTTTCCTATACATAAGGGTAAATTGGACAAATCATATAGATTTTGCGTAGAAAGGTGACATAGCATGTCTATGTGGTGATTTTGGTGGGACCAAGAACTATATTAGCCCACATGACAAATTTAAATGACTTGTTTGGACAATATGAAAGATTAAGGACTAAAATAACCCAGGAGTGAAACTTTAGGGACCATATTAGCTATTCTCCCAAAATAAAATAACACCGGTTTACAGCTAGCTAAACCGGTGAACTAGGGATCGGACCGGACGCTCTGACTTTTTTTTTTCAACTATGGTTTGTGTAGCTCCATCCCAAATCATGTTGTAACATGTAACATAACGGTAGATTATCTTGTTCAGATGTAGGCACAACTTACATGTACAAGAGCTTCTTCTACTGCTTAAATAGGGAGAAAGCGAGAGATTCCCTTCGGCCTTACCGTAACATACTCACTCTATCCTAAAATAATTTTATTTTTTACTTCTGTATTTTAAAATAAGTTTTTTAGCAATCATTGCATTAAAGTTTATAAAAGTAAAAAAAAGCATTAGAAATATATAAAGAAGCAATTACATTGGGATTTAAAAAAATAGGAGTATTTCAATCATTTTAATTTTGTATTGCTACATGTGAAATTGGTAAAAATAAACTTATTTTGAGATGGACGGTGTATGACTCTAGCTCCCATTGTGGCCACGGAACACGGCACATGAGATGCCTGCCATTGTACCAAGCATGCACGTACTGTTGCACGCAGCGACGAAGCAGATCTTGTCTTCCATCCATCCATCCATCCACGCTGGTCAGTCAGCTCCTTTGAGATGCCAATGGACCGACCACCTAACCTACCACGACAGTTACTTCAGAAAACCAATAAGAAAATCCACCCCATCCCGGCCACAGCATCCATTCCCAAACGATGGACAACCGTTGGATGGAGAATCGATGGCTGGTTAACTCACGATAAAATTTGCTCTATGACACTCTAGTTTTATCGTATTTGATAACCTAGTTTTGTGATTTTGCTATAGGACACTCTAATATTGAGTTTCTTTGTGAAAAGACACTGATCCGATGATTATTTATTTTAATATATGCTATTTCAAGGAGAGATAAAACTTTGAAAAAAAAAATTACCCATGGGCCACCTTCAAAGTATAAATTTGAACATATTTTAGCTAGATTTAAAAGTTAATTCATAATTTAGAAAATAAAATTATTTTATAAAAGTTGTTTAAATTCAGACAGTATTTGTTCAATTTTTTTATAGAAGAATTAAATGTTTTTTTTATTTCTGTTATTGATAACAAGTTTTGAATTTTGCAAAAAAATATGTCTAAATTTAGCTAGATGTATTGAAATTTTAATTTTAATTTTTCAAGGTGGCCCAAGAGTAAAATTATTGTTTGCAAAGTTCTCTCTATTGGAATAGGATGTATTAAAATAATAGCCAAAATATCTTTTGGCAAAGAACGATATAACTAGAGTGTCCTATAATATGGTCCCAAAACTAGAGTTTATATAGCAAATGCCATAAATTTGAAGTGGTCCGAAGCAAAATTTCCCTTATTTCACTGAACTGCCAGATCAAGGAGAGTTCAGTTGCTAAACTGAATGACTGATTCTGATAGGACATTGATCCCCATGCAAGATTTGTTTTTTAAAGTACTCATCTGACCAGAATACCTGATCATACCCTGACGAGGACAAAGAGAATTGTTTACTTCTGCTGTTGACACCAGATGCCCTGCAGATCAGACCACAAATATTCCACACAGCATGTTCCAAAGATCAGCTGGATTTGTTTAACCACATGAATTACCCAAGTTGATGTGTTCTCACCTAGTATTTTATTATATACCCAACATATGCCCACAGTCTGTATACTTCCTTTTGGCATGTACTGAAAAATAAGATTGGAAAACACACTGAAAATTGAAGAGCGTATGACCATTGAAACAAGCAATATTGTCTGAAGAATTCCAAATACCAGCAGCTCAGGTCACTTTCTTTGTGGGCACATACACAATGGAAATCTTGTGATTATGGACAAGCTCTCTCATTGTTTTCTCCCATGGATAGAGCTAGCTGTGCTTAGCTGCCAAAGTCTCAAAGTGTATGTTGCTTCTACGGCAGGCAGCCGACATTCTTCCAGACAGAGATTGACAGATACAAGCAAGGATTCACAACAACAACAACAACAAGAAGCTACCAAAAAAAAAAGTAGAACAAGAGTAATCACTCAGTATCAAACCAGCATATCATCATCACAGGTCACCAGGTGAAAATTATATTCTCCAACCAAGAATCAAATCAATCATAAGTTATACTCATACATCCTCGGATCCTATCCCTTTCAAAGGACGATGATACTGCACCGGAAGTCGCGAACAATTCTGCGAAAAACAGCATGAACAAATACGCTTTTTCATTGTTCACAATCCGTCCCTTTTTTTTCTCTGCAAAGAGCAACAGATTACAGAGCAGGTGGAGATTACACATTTACGCAAACTTTACAGTACCCAAGAAACCTAAGAGCTATTTGCGCAGGAGTTACGTGCCGCCAACACTGATACAGCACTGGAAATAGCTAAGGAACTTCTTCAGGCTCTGATACAGCACTGGAAATAGCTAAGGAACTTCTTCCTCCCCTGCACACCAGTTGTAATAAAAGGGAGTAAAAAAGTCAGTGGAATTCAAAAAGTTTAGTCAATTATGTACAACCGAGTGCATATAGGCCAGTAACATTGGTCAATCATATGCAATGGAGCGCATGATAACAAGGTGAACGAGAAGTTGAATACGCTTTATACGCGACTTTTTGAAAATGACATATTGACCTTGATAGGTTCAGCGAAATGTTGTCTGACGGCTACGTGGCTGAGAAAGTCTCACCTCATGCTCATGTTTCAAACCATGACTCACAAAGATAACCACCTCACATATTTAATTAATTTCACGAGTAATTAATTGCTGCTGCAATTCTTCATCAGGTAGGCCATCATTAGAAATAGTAAATCAGCAACATCAAGATACCACCAACCTGAAAGTACAGCTGCACTTGTGATGGCCAACTAAACCCTAGCTTTGCTTGCTCCACAGTCCCCACCCAAAAAGGAAAAAGGAGAAAAGAAAACAGCTTCTCTAACCACCTGACAATCACATCTTTCTTCACGTATTTTGCTTTAGTGATGCTTACAAATTAATTAATTTACATAATTTGTTTCAGCTCAGCAGGGCTGCGTATTCAATAATAGAATAAACTTGTATTATCCTGGTAAGGCAGGCTAAGATTGCATAGAAATCAGCTATCCATAAGCATTGGGATGTTCCTACTAGGTCCCCAGTGGACCAGCTCTCTTAATGCCAATTGGGTAATCATCTAATGAGTGTCCATTCAATTACCCTTAGGCATGGCAACCCAAATATAACCAAATGCTACAGAATATCAGACAGGGAAAAAAAATGTTTATGCGCATAGCATTGTAACAATTAGCAAATGCCCTCTTCAACATCCGTGTTCCCCCAAAAACCAGCTCCTCAGGCAATTGAGTCAGCATTCCATCATCCTAATAAAACTCAAACCTACCACCAATGGACGGGAACAGTGTACACCTCAAAATACTATTATAAAATCAATTCATGTTGCCCCTGATAGCCTTCTCACCCCCTCTAATGGACAGTGACATTACCCGTGGATTAGCATATCTAATAATTTTGGAGGAATACAGATCTGGAGACCACAAAAACTTATTGGACCTGTCCTTGTCATCTAGTAGTGACAAGCACCACTACTGCTACTGTCCACCGCATGCGCATAACTGGACGCATTGGCCTGCACCCACCCGCAATTGCCTCGCCTGATTCGGCCACCCTTTCCATGCCGATCGTCATGCCGCAGGTCGCTGCACTGCTCCTAAATTGATGATCATGCCAATTCCATGGATGTGATGCTGCTTGGATGGGTCCACGCCTTGCACTACCATACAAATCTTGCAGAAGATATACTCTGTTTCTCTTTCTCTTTTTTATCAGTTTTCATAAATCGCAAAGATATACTTTGTTCTTCTTTCCTCTTTCAATTTTCACAAATTTGCGCAGATAGTAAAATAGCCAGTGTGGCTTCTAGTAACTAGTATGTGTTCTTCTCTTATCTACCGACACACTAACTCCCAATCAACTTTTGTACCGAGTTCGGCGTAAATGGCGCACGCCTCTCATTTTGCCTCAATCACATAATCAGAATCTCCTAAGGTTAATTATATCGCAGCCTCGCGATTCGATTCATCTAGAGCAAAATTTCTACCCTTCAATCAGGCCATGACCTTGTCATCATCATCATCATCGAAATTTCAATCACACAATTGAAACAAATTAACCAACATCATCGCATAACTACTACTTGTACTAACTTACTACTAGTAACACGATGGGGGTTTCAAAAGGGGGTTTAGTTAGTTACCGTGGGCGAGTCGTCGTGGGCGGCGTGGAGCGGCCGGCGGTGGTCGTCGGCGGCGGCGGAGGCGTTGGGGGCGGGCTGCGGCGCGGCGGCCTTGTGCTGCTGCGCGGCGAGGAGGTCGTCGTCCCCGCCGAGGCTGGCGCGGGAGAGCTCGCGCTTGTTCTGCTTGCGCATCTCCCGGATCTTGGAGAAGTCCATGGAGTAGTCCGGCACCGCGCCGTTCTTCATGTCCCACTCCCCGAACGCCGGCACCGTCATCCACCCCACCGCCCCTCCTCCCCCATGCTGCTCCTCCTGCAAGAACCAATCCGCCATTATTACTCAGCTTCCAATCGATCTGTCCAGAGATTATGCTCGGTTTCTTGCATAATCTCGAGGGAGAAGAATCCGTGCAATTCTTTCCCCCCGAGAAACGAAGAAAATGGTAAAAATCTCTCTCGCGCGCGCGCGAGGAGGAGGAGGAGAGGACGGAAGAAGAAGAAGAAGAAGAAGAAGCAAAGCGTCTCCTCTCCTCTCCTCGGGATCGTACCTCCTTGCGGCTCTCCATGGCGGCCCGGCCGGCCACGAAGCTCCTCCTCCTCCTCGGCTCCTCCTCTCCGCTCGCCGGCGAGCTACTACTACTAGCTAGTAGACTAGCTACTGCTCCGCCGCCTCTTCCGCTTCGCCTTCGCCGCCGGTGCGAGGAAAATTGAAGAAGAAGAAGAGAAGAGAGAGAGAGAGAGAGACGTGCCGTGCTGCGCTTATAAACAGAGCAGCTAAGCTTGAGCGAAGCGAAGCCGCCCCGCGATTAATTACCAGTCGTGTAATCCAATCTAATCACGATTATGCGGCCGCTAATCTAATCATGTTTTCTCTCCTGATTAGCGGCGGGTCGTGGTGACTGGGAGGAGGTGGGGCCACGCGAAAGATGTGTACCAGTATAGTGGGCCCGAGGCGGGATCTTCTGTGGCGAGCGAGGGGGTGGGGCCCGGTGTTTGGAAGGTGGGTAAAGTGAAAAAAAAAAAGAGGGCCGAAAGCGAGGAGTGGTCGGCGAGAAACGGCTGGGAAAAGGGGCCCCGCAGCAGAGCCGTCCACGGCTGATTCCTCCGCGGTAACATCTGTCAACGGTCAACAGCTACATGACCTGGATTTTTCCATTTTTCACCTTTTTCTCTGCTGGATCCTAAGCACTTTTTCTTTTTCTTTTTTTATGTTTTTACCAAGTCTTCGGTGAAATCCTTTTAAGAGCAAAGTATACGTGGACAAGTGAGAAAAAAATATCGATAATTGATTTTTACGCAGGAGATAAATTTTACACATACTTCAAAATAAATACTCCATCCGTCACTAAAAACCAAACCGTACTAGTTAGTTTGGTTTTTTATAAAATGGATGGAGTACATTAAATTTATGGCGAGAGAATAAGAGAGGATGAAGAAAAAAAGAAACTAACTAGCTAATCTATTATATACTCCCTTAATCTTATATACTTAATATATAGCAACTGAGAATGAAATTATACTCTTAGACTCATTATAGTACTATAAATCTGGATATACTTGAAATAGATGTTAGTGCAAATATTAAACTTGCTTTGATATGACAACTCCTTGATACACTGGAGGGACTTTCGTAGGAAGCTCGTAGAATTGAACTTTCACACGAACTTTCACACGAATTAGTTTGAAGAATTTGGGTGTAGAATTACCATAGGAATCCATTCCGTTCTTCACTTTTTCGGACGATTTTGTGGACACAACCTCATGGTTAGGTTCCTTGTGATGGAACCAGTCCACCCGAGTTCAAATCCTAGATTTAACATGGGTGCTCGTATTTACGGCTAATTATTCTTCGTCAATCTCAAGATAAAATTCTAGATTTGACACGGGTGCTCGCATTTACGGCTAATTATTCTTCATCAATCTCAAGATATGCCGACATGGGTGCTCGTATTTACGGCTAATTATTCTTCGTCAATCTCAAGATAAAATTCTAGATTTGACACGGGTGCTCGCATTTACGGCTAATTATTCTTCATCAATCTCAAGATATGCCGACCCAGGGTAGGGTGTGCGTGTGTACGTTTATAGAGGTGAATGTACGCACGTTGTGAGCACACCCTCATGGTTTTGATTTCCTTTGACAAATTCAATGCACCGTCTCCCTTCATCTCTCCTCTCAACTCTATTCTAATAATACTTTTGCAATAAAGCCAAATGTGTATTTCCTGTGGAGTATGCAAACCGCCAAATACTGCCAATCTAACAAGTTTCATGTGTTTTCTTTTCCCGTAGGATTTGTACATGGCTTCCAGTCCCTAGATTTTTTCTGTTGTTTTTTCGCAAGGTTGATTGAGTATCATTGTCAAGAAACCCATAAGCTTTATAGGAGTTTTACTTTCTTTTCGATAAAAGAGGTTAATACTAACTTCATCCCAAAATAAGTTCATTTGAAAAGAGAAAATTTGGAATACTAAGAAGGAACTTAGCATTCAATATTCATAGAGAAGAAATTGGTGAGAGAACCTGCGTTCGAAGGGATTCGAACCCAGGCCAGCACGTTGCTCCTGGCAGCTCCCTGCCAGCCGAGCTAGGTGCCGTTCTCCAAGAAAAGATTGAAGGATGTCGCACCACTAGTCCACTTGGCCTCTAGGAAAAAGAGCAGGACCCTCAAACATGCCGCTTTAGCAGATCAATGGCTGCACGACCTTGCTCTACCAACTAACGAAGGATGGACAACGGATCTGATTGACCAGCTCATCACCGTTTGGAGCGCCGTTCAGAATGTACACTTCGCGGAACATAAAGATCAGATCACATGGAAGCTCAACAACCATGGTGAATACACGGCCGCCTCAGCTTATAAGGTGCAGCTACTGGGTACAACATCGTCAAATTTCGACACATTGATATGGAGGCCTTGGGCACCGCGCAAGTGCAAGACCTTTGCCTGGCTGATACTCCAAAACAGAGTGTGGACATCAGACAGACTAGCAACCAGAGGCTGGTCCAACGGATCCACATGCCCTTTATATCGCCAGACTCAAGAGACAGCTCTCCACCTGCTAGCGGAATGTAGATACACAAGAAGAATTTGGAATGAAATCGCGCAGTGGACAGGCAATGACCATTGCCCATCTAAGACCTTCTAGCTAACAAATATCTTTGACGGTACATGAGTGGTGGGAGGCCACCGTAAGCATACGGGAAGCACCTAAGAAGGCACTACACACGTTAACCTTGCTTGTTAATTGGGAGATATGGAATGAAAGGAACCGGAGGACTTTCCAGCACAAGAAGTTGCCGGCGCCGACTTTGCTAGCCAAGATAAAGGTGGCAGCAAAAACATGGGGGTTGGCGGGCGCAAAAAATCTCGCAGCCTGGTTGACAATATAACTGCCTATAGTTAGGGCCATGGCCCTGGTTTTGGTTTTTTTTTTACATTATCCTTTTTGTACAGTTTTCTTCTCCTCTATTCAATGAAATTGGCGGCCTCGTCGATTCGTTAAAAAAAAGTTCATTTTTCACCCATCTCATACATACCAATACAAACACCAAAAGACTAAAATATTCCTACTTTATCCAATTCCAATGTAACTATCACTCACTTTATCTATTTTCAATGCAATTATTCTATACTCCCTCCGTCCCATTTTAAGTGCAGCCATGATTTTTCGTGCAAAACTTTGACCGTCCGTTTTATTTATAAATTTTTTGAAAAAATTTAAAAACATAAGTTATATATAAACTACTATTCATGTTTTATCATCTCATAATAATAAAAATACTAATTATAAAAAAAATTAAAATAAGACAGATGATCAAAGTTGGGCGCGGAAATTTATGGTTGCACTTGGGACGGAGGGAGTACTTTTATCCGATGCAATGATTACTGAAAAATAAACTTATTTCGAGACAAATGATGAAAACTAAAAATGAACTTAATCTCTGCGATTGGTGCTTGAGATTAAGCATTGGTTCTACTCGAACTGGCACATAATTTTCTCTGCAATTGCTGAACAGGAAATCGGAATGAGAATGAAGGCCTTCTCTCGAAGCCTGATTGTTGGCCCAATCCGGTGTAACCTTCATTTTCAACATGAATTCAGTCAGATAACTTCACTGTCCTGACGCCAACTCTGATGCTATCTGAATCAACGAAACTCTTGCAGAGCATATCATTTCTGGAGCTTGGATTTCTGAAAATTATTATATGTGATGGCATGCGGTTCATCCTTGGCACCTTCGACTGAAAACTACTAGAATCTCTTTCATTTTGTGAAGGGTAATCTAAAATATATATTACTGAAAGCAGAACAGTTTTTTGCTAATGCATTCTTCAGGAAGTCCAGAATGCTGAATGCAGGTAATGGGAAACTGAAGAATGAGATTCAGAAGCAGCTTTTCTTGGAACAACAACGCGCTGCCGCATGTGCTTCCATGGGAAAATAACCGAAGCAATTTTTTCAGATTACATAGGATGATTTACATCCCTGGTCTCTGCATCTTGATGGATGCCACCATGAACAACTTCAGCAGTACAAGCAGGGTTCTTGAATTTCATGGATGTCATGTCACCAGAAATATTTGTACATGTCATAAATATTCAAACTACAGGTAATTGGTTAAACCAACAAAGGCTAGGAAAAACCATGCACAACGGCACAAATCTAAGAATCCATTTATCTATTGAAACAAGTAAAAAAAAAATAATGATCGCGTCAGAATGCCGGAATCACGTTCCCTGTTACACACACATCGGAGTCTAACAGCAACAGATGTATCCAACCTCACAAAACAAAGAACTACAGATTGGGCACAACATCAGAACAAAATATACAGCTAGAGGTTACAAACAACTACAGCACGAAGTTCCAAACCATCCTAGGCTGTGCATCTAGTGCACTTGCGCAGTCCTACAAGCCGGCAGCGGGGAGCCTGCAGCCGGCAATGGGGAAGCCGAGGCGGAAAGGCGCCGTGGCGAAGGCTGCATCCGCATCGGCGACCTAGGAACTGAACCCGACGATGATCTCCTCCGGGTGTCAACCTGCGGTGAGGTCACGTTGTACTTGGGGTCTTGCAGCTGCTGCAGCTTCTCCAGGACCTCGGACATCTGGGGTCGCATCTTGGCTTCGCTGCGGATGCACTGCAGGGCAATGGTCGCGATAGCGTGGGCGCCTTTCTTAGGGTACTGTCCGCCCAGCTTCATGTCCATGATGCGGTACAGCCTGCGCTTGTCACCCAAGTAGGGTCTTGTCCAGTCAACCAGGTTCTGTTCTGATGCTGGTTTCGATTTGTCTAAGGCCCGTCTCCCAGTCAATAACTCAAGCAGCACAACACCAAAGCTATAGACATCTGCCTTTACAGAGAGGCGACCTGGATCATATTTGAGTATTGTGAGAAACAATTGCAACATAATTTATAACCTGAAGATCTCAGCAGTTAATTACAATTGGATTTTATTAGTGCCCCATCATACCGCTCTAAGAGGTGAAGGACATGTGCCCCCCAACAATAATACTATCTCCTACCACTACCAGATACATTAGCCAACAAGAGCAAGTCCTAATGGCATGACTATTCTTTTCAAGTAGATCATACTCCCTCCGTTTCTAAATGTTTGACACCGTTGACTTTTTAGCACATGTTTGACCGTTTGTCTTATTAAATTTTTTTTGTGAAATATGAAACACTATATGTATACATGAAAGTATATTTAACAATGAATCAAATGATAGGAAAAGAATTAATAATTACTTATTTTTTTAAATAAGATGAATGATCAAACATGTTTAAAAAAGTCAACGGCGTCAAATATTTAGAAACGGAGGGAGTATATGTTTTCTGCTAGATTCATGCACGGTAAAAATCAAATATCCAGAATTTTATTTCCAATTTTCAATAAAACATTGAGACTTACAAAATTCAGAGCAAGTAATGTGTACAAAGTCTGTTTTGTACTTGAAGCAAAGACAATTGTATCTTCCAGTTACTTGTTATTGTTATGAAGTAGGAACCAAATATAATGCAAAAGTTGTAAATCATTTTAAATGTCCAAACTAAAGGCAAAAATCAATATAGATTCTCTTTGAAGTGCAAATAAAGAAATTTATATTTAAAATTCAGGGTTTTGTTTGCCGAACTTAATTTTTCAGGATAACACAATTTTGTAATAGTATTAAACAAGAAAACAACATACATTCCAGATAAAAATGCAGGCTTGCAGTGATTTCAAGTAGCATAAAAGAATCCCTTTATGCACATAAGACTTCCCTAATGTTTGTCCAAAATAATAAAAAAAAGAAAATGGAAACTTGCAGCTTTACCACACTCCAAAAATGACATATTAGAATGCGTGGAGTTAAACCTCAAAATCTTAACTCAGTGATAAATATAAGAAGAAGCTCTTCCTGGCCCAGTCGAGAAAAGGCCCCAAAGGCCGCCTACCCGGGTGCCCAGGGCATGTGGGTCACATGCATTTTACTGAAGGCAACCGTAGTGATTACACATTTAATACGGAATAGCCAACGAGAAGTCCTTTTTTTCCCCGTGCAAATCCTGGGTTCGAACCCAGGACCGGTGGCTTCTCAACTGGAAGCACTACCGCCTGTCAAGGAATATAGTCTTTTATTTACATATATAGTTTATCTCTTTACGTATTTTGGTCTCTTGTACTCCTATATATTGCCTCCTTGGGGCTATTATTCAATACAAGCTATATTCCTAACATGGTATGAGAGTCTAGATCTAGGGTTTCGCCAGTTTTCCTCCTTGCTGCTTGTCTTCTCTCATCGCCTGACGATTTTTCTTCACCGGGTGATTTTCCTCATGGGGCCCCGCCGCTTTTCTTTGCACGGACTCCTGCTTCCGCCGCATGCAGACCCACTGCTTTCCTTTGCACGGTGCTGCTTGGCACTTTGCTCCTTCATGTATGGGCGTCTGCTTCCACCGCCCGCATGGTGCCGCGCACAGGAGTTGCTGCTCGCTGCTCCTTCAATCTATGTCGGCTAGCGCAGCAGGTCTTCCGTCAATTGGTTTTCTCAGTTGGTCAGCTCTGCTTTGAGCAGATTGAGTATGCCACCAGATAGATTAGGGCAGGCAAGAAGGGAAAAAAAAAAAGAAGGCAGAAGAAGAAAGGGAAAATGTCTTCATCTTCTACGCATTCACTTGGCTCTAAACCATCCCTCGTTTGCTAATAAATTTAAAATAAATATTAAGATTTGATGTGTGAAAATGACATTAGTAGATATGACAATGAGATGATGATAACTCAAATAAAGGATCTTCACAAATATTTGCTATCGGTCATAGTACAATAACAGTCAGCATGTCATTTGGTGAAATAGATACGGCAAAACAAGATTTGTTAATTCAAAACTACTGTACATTTTAGATGTCACCAAAGTAAAAGCTTAGCACCAACAAGGTGGTTTAACAACACTCTAATTCTAGCTTCTTTTCCTTTTTTGTAAACTACTCTAATTCTAGCTGATTGAACATAATTTTGAAGAAGTGACCAACATCAAGGGTAGTAAGCAGACTGCCATTTAATAAATCTGTACCAACTTGTGAATTATATGAACTCAAAAGTAAGATCATTCCTGACCTGTTGCAACATATTCTGGAGCTGCATAACCTCGGGTACCCATGACTTGTGTGGAAACATGGGTTCTATCCCCAGTTGGGCCTGCTTTTGCCAGACCAAAGTCTGAAAGCTTTGCGTTGAACTCCTATAATGGTGAAAAAAGGAAACAAAAGTTAAAGTAAAAACATTTGCAAAAGGTCAAACTTTCGAAGGACAAGAATGAGTAGCTATTTTCATGTATACCGAGTCAAGGAGAATGTTTGATGCCTTGAAATCACGATATATAACTTGATTTTCAGCATCGTGCAAAAATGATAAACCCCTAGCAGCCCCAATAGCAACTTTGAGCCTTATTCCCCAGGATAAAGGATCTGCACCACCTAAAATAACAGAAAATTTCCATTTAATGTGCTGCCAAATTTAAGATATTGAACCCGTATATATTTAGAAAATAGTGTGGTAGAGTTAAATGCATACGCCTAAATAGATGATTCTCCAAGCTTCCTTTAGGCATGTACTCATACACCAGAAGTCGGTTATCACCATCTGAACAATAACCAATGAGTTTAACAAGATTCTCATGGTGAAGTTGGCCAAGGTAGTCAACCTCTGTCTGCAGCACATCAATCACAATTAAGAAACATTGTAGCACCTCAGAGAAACCTAGAAAGTTGGTTTATAGCAGACATACCAGCCACTCCTTGTGACCCTGAAAACCTTCTGGTTTTAACTTTTTGACGGCCACAACCATACCACTCCCTGGCCTTGCAGGAGCAAGAGTTTGCTCATCGATCCAACCTTTATAGACATAGCCAAATCCTCCTTCCCCAAGGAGACTGTCGGGCTTAAAGTTCTTTGTTGCATTTTTGAGTTCACTCAGTGTGAATGCCTTTAAATTTGACGATGATAAAATTTCTCCTTCTGTCCTAGGAGTAGGAAGGTCGCTACGATCCTTATAGGAAGGTACAGTCCAAGATGAACCGCTTTTTGTAGTTGAAGGGTAAGATGAATAGGTTGTCTTGCTAGCAGCTTTTGATGGATCTGCTTTCCAGACAAGAAACAGAGAGATATGCATAAGGATAACTGTTGCATAAATCGATTTATTTGTAACCAAGGTAATAAATACTAGCAAATAGAGGGTTGGTAGCGGATTAGTGTACGGGTAGCTGATTGTGGATAGTGGTTGCTATTGCAGGCACTAAATTCCAATAGCGGAATTCAAAAAGTAACCATAACTTTAGATTATATATGAATGCTAACATCAAGTTTCACTTAAAATAAGTTTAGGTTACATACTTTGATACTCATACATTTCATAGCATAAAAATTATACGATAACAAAATAAGTAAGATATAGAGAAGGCACACTGCATTAAGTTCTCCTGTCCATGCATGAAGAATATCATTTAAGAGCAATAGCAGCGCAACAAGCCAATAGCAGACTACTATAACGGTAGCCAAGCGCTATAACGGCCACTAAATTCCAATACGCTATATTTGATCCACTACCTTGTAGTGCTAGCGGTAGAGGTCAGCTACCGCTATAGCGGACGCTAAGAACGGTATTTATTACCTTGGTTGCAACACAATGCAATTGTGTGTTCAATTATGTCTGATTTCGTTGTTGCAAATACTTCAGCCTAAGGTGTCAAAACCTAAAACATCTCTCTGGTAGGCGGTAGCAATATGCAATGGCTGTATGAAGGTGTAACATCTAACAGTAAACACAAAATCCGGTATCTATCAGCTCGCAAATATACTTACTCTAGGAACAAATTAAACCTCCTTTCGAAAAGCAAATGCTAATTGGAAACGATTTATATTCCTACACAAGTTAGAAGGTTCATAACTATTACGATAACAAGACATTACTTCAAGACTTCCCCCCAAATCCAATCATTATTATACCAAGCATATGTATCATTTGCCATAACCAGACCATCTGAGGCTTGAGATCAATAACAAGGTAACTAAACCCTAGTAGCAAAACTCTAGAAATGTAGGAAAGAAAGAAAGAAAAATTTAGAAATCCCACCACTCTCACCCCTTTTTCCATGTAACAATAACAATCCAAATGCTATAGACAACCAAACCAAACTAGGAAGGAAAAAAGGGAGAGCCAAAAGTGAGGGGGCACCCACCCAAAGAGGAAGCAAAACTCAACAATAGCAAACATAGAAACAAGAAGAAGCCAAGTCTGTGCCATTCAATTCACAAGTATGGAGCGAATCACACAACAATGGAATGGAACCCAACCAACCCCCAAGAAGGAGGGCGCATCACTCACCGGCGTTGTTGGTATCCGGCGCCGCCGCCGCCGCCGCCGCGGTGTCCATGCAGTTCCCCATCTACCTACCGATCTACCGAGCGTCCATCGAACCAAGAAAATGGCTTCCCTCCCCCCCCTACCAACAGAATCCCAATCTTTGGAGAGAAGATCTGAACCGAGACCAAACCAAACCCAGCCAAGAACGAACGAGCGAGCGAGCAAAGCGAGAGGGAACCTCCTCCTGGCTCCTCCGATCAACGCCAGCCACAGCCCAATCCAAGAAACCCAACCGCGGGATCACCACTCACTCCTGTCTCGTCTCTCTACTGCTGCTGCTGCCTGCTACAGCCGGCGAGTCGTCGTCAACTCGCGCCGCGCCGGCAAGCCCCCGCGTCGTTGGAGATCGAGAGGTGCGGGACGACGCGACGAGGAGAGCTGCGGGTGGTGGTGGCGATGGCGGCGGCGGCGAGGCGAGCTCGTCTTCTCTTGTAGGAGTAGTAGGCGCCGTGTTGGGGGCGCAGCGGAGGAGACGGAGAGTGCGAGGTAGTGGCCGGTGGGTCGCTGTCAGGTGGGGCCCGCTGGCTTTTGCAGTTCCGCACTGGATGGGAGTGTGGATTTGGGAGCTAGTACTAGGAAAAACCGAAAAGGTTGTTTTTATTTTTTAAATTTCTAGTTTGCTTTTTATCATCTACTTTAGATGATGGATCGTCTCAAAATATTAGGAATTTTTTATGGATAATAACTCTATATCATGTTACTATGAACTAGGATACTCATCCATCCAAAATTATTTATATTTTAAAACAGAGGGAGTAAGTTTTATTTTTAAGGATATGTCCCTTGGAAGCTAATCTTACGTGTATGTAAAACGAAGTGACTTATTAGTATATGATTAATTAAATTTTAGTTTAAAAATAAATTAATATGATTTTTTAAATAGCTGATATAGAATTCTTTTTTAAAAAGTAACAATTATTAGTACGGAAAGCATATGCATGGAAAATGAGAGAGTAGAGCTTGGGAAAGGAAGAAACGAACTCATTGGGAGCTGGAAATATTTTTCTTTGTTTTGGTTTGTTTTCAGTTCTTTTAGTATGGATTTGGATTTGGGAGCTGGAAAAAAACATAAGTATATCTTTTTGGTTTGATTTTTAGTTCCTTTAGAAGAAGAATAAGATTAGGGGCAATACCAAATCCTGGCAGACTTGATTCTGCTTGGTTTGTTTTTTCTCCTCCTTATCTTCCTGCCTATCGTGCTTGAAGTCAAGCTTCAATAGAAAATTCTGTTTGGAAGTCAAGCTTGGATGGAAACCATGCGTTCATACGGATCACACAAAATAAAATCCTTCAGGAAAAAAAAAGTCCTCGTATTTATCACGAAGATTCTGCAATTTTACATCAAATGAGAGTTCATTAAATGGTCACAGTTAAGTTATACACATTTATTTTTAATAATAATAAGTAGGGTGAAAAAAAATGAAAATAGTGGTTAAAGTAGCAAGGGAATCAAGCTGGTTAACATCATGAAACGTGGTCAATGCGGCACCCAAGCCATGGGGCCTTGAATCTTGAACAAGCATGTGCACAATGCATGCATCTGTTGTCTTTGCATTTTGTTGTCTTGTGGGTGTTTTCTTATGCAAAATGGCACCAATGCAACAAAACCACAAGGTGGCAAAAGAATCTCAAGCTAGGTGGGGTGGGTCCCAGCTGGATTTGGGCCTATATATTAGATAAGAAAATGAGCTGGAAATTTTTGCACTTATCTTATCTATGATAATGATATGAATCTTTCATATAGGAGAAAGGATCTACTATTTCTTATAGAGCTTTAAAGCCACTTTCTTCCATTGTAGGAAAAAAATGATGTATTTTTATCTTTCTGAAAGGAATAAACATGTTTCTTTGTGCTTTTAATCCACTCTCTTTCATTACACAAAAAGATAGATATTTTTTTTGTCTTTCGTAAAGCAATAACACCATATTTTGTTTGTGCTTAAGAAAAGAGTGGTGTTTTTTTCCCTCATAAAGGGGAAGGGAAAAGGTAATGGTTGAGTTCCCCATTTCATTCTACAAGGCACGACCTTCAAAACTCAAATCTAACATTAATTTATCCCAATTGAAATACACACATATATATGGATCATGGTACCACTTTGGTACTAACAAGGATATTCATAGCGCAACTAATTCTTGGTAACAATTATGATTTTTGTTTTAATTTTAGTGTGTGTACTTCTTATATATAAATGACCGGGGTGTTATATCCGTCATATATATACTCCCTTTGGAATTTGATATAAATATTTGACGTTTTAGACCATTGAAATGGCTTGCATCTAGTTATCTTTTGCTGTCCGAAACGACATATAGAGGCTGTTTGGTTAGGTGCCACACATTGCCACACCACATGTTAGGCATGCCACAGATTGTTAGCTTAGCGTTTGGTTGCTTGTTTCAGTTGTGGCAAGCCACACTTTCTTGATCCATGGGCCTACATGTCATATACTCATTTTCTAGCCAAACATTGCCACACTTGTGACCAACAAATTGTTGGCCACACTTTGTTTCCCATGCTACACCTATGGCAAATTAAGTTGTGGCAATGTTAGGCACCAACCAAATCTTTATGGAATGGAGTGTATCTTTATTTCAACTATAAACTTTTTTTTTCCAAGCACTCTGTTCTTCTTCTTGTTCTCCTCATCAGTAGTAGATCAGGCCGGTGATCAGCCACTTGTCAGTAGGAGAGAAAAACTTCCAGCATGTGCTACATTGTCTTTACCAAATATCACTATATCATTCATATCAAGAGTCATACAAGTTTGAGAAAGTTCCAAATTAAGATCATTGTAAATATGAAATTTCAAAGTCAGGATCGTTGCCGGCACTGTTAGATACGGAAGCTACACATTTGTGAATGAGACACATATACCAGTTAATTAGCAAGTTGCTGTAGCCACACATGCATGTGTTTGCCGGTCCAAGTAAGTAGTTTAATTCCGACTGCTGTTTAATTACGCAATCGGTTTCTTGCATGATTGTGCTTGTAAGATTTGTAATGTTATTCCTTGATTAGTCAGGACCGGATAATGACTTCTCTCTGTAGCCTTCTGCAATTTCTTAGCATGCAGAAACAAAGAGAAATCATTTCTATCCTTGAGTTTTTTTTGGGCATTTTGTGTTGGTCAAATCGGTAATTGGACAGGATATACGAGTGTTTAGCATATCTCCAAATTAATAGTATCATTTACCTAATGAACAGCTAAACGGTCTGTTAATATAGTGTCAATTTCAGTCAGAATCTCACCAGATAGCAAGGTGGCATATTATGTCAACTGGTCAACTTGTGTTTAGCTATATGTGCCACAACTCTTAATGCACAAGGGGACATACGTGCCGTTAAAAAAAAGCATATGTTGAGGTTTCTAATGACAACAAGCACAATATAATATTATATATTTAGATCTCACCCCCTTTTTTTTTCTAACAGAGTCAACTCAGTGAATGCAAATTATGCACAAAATGTTCTGAAAAATAATTTATCATTTGGTGCCATGACATAAAATTGATCTCTTAACATGACATATGCATGACATCAGGTGCATCATTAATTTCCTAGTCTATTATATGATTGGACACCTGATCACCTGGCAAGACTTATTTTGCAGGTACATTCCCTGTACCGGTATAGTAGTAACCGATAATATATGAGCATGAAATGAACAATAATTCAAAAGTCAGTGGAAAACCTGAATACCATGCATTTATATTCGAAATTCAGTGGGAAACATTAACCACTAACAATTCTTATCTTGAGCTAACAATTCTAACACCTATATTTGGGACCAAGACAGTAACTTAGCATGTGTAGTTTTGCACTAACTAGATATGCACATAATAATTTAGTAATTGTGGGCACTAGTGAACAAGTGAAGTTATGCATCCACCTATGACTACACCACAACACTTTCCGAATCTAATTTCTAACATAAAGATGGGAGTATCCGAATACCTGTCCATGTAATCCCTCTCAATTATCTGAAAATTGTGATCTCTGTCAAGAAAGAACATAAAAACGATGCTCTTTGATCCTGCCTGATCCTTGCCTTTCCAGTTTTCAGCATCTGTATGCATATGCATCTAGAAAGAGATAAAGATGACCCAGCATGGTTTTCTTTCTGACATTTTTAAGCCATGCATAGGCGCTTACCTACATGGATCAGGATCGATCATGAACGGATCCATACCCTGGCAGCCTGTCGTTCTCTGAACTTTTGGAGGTGTGATGCGTTGTCATGACTGAACTTTCTTGCATTTTCGCCTCTTCTGTTTTCAGTCACGAGCTGCCTGATTGGAAGGCATGAGGTTTTTGTTGATCCAGAGCTGTAAAGTGAGAGGCGACTTGCTGAATGAAAAACTTCACATGAATGCTGCTGTAAACTTGTATCTGAGCTTGCATTTGAGTGCCATACTCTGCCCTTCTTTTGGGAGACTTGCTAGCCTATTTACATGAGCTGACCATGGTACTTTTTTAAGATAAAGGGAAGGCTCCCATAAGCCAAGCGATATATTTGCGAACCAAAAATAATTTGTGAATAAAACTTTTATATACGCGTTCTTAGCGACATAAAAGCAAAGGCTAAAAAATAAACTTTGATGAAAAAAACCCCAAAATCAGCTTCAAATATAAGATTAAAAATTCAAATTCTGGCTGATAAGTATAAGCATAAGCGAAAAGATGAGGCCGGAAAGCTTTACTAATGTTAGGTAATAATATTAAGATGATACAATTTCTCTAAAATCATTCATGGCCTCTATATAACTAGAATGCACATGACCAAAACAAGAAGGATAACATGACAACAAATATCATGCTGCATCAATCTACAACCATAGGTAATCTTCATCCTAAAACTCCATCGAACCAACATTTGGATGGTAAAAAAGGCTCTCCTAAAACATTGCCTTCAAAAAGGAACTGTTGCGTGCATGTGCCGCCATTGCCATGATCCAATTTAGTAAAGGCTAAACCATAAGGTTTCACTCTAAAGAGAAAGACTTTGACTCTACACAATACCTTCAACAAGAAAGCAAAACATCATTACCAGGTACAACCAGCTAAAACCAGATCTAAGGGTTCAACCTCGGAGTCGAGGAACCGGTGCTCAAAGAGAGTACCTAATAAACATCCCTAATACTGCTCGCCCCTCATTTTGAGCTAGAACCTCCACCCCTCCTCTAGTCTTAGCTAAATTGCAATCAACCATAAACACCATAGTCACAACCATCTTTAATTTGACATGACACGCTATGATGATTGTGGCGTGAACAAGCTAATATACACATATCCAGAATCCATAGAGTTCATTTGAAGGGCATACTCTCTTCGTCTAAAAAAAAAGCTAACCTAGGCAAGGATATGACATAACCTGTCCAGATTCGTTGTCCTAAGTTATATCACATTGTTGTCTAGATTATTTTTTCTTTTGAACGGAGGGAGTATGTGTTATTGACGTGAACGATACCGAGAATCAAACCAAGATGACGTACTCTAGTCTATAGGCTAGTGTGTGAAAAGCTCTTCTTTTGGGACTTGTAATTAATTTCAGAGCTGATCATTGTGCTATAGCCATAATGATTTTAGGACTTGTAATTAATTTCAGTTAGATATTCTCCTTTTTCACTCAATGATACTTTCTTTACCCCTATAAGAGCAAGTTTAATAATAGAGCCAACCATTAGCTTATAACTTATATTATAGTTAACATATATAGTAGCTGAGCTATAAGGTTATCTCTTTTTTCTTTCTCCTCCTCTCTCTATCTTTCACCTATACATTTATTGTATTTATCTTGAAGTATGTGAATAGCTAGCTCTTGCATGAGAGCCAACCCTCTCCATTTTTTAAATTCTCTTTTCTCCACATAAGCTTATAGTTGGCTTATAGCCTACTATTATACTTGCTCTAAAGGGGATTGAGTAATAGTTCTAACCAAGACTCGAGCCAATTTGTTAGGATTTTACCAAGCCAATGGCTCAAGCTTATTTATATATAATTAGGGTAACGTATTGCATATATATATATATGCTTGTTGAGCTAAATTGTACCTTTAAGATTAATATTTAAAGAGAATGGAAGGACAATTTATAAATTGTACTAGTAGCGTCAACACCAACTCGAGATATACACACAACGATTTAATTGTGATAATCAGGATTTTAAATTTCAGCATCTGCTTGCTTCTACAGAAAATAGATAACAAGAAGACGCCCATGTTCATTTTGACATGTTTTTAGCCCTGCATCGGCGCATACAGACATGCATCAGGATCATGGACGGATTGCCCTGGCTGCCCGTCGATCTCTGAATTTTTGGAGGTGTGATGCGCTGTCACGGCCCCTTTGAATCGCAGGAATGGAAAAAAATGAAGGAATAGGAAAAACCGCAGGATTCTGATAGGAATGCAGGTGTAAAACAGAGAATTGGAAAATACAGGAAAAACACAGGAATGACCGTTTGATTGGACTACAGGAAAAACGCAGGAATCGGATGAGAGATATAAACTCAAAGGAATTTTTCCAAGAGGTTGGACCTCTTGCTAACTTTCCTCCAAAATCTCTATAGGATTACCCATTCCATAAGAATTTTAAAGGATAGTATAGGATTCAATCATTTGTTTCAAAGGGTTTCGTAGGAAATTTTTCCATAGGATTAAAATCCTTCAAAAATTTCCTACAAATCAAAAGCGCCCTAACTTTCTTGCAGTTTCTCCTCTCCTGTTCTTCTGTCATGAGCTCCCTGATGGGTTGGCATGAGGTTGGTGATACTGTCCTGCAAAGTGTGATGTGACTTGTAACATGTAAAACAAAAATAAGGTTCTATCCGAAGAGTAGAGATGGCAACGGGTACATACCCATCGGGTTCTCTTGCCCCATATCCACACCCACGATGTCTAAATACTCTCACTTAAATACCCACACCCGTCGCGGATACAAAATTGTCCCCATACCCACACCCATGCGGGTAACGGGTATCTAACGGGTACCCATACCCATATAATTGACTTGTAATATTTATAGTTTTGTACTATAATTAGCCATATTAGAGTTGTAAACCATCAATATTTTCTCTAGTAATAATGCTATTAATATTAGTGTTCAAAGGCAAGTAAAAAAATTATACGACCACATTACATAATCAAGAAATCAAATAATAATTTCATATAACTAGACTAAGCAATGCTTTAAGATGTGAAAGAAGTTTTATGCTATGATTTAGTAGTCGTTGAAAGTTATAATGCTCATAGTTTTAGACTCAATCAACGGGTTTTTTTTACCCACGGGTTGGTGGGTACGGGTGGGTAAAGAACGGACCCATACCCACGTATCCAATGGGTAAGAGTTTTCGCCCGTTAGTAGACCCATGGGTATAAGAGTTAGAACACGATTGGCTCCTAATAGAGTAAAAACCCGTCGGGTCTCGGGTTATGAGTACCCATTGCTATCTCTACTGAAGAGTCTCCATAGTCCATACTCTGAATTTCTTTTGGGAGGCTGACCGCATGGCCATTGTACTGTAACCATATTGATTTTAGGACTAGCAATATCAGTTAGACCTTGTCCCTTTTCACCCAATTGATGTTTCTAATTTTGTCCCAATCAGGGTTTACAATTTTGGTTCAAAATTTTGCCCATTCCGACAAGCAAATATATTGGCCGAAATTTTTTGGTTTTTCCATTTTCTATGTGAATCAGGTCAAAGTTTATTTAAATTCAGTCAAATGTTATTAAATTTTCAAAAAAATTGTGCAAAAAAGTATGAAAATTCCCAAAATTTTCAGTGACACTGAAATCCTGAAATTTAGGTCAAAAAAGAAATTGAAAACCTTGGTCACAATTCTGGTAATTGAGTAATAGGATTTCAATATGACTCGAGCCAAGCTAATCGAGTTAGGATTTTACTGAGACGATTGATAATACAGTGGATTCAAGTTTATCTATATAGTGGGTGTAACTGTATAATAGACCCGGGCTGGTCGCGAGCCCTACCTCTACATCCTAAACCTCCCACTTGGCCTGAAAGGCTTACGCATATATATTTTTGCCCTTATTTTCAACTTCTTTTTGTTGCGAAAAGGTGTACTATGTGCCATTTTTGTCAATAAAATCATAGAAGTAGGGCCTTGCCTAAAGGAAAAGCATAATGCACATAAGAAATCAGAGGGTGTTGAGACAAAGTGGCTCAGCTTAGTGGTGGATTAGCTAGCTTGCATCATCATCATCATCATTTTTTGTTTAATTTGTTTCTGAATTTAATTTGTTCTGAAACACTGGAGACACAGGACAGTGTGTTAGGCGATCACCACCATGGTTCTTTCCAGTTTTCAGCAGCTGTCGTCATGACAAATAGTGCACCTTCTGTTCCAACCAAAATTATATGTCCAATCATATTTCTACTAGTACATACTTGGCCCAGTGATGATGACAAATATGATCCACCTAAAAAGAACCTGAAAAATTTTGACACCAATTATGCACCGAATTAATCAAAGGATTAGATGCAAATAAGTATGTCTGTGCTAGCCAAACTACCATTTCTTTCAATTCTGTTTGCAAAAACAGAATCATAAGCTTTTCATTTAAAAACAGAATCTGGACCCTTTTCTCATAAACTTTGTGTAAATTAAAATTGGGGAGATGAGATTAGGGACGCTGTCAATGCCCAGTTTTTTTTATATTCTTATATTTACATCATTGTACAGAATTATTAGGGATGCTGTCAAAACAGAATTATTAGGGAATGGTTAATGACGATGAGAATGACTTCTTCTTAGACAAGTATCAACATCTCTTTCTCTCTCTATATAAAAAAGGAGGACAAACAAACTGGTAAGCTGCCAACTAACCATGCATTAATTAATTAGTTTAAGAAGGAGCACACAGCTTAAGCTGAAAAAGTAGCATTTTCTGTAATGTCATAATGTGAAACCAGAGGCAATTTTCTGGAAAAGAAGCAAAAATTTTCTGTACTACGATTTCATAGCTAGTGTTATGTAATGTATTGCCAAGGTCATCTGATAAGCATGGCTATGTAAAGTATAATACAACAAAGTGGCTTAGTGGCCTCATCAGTGACCCCATTCATTTTTGTAATCATCATGGTATCACTCCTGAACTACAACAAACAATCTTAAGGGTATGGTAGGTCCAGCCATTGACAAGAACCGATGAAACTTTCTTCCAGCTGCCACAACATTGGAGGACAAAATAAGTGAAACCTTTTTCTTTTGTCTTTTAGCCTTCTACTCCTAGATTAACAGGGTTGTGCTGCATCTGGCACCTTATGATTAAACCACAATCACTAGCTCCCATATTTACTAGCTGGCTCAGTTGGTTTGTCCATGTTCCCAACCCTTTCTCCTCATTTTCCACGCGCACGTTTTTCAAACTGCTAAACGGTGTGTTTTTTTAAAAAGTTTATATACGAAAGTTGCTTAAAAAATCATATTGATCCATTTTTGAAAAAAATAGCTAAAACTTAATTAATCACACGCTAAATACTGCTTCGTTTTGCGTGCTGAGGAGTGAGGATTCCCAACCCTCACTCCCGAACACAGCCTCTAATTATCCTATTTGTATGGCATATATACTACCTCTTGTCCCCGACACATAGCCACAAATTATTCTAAAATTATTATATTTTAGAATGGAGATAGTATGAATGTGACCAGAGTCACCCGCTAAGCATATGTTTTTTCATATATTAAAAACTTCTCTTAAAATTTCTTTAAATACCCTTACTTTTTTTAAAAAATGTGCCGATGTTTTTATTTAAGTTGTGGCAGCACTACCATAAATCCATAATGTCATTCCGTGCGTTGCCTTTTCTGCATAAATAAATTGATTTCACAAGAATTTGCAAGGGAGGAAAAGGGCTTGTATTAATTGAATTATTCCGTGATCAGAATTTCAGGCCCATCTATGCCCTGATCTGGGCCGTTGATTGTGTGACAGTGCAGTGCTCATGATCTAGCCCAAAACTCCAAGTTCTCACAAAGCTAAGGAAAAAGTGCACTGAAGGTCCCTCAACTTATCATCGAGTTACAAAATCGTCCCCCAACCATAAAACCAGATATTCGGCGTCCCTTAACTAATCAAAACCGGTCACAATAGGTCCTCTGGTGGTTTTGAACCCGGTTTTGTCATACGTGACGGCTGAGTCAGCGTGGAACCCACGTGGGCCCCACATGTCAGGTTGCCACATCATCTCTCTCCCTTCCTTCCCTCTCTCTCCCACTCTTCTCTTCTCCTCTTATCTGTGCAAGCCGTCCGGTGGCTGGGGAGTAGGCCGCTGGGGCGCTGACGGCAGCCGGCGCTGTCGGCGGCGGCTGTAGTGGGGAAGCACGGCGGAGAGGAGGAGGCGGCCGCCGTAGGTGTTCTCTGGGCATTCACCGTAGGAGGAGGCCTCGTTCTCTGGCTCTTCCCCTTCGCCGCCCGTCGCCGGTGGCATGAAGCCTATGGTTGACAGTAGCGGTGGCGGCGGCCCGTCGTTCTCTGGCCATTCACTGTCGTCGCCCGACGCCGAAAGCGCGAAGCCCGAGCCTCCGCACGACAGCGGCGCAAGGGCGTCGTTGGAGCAAGTCACTGTCGACCACACCAAGCCGCCCGACTCTGGAAGCGCGAAGCCGGTCACCGTCGACCACAAGTCGGCAACGTCCGATTCTTCTACCGGCACGGAGTCTGACGGTGGAGGCGAGCCATCGTCGGCGTCATCCTCGCTGCCGGCGGCGGCGCACCCGTTCGCGCGCGCGCTCGCGGTGGTGGACGGTGTTGCCTCCGTCGCCGTATCCTGTACGCCGGGGACCCATCGTCGTGGCCCCCCTCCCCCTCATCGTCGTCGTCATCATCGTTATCCTCCTCTCGTCTTTGTCCGACGACGAGGCGGAGGACTGGTACAAACACTACGCGTCAGCGCCATGCACGCGGCGAGGCAATAGGCAGGTCGTGGGGATGCGGCGGCCGGCGACGGAGTAGACCATCGCGTGCCACCCGGGGAGCTCGCTGGTGGTGGTGATGGCACAGGCGATCGCGCACCGCGTGACGTAGGTGTGGGTGGTGGACGCCGACGACGGCGAGCTGGTTGGCGTCGTCCGCTTCCTCGACGTGCTTAGTGCTCTGGGTTCTCCGCGAACACCTGAACCAACCACCCCCTGATCTACCCATCGAATTTCTCATCAATTACTCCCAGTACTAAGCTTCGTTGATGTACATACGAAGACAAAATTGCGATCATGAACTGAAACCTTTTGTTCATCTTAATTTTACGCTATGTGTTTCGTCAGCGGATGAACTTGCAACGAACGAAGAAGGGTCGAAAATTGATGGAGAACAGAAACCACCTGTCCCGACAAATTTTGCAAAGTTTGTTGGTCGATCTGTGACGTCTGGGTTGGATGATGCATGCATGGTTTCAGTGATAGATCGTGCGTTTTCTGCTTGGCAAGACGAGAGTAAATTCGGGTTGGTGGCCAGGCAAGATCCGCCGCCTCGAGGGCCCATGGCTCTTCTCCTTCGCCGGCGCGGCGCGCCCCGGGAGCGCCAAGTCCATCCGTTCCGAGTCATCGCTGGCGTCGGCGGCGGCGTGGCAACCATCGACGTGCTCGGATTCGGCAGCGGCTGCGGAGGAGGAAGCGCCGTGTGGGGAGCGGGCGAGCGGCCCCGAAGTCGAACTTGTGCAGCGCCGCACTCGTCCATGCCGCGAAGCGGGCCCTCCTCTGCCTCCCCACTGTGGCGCCCGCCGGCGGCCGGCGCCGCCGTCGCGGCGCTGCGCTCCTCCTCTTCCGGCTTGCCCCGACGGCCTCCTCCCCAGCCGCCGGACGGCTTGGACAGACAAGAGGAGAAGAGAAGAGAGAGAGGAGGAGGAGGAAGGGAGAGAGATGATTTGGCAACCTGACATGTGGGAGCCACGTGGGTCCCACGCTGAATCAGCCGCCATGTAGGATAAAAACGGGGTTAAAACAACCAAAGGACCTATTGTAACCAGTTTTGATTAGTTAAGGGATGCCAGATATCTGGTTTTATGGTTGGGGATGATTTTGTAACTCGATGATAAGTTGAGGGACCTTTGGTGCACTTTTTCCCAAAGCTAATTAATACCAGGCTTATCAAAAGAGTATAGGCCCAAGAAGGGCTACTAATTAATCTTGAGGCCCACTACTCGATTGAGCCCGATCGGCTTAGTAAGATTTCCTTTTCTTTTCTCAAAAACGAAATTTAATCTTTTGATGTTGTTAGTCTTTAGCAAGGCTGAACTAAATGTCTTAAATTAATGAATGTCGTATGAAGCACATGCATAAAAAAACTCGAATACATATAATCTTTATTTGTTCTGCTTTGTTGTTTTTCTTTCAACATCTTTTCCCCGCATTTTCTAGTGAGTTTAATTCTGACGTCGTTTGATTAAGTAATTAAAAATTTTCCTGCTAAAAGGTAATTAACAAAAATCAACTTTATTTGAAAGAAGCATATTTATGTATTTAGATATAATAATAAATAGTATGTACATTTGGATTGGGATAACAAATAATATGTACCACGACTCCCCCAGAGCTTCCCTACATGCCATGTGCATATGCATTATATAATTATATCGGCATGCATATGCTCGTTTGAGATCCCGTTTAAATAAGGCCAAATAAAATTGAAACTAAGATGAGCCAACAAACTCAGAGTACGTCCTGATGACCTTTTCTAAAACTAATTCAAAAGTGGAGGAAGACTACTAGGGAATATTTGTGAATTAGGGTGGCAAACACATGGCATGACAAATCTCTTATTGCCCTCTTGGCATGCAAAGAATAATTGATCATCTTTATAAATTCTTTCGAAATGGTTTTTCATTCTATTAGTTGCTTATTCGAGTAAAAAAACACATGTTATTTTAAATTCAATATATCTTCAAAATAAAATCTAAATTTTATTACCGTAAAAATTCAAAAATACTCAACAAAATTGTAATATTACGAAGGGAAATACTTTTTAACACAAAAGGAACCTATACACAAGATTTTCATACATACATCTAATCCAAGTATTTTAAAATATGTTGATGTTAAGATATTTTAATTAAACTATGACTCGATCCAAAGAAAAGCAATATGATTTTGTTTCTTAGACCCTAGACCAAATGGCCCAACTTTTAAAGAAAATAGCGTGAACTCCAATTTATTAATTATTGAATTCATAATTGTAAGTATGACACCATACCCATATCGAAAACTCAATTTAGTATTTTATTAATTTAATATTAAAATTTGAAATTAATAATTAACAAGTTACGACTCTCTTAATACACACTCTCCATCCCTAAGTTTAAATTTATTTTTAGTTTCTTCTATTTGTCCTAGATAAGTTTATTTTTTTGGAATCATTTTATCGGAGTTTGTGAAAATAGGAAATGATTGTATTGAGAGTAGATAAAGTGAGAAATAGTTGTATTGAAATTTGATAAAGTTTGAATATTCTAATCTTTTTGACTTTAATTTGTATTGGTATGTGTGGGATGGGTGAAAAAAAATTATTTTGAAACAGATGGAATAAGCAACTATAATTTCAAAAGTAACCCTCATGTCTAGTTAATATTAAAATTTTAATATTTGTAGCATCAGTAATACTAGCTTAATACAACAAACAGATTGGAGACGAGAGAGGATCCTTTGTAGTACTACAGAGGATCTCAATCGATTGGTGACTAGTATAAAAGAATCGAGCAATCAATGAATGTTACCACACCCAAATAATATATATACACATACGCCGTACACCCAACTATATGTAAGCCAGTGGTACGTTACATTGTACTCCCTTCGTTTCAGGTTATAAGATGTTTAACTACTCTAAATTTGACTAATTTTATAGAAAAAAGTAGTAATATTTTTAACCAAGACAAATATATTATTAAACTATGTTAATATTGTAAATATTACTATATTTTCCATAGAATTAGTCAAATTCCTATAACCTGAAACGGAGGGAGTACGTATACATCCGGGTGCAGCATAGCTAGCTCTAGTTATCTACAAGATACACTGTACTCCGTAAATACATGCGGTTTGTCCGTATCGTATCTGTACATATACCGTTTTCTGAGCTGGCAATGCAATACACTGCACATCTGTACGTATGTACGTGCACTGTACCCCAACCACTGTTTAATTTAATAATGCTAATATATAATTTTTGTACGAGCTGTACTTCACGTCTTCACCTGCAATGCCCACATTTGGAGGTGCCCATGTACGCAATTTAGTGGGCTGCAGAAGATTATATTAGATAAATTAAAGGTGACTTAATTTGCTAACGCGGCGCATTAATCGTATAATTAGTACGCATAACTGTTACTAATTTGTTTGGTACATTCTGCACCGTACATAGTACTGTGGCAGTCAATTCTTATTAATAAAACCTCACGTTTAATTAATTTTATACCAGAAGAAAAGTCCAAACCCATATATAGAACATAAATTCCAAAAGGAAATCATGATTGATTTAAGCTCTCTTAACCCTTGTTTTTCTTTCACTTAATTACTTTGCATTAATCTGAATGAATATCTCAAAACTCTTTTGTTACGACTTAATTTTGGCAATCTTGGCTATATTAAGCTTTGCTATTTATGAGTCGTCTTAATTTTTCTTTTCTTATTCATTAGTCAGCTCAATTTGTTGCATAAGTCATTTACTAAATCTACCATTTGCTAAACTTGCACAATATAAAAAATTGCAACTTTAGAAAAAACGAAGTGTGACTTTTAGTTTGCTTAATTTGTTTTTATTTTCTTTCAAAAATTAATCTAAATGCATGTTTATGCTTATATAAATCATAATTTATAGCATCATACGGATAAGAAGTTAATTACACTAAAGCATACTTTCTCTCCCCCCCCCTTTCTCTAACTTTTTAAGGTTAGAACATTACTTGCTTCACCACAAGAAAAAAAAAACAAGGATTAGTTGTTGATATTGATCTAATGTAAAAAAATGATTGATAGATAAGAAAAAAAATCAGTCACTTGACAAATACATAGCCCCTCATTATTTTCGTATGCCTAAAATCCACATTATAAACAATAATTGGAGTAAAAAAAGTTAATTTGTGTTAACTCGTATCCTAAAATGGTAATCTTTTGTAAGCTAGCTAGCTGAGTCGCTGTCATAGAGTCATAGTATTCTAGCTCAGCAAAGCAACCAACTATGCGTGTGCAGTTCGGTTGATTAAGAATTGGGCAAAGCACCATTTGTCACACTGTTAGGGAACAGAGGCGCTGCTTACTTTGTTCTGGTACATATGACTGGATTAATGGACTTGAGGTTAACTCTTACTAGTTACACCTGGATTTTTCCGGTGTCAGTCTTCATGTTTTTTTCCCCATAATTACATTGTGAAACACTGAAATTCGCAGTAAGAAAAGGAAGAACAAAAATGTTATATGACGAAAGGAAGTTGCAATGTTATATTTCATTATGCAACATATATACTTGAATGATTTAACACTAGTTAGTACTAGGCCCCTTTGAATCACGGGAATGGAAAAATAGAGTAATAAGAAAAACACAAGATTCTAATAGAAATGTAAGTGTAAATAGATGATTACAAAATACAGGAAAAACATAGGAATAACTGTTTGATTGGACTAAAAAAACACATAAATCATATGAGAGAGATAGACTCAAACGAAATTTTGCAAGAGGTTGGAGTTCCTGCTAAATTTCCTCCAAAATCTCTACAACATTATCCATTGCATATGAATTTCAAAGGATAAAATATGAATAAATCCTTTGTTTCAAATGGTTTCATAGAAAATTTTCCTCTAGGGTTGAAATCTTTCAAAATCATGTTTTTCCTCCAAATCATATGGGCGGGAGTTGGGGCTTTATTCTATCACCTTATGTCTGCTGTGTGTATCACATGATGCAGATACTAGGATTTTCATTCCATTAACTAAACACCTTATGTCATTTTTTTCCTTAATTTTTAAATAAACTTATGGTTGTGAGCCTTATGGTAGAAACTATAGATGCAAATAATTTCTATTGTGTAAAAGAAATCTGTAGAAAAAAACGGAGCAATCAAAACTTACAAATAATTAAATAGCCCTGAAAGGCTGGGACTTCTACCGGCCCATCCCACCCATATATTTATGCCCATTACTGTTAGGAAAGATGGAGCTGGAGCTGGATCTAGAGTCGAAGCCGAAGCCGTACCAAACAAGGCTGAATGTTAGACTTTTTAGTGACATGTGAGAGTAGGGGACACTAGGCATTGGGAAGGGTGTGTGTGCGGCATATTATAGCAGCGCGCTAAAGAGTATACCACACATTTAAATAGTATAAGTGAATATTGTGATTTGTGAATTACAACAGTTGTACTAAGTTATTTTTTGTGTACAGTGCATGGAAATATGAAATAAATTAAATGTGTCTTGGTTTGCTTATGGGCCTCAGATGCATGCAAGTAGATGGAAGTACGTCAGGCCCAGCCGTCAAAAGCTAATTAAGCTTCGATCTCTAATTACAGTTGTACCCTCACAATGAGTGTTTTAGCAACAAACTGTTCAAAAGACAACAATTAATGCTAGATTAATCAACTCGACATAATTAGCATGCATTTGTAGGCGTCAAACATTTCCTCGAACTATTTAAGAAACAACGTACAACCCTGTTCTTTCCATTAAGGTTTCTAAAAACAAATCAATTGCAGTTTGTAACCACTTGTCATTCACCCAACAGTATCAAATACTTTTTGATGAAACAGTAAGGTTCACACACTTCTATACTTCCAGTACATAGGAATTATTAATTTTTATTAAAGCTAGCATATTTTAATTAACAAAAGTTATTATTAACTAGTTATCATTACTATTTTCTGCATACACCATTTCTTAATTTCTTCGTACATTTGTTAATGACATATAGGTTATCTATCCCTATAATGTTCTTTTTTTCCTTCACACATAGCTTCATTTAAAAAGGTAGAGAGTTGGTGGTGGAGGTGGTGGCAGATTTACCATTACCTTTTTTAAATTTTTACTGAAATATGTAGTCTTTGATTTTGCTCCATGTTAAGAAACTAATAATTATAGAATTGGACCTTTTCAACAAAATAAAACTAATGCAAAATTGAATGGCCACTACACAACAATCTGTCTGTACACCCTGTCTGTTTCGTAGGCTCTAAGATCAGCCCCACATGCCAAACACCAACCGCACACCCATAGTACAACACTATATCAACCTAGCCAGCTCTTATGCATCAACCCACAAATAAATTTATTTATTTATTCAATGGTTAGGAATAGGTGATTGATAATCCATTTCAAATTTCACAGTAATGAGGTAGATCCACACAAACTTAGAATGAAGGAAAAAAAAGTTTTGATTTATAAGTACCAAACCTGATACTGCCATAATATAATAATCCTATACATGAATGTAACCACACTGCCTCACAAATTTAATCACCTATATGAACATCAAAAAGGTAATGGAGGTAAAATGATAAAAAAGAAAGAAAGAAAGAAAGCAAAAGAACAAACAAAATTACTACTGGACTCCAAAATCAATCTACATTGATGATTGATCCAACATTAATCCCCAATCACTCATCATGGCTTAATTGATTAACTCCCCTTCTTCTTAACTCAAATTATGTTGAATCATCATCTCTCTCACATTCACATAATGTTCTTAATTAATTAATTAATTACCTCATCCATCATCACAACAGTAATTAACTCCCTTAATCTTGCTTTTGTTTTGGCTCAAGAACTCATCATCATCATCATCATCATGGTGGTGTAGTAGGCGACCTTCTCCTTCCTCAATTCTGCCAAGAAATCGATCATGGTGATCGGCGGCGGCGACGCGGTGGCGGATTAATGGAAGTGGTGGTGGCCGTCGGCCCACGGCCAGAACGGCGGCTGCTCGTCGACGGCGCCGCAGAGCAAGCCGCCGAAGCTGCCCGCGCCGGCGGCGGCGGCGTCCGCGCCGCCGCCATTGCCTGTAATCCCGAGCTCCATCTTGGGCGGCGGCGGCGTCGTCACGGCCGCCGGGGACGGCGAGTGGCCGCCGCGGAGGAGCAGCTGGTCGATGTCCACGCCGCCTGCGCCGCCGCGGCCGATGGAGGCGTAGAACGGGATGCCTCGGTTGACAGGGCTCTCGTTGGCAACCGGCGGCGGCGGCGGCGGCGCCGGCCTGGAGATGTCGAGGTTGATCTCGGAGCTGTTCTCACTGCGGTTGCTGCACGACGCCTCCGTCTCCTTGACGTTGAGGTTGATCAGCTCCGACGCCGCCTCCTGCCTGCAGCTGCTCCCTCCTCCCCCCGCCGCCGCCGCCGCTCCCCCCTTCAGCGCCACGATCTGCGCCACCAAGATCGAGATCGATCAACGCCATGAGTGATCGCGTACACGCCGGCAATGGCAGCTAATCATGGCGCGACACGACAGCGACATCAAAGACATGGACACCGATCCCGAGCCGACACGGTCGAACACCTTTCCGCGTGGCGACAGACCACGCACTGAAACCCACATGGATCGACCTCTCCAAGATCCATCCATGGCGATGCGTTGCGATGCGTACCTCGGCGTGGAGCTTGGAGTTGAGGGAGAGGAGGGCGTCGTTCTCGGCGCGGGCGGCGTCGAGCTGGCGGCGGAGGGCGTCGAAGTCCTTCTCGAGCTGCTTCGTCTTCCACCTCGCGCGGCGGTTCTGGAACCAGATGGCCACCTGCCGCGGCTGCAGCCCCAGCGCGCGCGCCAGCTGCGCCTTCCGCTCCGGCTCCAGCTTGTTCCCGGACTCGAAGCTCCGCTCCAGCGTCCTCACCTGCTCCACGCTCAACCTCCTCTTCTTCTCCCCACCACCCCCACCCCCTCCCCCTCCACACCCATCCTCCTCATCCTCCGACGCTGCCCCTCCGCCGCCGCCATCGCCGCCGCTCGCCTCGTACATTGGCGGCGGCGGCGCGTCCATGGCGAGGTCGGGGAGGAAGGGGGAGAGGGAGGGAGGAGGAGGAGGGAGGAGGTGGTGGCCGCCGTGGCCGCCATGGGCGTGGTCCTGGAGGTGCTGGTGGTGGAGGGGGAGAGGCTGCTGCATCTGGAGGAGGAAGTTGGGCGGGAAGAACGGGGCCATGGCGCCGGCGGCGGCGCCATTGCTGGCCATCGCTGGCCTCATCAAGCTGCGAGCTCGAGCAGCGGCTGGGCGAGCATGGAGGGCGCGCGCGCGCTATATCTACCCAATCACTCACACTACGCCCATCTAGAGAGAGAAAGGCCTATATTCTAGAGAGAGAAAGATAGGGGGGAGTGGAGAGGACATGCAAAGGAAATATACTCCTACTGGTGTAAGATAAGATAATTTAGATGGTTTTTTTTTCTTTCCTACCCAAAAAAATTAATCGAGAAATTAGTAGGGTGTGTGAGTCGTCTAATAGTTTTGATGGTTATATATACATGGCTTGATAGTGCTAGCGTATTGTAAGTGGTGTATTAATAGTGCTATAAGTGGTGTTTGGAACATTGTATATAGGTCGGAAAAAATAAATTGTTACAAGTAAAACAAACGTTTTCAACCAAGTTTTATATACATTGCGATTCAAACCATGCATATGCTTTTATATGCGGCAATTTGATCGGGGTACTCTCTATTTGTCCTTTTCTCCAATAAAACACCTATGAAATGAGTTACAAAATATAAAAAATTAATATATCTTTTTCTTAATTAGATAATAAATTAACAGCTATTAATCTATGGGAATTGTAGGACATGAAGAGTGATGGAGGTGATCACCAAACCAATGGTGACGCAGCATATATATCCATGCATAAACATAAAACCAGCCACTGTGGTGAATGAACGAATTAACAAAGATCAGAATTATGCCCTGTTTAGTTCCCACGCAAAAATTTTTCACCCTATCATATCAAATGTTTAGACACATACATAGAATATTAAATATATAAAAAAACTAACTACACATATTGCGTGTAAATTGCGAGACAAATCTTTTAAGCCTAATTACACCATGATTTGACAATATGGTGATACAGTAAATATTTGCTAATGACGGATTAATTAGGCTTAATAAATTCGTCTTGCAGTTTACAGGCGAAATCTGTAATTTATATTGTTATTAGGCTATGTTTAAATTCCAAATATGTATCCATATATCCGATGTGACACTCAAAAATATTTCACCCCTCCTCTAAAATTTGAGGATAAACTTTTGGATTAAAATGGCACGCTTTTCAAACTGCTAAACGGTGTATTTCGTACGAAAACTTTCTATATGAAAGTTGTTCTAAAATATCATATTAATCCATTTTTCAAGTTTTAAAATAATTAAAACTCAATTAATCACACGTTATTACCACCTCGTTTTACGTGAAATACTTTATCTTCATCTTCATCTTCAGGAGATTCAAACACCACCTTAAACGAGGCCTTCACTGGTGGAGAAACCATCTTTGGTCGGTCAACCAGATTTCACAATAGTCCCGGTTGTATTAAAAACCGGGACTAAAAACATTTTTAGTCCCGGTTTGAAAGCTCTGAGGAATTTTTTGATCTTTAGTACCAACCGGGACTAAAGATCTATTTATAGTCCCGGTTGATAACACCAACCGGGAAAAAAGATCGATATAAGCTTTACTTCCGGTTGATGTTACCAACCGGGACTAAAAATCTATTTTTAGTCCCGGTTGGTAACACCAACCGGGAAAAAAGTCGACATAAATGGGGTGGTTGCACGCGGATCGGATCAATACAATCTCCTCCTCTCCTTTTTTAACTCATCTCCTCACAGAGTCACCCTTATCTCTTCCTCTCCTCCTCTCCCTCCTCCCACCTCCCTCTGCAACGGCGGGGCGCGGAGGGCCGGCCCGCGCAGCGGCGCGACGCGCGGAGGGCCGGCTAGCTGGTGCGGCGGCGCGGCGCGTGGAGGGCCGGGCGAGGCGGCACGCTGGCGGCTAGCGGCCTCGCGGCGGCAGCCGGGGACGCGGCGGGCGGCGGCGGCCGGCCGGCGCGGCGGCGTGGCGCACGGAGGGCCGGGCGAGGCGGTGCGGCGGCGTGCGGGCGCGCTGGCGGCTGGCGGCGGCGGCCGGCGACGCGGCGGGCGGCACGGCGGTGGCTGGCGAGGCGGCGGGCCGTTCGTCTTCTTTCTTTTTTTTCTTTTTTTTTTGAGAATCTGTGATTCGGATCTGAGATAATTTGTGTGTGATGTATTTGATTTGTGTGTGATGTGAATATGTGATGTATTTGTGATGAATTTTGTAGAAGTTGTGATGTAATTTTTTTAAGATTTTGTGATGTATTTAGAGATATTGATTTGAGAATTTGGAGACTATTCGGGAATGATTGATTTGGGATTTTGGGATAGGATAGAGTGAATCAATATATTAAAAACAATGAAGAAAAGAATAGAATAAAGTAGCAACCGGATCTAGCCTACCAACCGGGATTAAAAATGGATTTTTACTCTCGGTTTTTCCACCCGGGACTAAAGATATCTTTAGTCCCGGATTCGTAGTCCCGGTTAAAAAATCGAGACTATAGGAGGGTTACCAACCGGGAGTAAAAACTCCTTCTCCACCGGTGCTTACACTACAGGAGCTGCGATTTTTAGCAATAGCTAGTTGGATTTTCAACAGTGCTGTCCTGGAATGTAGAAAGGCTAGCCAACAGCCCTCTCAAGCACCTTGCTGCTGACAATACTATCACAATTGACCCATATATACCAACAACCTTGTCACAGTTAGTACCATGATGCCATTTCCACTTCAATGGATGATAGGCTTGTTGGGAATGTACCTTGACAACTAGACACTAGCAATCAATGTATGATAGTGCTGTTGCAGATATATTTTGTATATATTTTTTAACATATAAATTAAAAGACATGAATTTGCCTTAATTTTCCAAGAGCCAAATATATTCCCTTTATTGCTCCTCTAACATATTACTTATGTGAATTTGACACTCACCATTCACGATGTCGCTTTAAAACTTTTGAAAAAGATACACAAAACTTAATTAGAGTATTTATTATATTCCTCATAATACATTTTGTTACGATAAAAGGCTTTTATTTTCTTAAAACATGTACTCAAAAAGATATCATGATCAAAATATTGAAATGTGAGGTGAGAAAAAAAAAAGAAGAAATGTGAGGGGGAGGAAAAAAGAGAGAAAAATAGGCATAATTAGGAAGAATAGGAAATACATGAGAAAATGGAAAAAAAATAGAAGAAAATAGGAAAAAAATATGTGAAATTTAAGAAAAAAAATATAGGGGGAAATAGGAAAACAGATGGATCGGTTGGACAAAGCTCATACTTGTGTCGTACCTTGTCGGAATATCGGCAACCATGTCGTGGTGTGCCAAGGATTTATATAAGATACTTTGTGTATGTGTGAACTTTTTTGCTTGTAAATATACAAGAAGAAATAATTAATTTTTGCAATAATTTCAAAATCTGAATTTAGTAGTTACAAAGTTATATATAGAAGCAACTGTGTATTCGTACCGTTACCTTTTATGTTATTAGCTTAATAGTTCTTAGTTTTGAAATTCATAAAAACAAAGTTTTACTCCTTTTCAAAATTAATAAGTTCCATCCTTTTCATCAAAACTAATAATGAGTAAGTCCTATATGGGAACAAATTTATAAATATAATGTTGTATTTGTTGTGGAGTGATAACTATTTTGATTTTATTCTTCAAATTTCGAAAATAATATATACAATCCTATTAAAAAAATGTTATATACAACGTTGTATTTTTCTTGTAGTCTAAATATCAGTTTTCGTGATAAAGAATTAAAATTTCGAATTGATATACATATATAAATATATATGTAAAATTTTAGTCAGCCAAAAAACTAGTATTATCTAAATCTCTAAAAATCTAGTATTTCCATCCACTTATTACAATTTTTTTTTGAATATTTTCTAGAAAATTTGAACCAACTTTGGTCTAAAGGAAATAATGCCTTCAAAAAATACTTCAAAAAAAATTGTGGCAGGAATCGAACAAGGGACCTTGTGTTTCTCACAGGGCATGCATACCAATAGGCTAGTTACAGGATAGTGATGGCAAATGAGTCAGAACCTAATATATATGTAATTTTATTCTAAGTGCGCGCGAAAATAATTCACTTCCCTCGGTTTTTCCGCAGGAAATTTTCATTTCCCCCAAATCCCGCTACACGATGGCGATTCTCCTATAACCCCGCGAACTAGATCTTGCTTCTCTCTCCAAAGAAGTGCTCGCTCCCAAGATTTTAGGATCCTAACTGTCGTTTCCAAATTAGTTTACTTGAGCTACCTATTTCGTCGGACTTTCCAAACAGCCATCTCCGAAAAAAAATCACCACGCAGTTCTTTCGATTCTACTTGGCGACGACATCCATGTGTTGAATCATGTTCATCTTCAACAACGATGATTCAAGGGAGAGCTGGTGTCATATTGCCTGATGCAAGCATCTAGTAGACCACAATCACAGGTGCATTTTCTTTTGACTAGAAGCTGTTCGATCTATTTCCCCTTCCGTAACTTGAGCGTACACGCATCTGTGAGTTGGTGTGGGCAACGGGGCGGGGATTGAAGAGCAGTGCTGCACTGATGCTGCCGCCGGTGGCAGTGAGGTGTGGTGAATGGAGGCTGCGATCGGCTGGGCGCGTGGTTGTCGTAGGGGTGACCGGTGGCCGGTAGAAAGGCGCCGGGCCAAGGCGTGATTGCACGGGGTGGAGATGGCCAAACGGACAGGAAGCTGGTGCCTGCATCTAGAAAGCTAGAGACTAGAGTCCTAGAGCTAAGGTTGTGGTTAGTGTTTCTTGATTACTGAAAATGGATAGATATAGGAGGAGAAAAGCATTGGAGTTCTACAACCGACAGGTGCATGTTTCTCTGTACTAGTTCTATTCTCTACTTTTGTAGTAGGGAGGCACTGGATAGATATCTTTGTTTATCTGGAATCTTGTTGGATGTTGTGGCAATGCACCTGCTATGGATTGCTTCACATGGATCTGCAGCTTTACATTCTGTAATTGGAACTCAGTAGATACATTGCTCTTTTACATCAGTCTAGATTCAGGATCACTAAATTGTATTATCAGATTATATCTAACAGCTAATTGAATTTTATTGTGTCATGATGTTTCCTGGATGGTAAAAATATTAATATTGTTTCTCTATCAATGCAGTTAACCTGTACTTTACATGGTTGGCTTCATCTCTGCAGCTTGTGACTGGAAGATCACTGCATACCATGTAAGTAATTGAGAGCTATTCGTGCCTTCATAATATTACATATATGATAAGATATATTGTGTTCTATCAAACTATTAGCATGTTTGCTCTGCATGTTGTGTTCAAATGAGTTTTTTTTTGTTATGCAACAATTGTTCTTAAATTTAACTTGGTCATATATTTTTTGACATTTCAACAGAGATACATAAATAAGTTTTGCAAATCACTACAGAAAAACAAGCAATGGAAAGTGACCGTAGATGGATGTATGATGATTGGAATATAAAAGGTCCTAATGCAAACTGGTGCAAGAAAGCACAGGAATTTGTCAATCATGCATTTTCTCATACAAATGCTCATAGTCAAGGCGTGCACTGTCCATGTAGCAAGTGTGGTAACTTTAAGAAGCAAGATCAAAACACCATCTCACACCATATTGTTAAGAATGGTTTTGTGCCTAATTATTTTGTCTGGACATACCATGGGGAGACTGCTCATGCCCCCTCAAATGAAGTGTTTGATGACACAGATCACTTAAATGATATGGTACATGATTTAGCAGATGCCGATCAAACTGATAGTGCAACCATTGAAGCTGAACAGTTTTTTGAGTTATTGGAAGCCTCTGAACAACCAGTCCATAAGGATACTAAGGAAACTACCCTCTCTGCAGTAACTCGTTTAATGAATCTGAAGTCTCAATTTAATATTTCTGCTGCTGGTTATGACACTTTAATGAGACTGATAGGTGATCTTCTTCCTGAAAATTCTAAAATCCCCAAGAACTTTAATGAATCAAAGAAGATGTTGAGTAGTTTGGGGATGCCATATGAAAAGATAGATGCTTGCTACAATGGCTGCATGCTTTTTCGTAAGGAACACAAGGATAAAATAACTTGTGACAAATGCAATGAACCTCGATACCATCAAAGAGATTCTAGTGGTCTAAATAAGCATTTGAAACCAGTTGCTCGAAAGGTGCTAAGATACTTGCCAATCATTCCAAGGTTGAAAAGATTATTCATGTCTGAAGAAATTGCAAAACACATGGGTTCGCACAAGGAGTCTCATAAGGAGAAGGTAGGAGTTATGGTACATCCATCAGATGGTGAGGCTTGGAAACATTTTGACAAGGAGTTTCCTAATTTTGCAAATGAACCTAGGAATGTTCGTTTAGGTTTGTGCACAGATGGGTTTACTCCTTTTAGTTTTTCTGCAGCATCATACTCTTGTTGGCCAGTGTTGCTTGTCCCTTACAACCTTCCACCTTCTATGTGCATGAAAAAGGAAAATATATTTTTAACACTTGTGATACCTGGTCCACAACATCCTGGTAAGAATCTAGATGTCTACATGGAGCCACTATATGATGATTTGAAGTTATTGTGGAGGGAAGGTGTTATGGTTTATGATAGATCTGTTCGGCAATCTTTTAGACTAAGAGCTTGTTATTTCTACTCTATAAATGACTTGCCTGCACTAGGAATGGTCTCTGGACATAGTACTCATGGAAAGTTTGCATGCCCAGTGTGCTTAGGTACTATTAGTGCTTTTTGGCTAGTCAATGGTAGAAAGTATTGTTGGTTTGATTGTCATAGGCAATTTCTACCCATGGAACACTCCTTTAGAAAAAGTACAAAAGCTTTTCGAAAGAAAACTAAAGTACTTAACCTTGCGCCGCAACGTTTGACTGGGGAACAAATTCACTCACAGTTAAAGTCTCTAGTTCCTAATGACGGTAATGGAAAAGATTTTTTTGAAGGGTTTGGAAAGACACACAATTGGACACACATGTGTGGATTATGGCAATTGCCATATTTTGAAAAACTTCTTATTCGTCATAACATTGATGTCATGCATAATGAGAAGAATATGGCTGAAGCTTTATTGGCCACATGCCTAGACATAAGTGAAAAGACAAAGGACAATGTCAAGGCAAGGTTAGATTTAGCTTCAATCTGTGATAGGCCACAATATCATCTCCGTGAGAAGTCAAATGGTGGTTGGGAAAAACCAAGGGCATTGTTCTGCCTTACTCGACCCCAAAAAGTGGCAGTGCTAGAGTGGCTCAAAGGTTTGAAATTTCCAGATATGTACACTGCAAACATCAGGAGGGGAGTAAAATTGACTGACCTACAGATCACAGGGCTTAAAAGCCATGACTACCACATCTTCATGGAGCGCTTGCTACCTATAGCTTTTCGTGGTTTTATTGATAATAGCATATGGCTTGCACTAGCAGAGTTAAGTTTTTTTTATAGAGAACTTTGCTCTAAGGAACTAGATTTAGAAAACTTGAAAAAATTAGAAGAAGGCATTCCAATCCTACTGTGCAAGCTAGAGAAGATCTTCCCGCCAGGATTTTTCAATGTTATGCAGCACTTGATGATCCATTTACCATATGAGGCACGAGTTGGGGGGCCGGTGCAATATAGATGGATGTATCCATTTGAAAGGTAATGAAATAATATCTTCCTAGTCAAAAAAAAAAATGAAATAATATCTTCAATTCAGTTTTACATAATTCATATATTATATAATTATATGACATTTCCAAATTGACAGGTTAATGAAATATCTCAAAAAGATGGTAAAGAACAAAGCTCGTGTTGAGGGATGCATAACAGAGGCTTACATAGTAGAGGAGATCTCAAATTTTGTGAGCCTATACTTCAAAAGTGATGTACCTTCAAGTCGAAGTAAAAGGAGAAGATATGATGATGGATATGAAACTATGAATTACAATTGTAGTATCAGTACATTCCAAGTACCAGGTCGTGCTCATGGGAGACGAGGGACGAAAGTACTAACAAGAGATGAGTATCACGCAATCATGCTGTACATTTACACCAACACTCTAGAAATGGATGAATACATAAAGTAAGTGATAGTAGAATCATATTTTTTTAATGTTAGTTATTTTTCCTCACATTTTAAATTACAAGTATGCATTACAGGCAATTTGATCAAGTAGAATGTAGGGGTTTTAACCGTGCAACGCAGCAGCAAATTGATAGAATTAGAAAAAAAGGAGCTGGCAGAGGGCACCTTAACTTATTTGAATGGTTTAGAGAACTGGTATGTGTCAAATCTTTCTAAATATGTTTTCCATTATTTAAATGCCAATTTAATAATTTGTACTTGATCATTGTAGTGCATAAAACAAGGAGGCATCAACAAGGATCTGGTCCAGTTATCTCATGGTTGCCGAACTCGTGTGTCATGCTTAACTGGATATGATGTTGATAACTTTAGGTTCCGTTCTGAAAAATATGAAAATTCGAGGCCTAATTTAGCTACAACAAATAGTGGTGTATTCCTCTCATGCTCCAGCGAAGACGGTGCCACCACAGACTACTATGGGGTTATTGAGGAAATTATTGAGATTAATTTTGATGGATCACAACAGTTTAAGCTAGTTTTATTTCAGTGCCGTTGGTTTCACCCAATAAATGGGATTAGAAGGTCTCCAAACATTGGTTTAGTTGAGATCAATCCAAACACTAGGCTTCCTGGCTATGAACCCTTTGTACTTCCTCACCAGTGCAAACAAGTATACTACACTCCATATCCATGCCAAGCCGGTGATTTGCGAAATTGGTGGGTTGTTAACCAAGTTCCAAAGCGTGGTGATTTAGAAGCACCAGCGGCTGGTGAATATGGAAATGATGATGAAGCACCAAGTTCTATGTTCTATCAAGATGAGAACAGAACAGGGCATCTTGTCATTGATCATACAATTGATGTTAACCTTGAGGCTGCAGTTGGAGAGGCTGATATAGTACATGATAAATCTGATATTGACCTTCTGAACAAACTAAGCATTGATGACACTTCTGAACAGCCAAATGAGCATCCTGCTAGTGATGTTGGTGATGAGATAGCCTATGTGACAGATGATTCAGAAGAAGAGGATTTCTATGATGATCCAGATGACTTTTAATCATGTTTTAATAGAACTTGTAGTCTTATTTTAGTCAAGGAAATTCTTAATCTTATTTTTAGTAGAAAACAGAATATTTATATGTTAATGAATTCATTTCCCATCTGACATGTCATAAGTTTTATGTCTGCGTTTATATATAATGTACCTTGTATTTATAGAGATATGCTCTTTGTTCTAATATTATATTTGCAGGCCACGAGCTAGGGATATTGGAGAGGAAATACGCGCTTCTCGCAGGAGGCGTGGTGTTCCAGAGCAGCCACCAAATGAGGGTGAGGAACAGCAAGACAATGGGAGTGCTGGTGTCACACCACAAATGTCTACCCAAACTCGGACACCACGAGGAGCAAACACAATCCCGCCAGCACCAACAACACATGCTGCCAAGACTGTTATCATACCTAGTGGTGACAGGTAATCTTTTAGGCTGTACATTGCTTCAAATAGATGCTTGGTGTATCAAAGTGAAAAAATGATGTTTACTCTTATGAAAATAACTCAAGCCATATACTATTATGAAATTACTGACAAATATTGGATATTAAAAATGTAGGTTTAATATATTCCTGCAAAATTTTACAAGACAATGTAAATGAGTGTACCAAAGAAAATGGTTTAAGCTTATTTGTTCATGATACACTTTCATTATATTTTCTATACATGTATTAAAATCATATAATGTGAAATTGAGCTCTCTGCATGCAGAAATTGGAAAGAGCTGCCATTTAACCCAAAAGGTCGTGTCCCCAATACCATTCTTGGGGCTCTGTTAAAGCATCACTACCCTCAGATTGTGCGTGATAGATCATTGAAGCAACCATGTGATGTTCCTGCTAAAAAATGGCGTCACTGGTGCATGAAAGGACCACAAGATGACACTTGTGCTCACAAAGTAAGGAGTGACTTTATGGTAAGTATGTGGAACCATTTACATCTTTTTTTTTTTGCTAACATGTACCTGATAGAGTTACCTGGTTTAATTTTACTGTATGTCATATATATGTGTGTCCATTAGGCAAGATACAAATGGCCTGATGATCAGCCTGACCTTAAGGAGAAATGGATTAAAACTCTTGAAAAATGTTGTGAAAAGTTGGCAACACAAGAGATATACCAAGTGAGAATTTATGCAGTAATGGCATATCACATAGAGATCTTGAAGGAAATTATCAGTTTTGATGAAGCAAAAATAGTCCACTTGGAAGCAAATCAGTACCGACGAGTTCCTTTCATGTGGATAAATACTGATGCTTGGGAAGCACTAAGCAATTGGTGGGCTTCAGATTCTTTCAAGCGACTGAGTACTTTGAAGAGGAATGCACGCCTAAGTAGACCTGAATCTACCAATCGTGGGGGCTCAAGCTCTGTTACACGCACTCAACAAATTCTGGTAACCACATAGCTTATGTTAGCTACCTTGTTGTTTACTTATAAAAAACCATTAAACAAACTTATTATATTATTCAATTTGTAGGAGAGAACTTATGGCAGGTCCTTTAGCATAATTGAGGCATATGCTGTGCACATGGGGGCATCTAAACAAGCAGTGGCTGAAGGTCAAGGCAATGATTTGCCTCCTATTCCTGATGAGCGTGCTCAGGAAAATCTGGTATTATACCCAACCATTACCTTATGATTAATGTGAGTGATTTGTGTGTAACATTTCTTGGTGTTAGGACAAGTACCGTGATGGGATGCAAGCAGCACATGGACCAAATGTTATATGGGTAAGGGCCCCTTTAGATGCACAGGTTATGTATGAATGCACTGGACGCAAGGCACATGGGAAGTTTGCAATGGCGGATGGTGCAATTGATAGCTCAGAAGTGCAATTATCCACAAATGCTCATCCTTCTCACACTTACACAGTTAGACCTAGCCAAATAGAGGTTGAACTACGTCAAGAGCTTGCTAATTTCAAGCGTCAGCGGCAAGAGGATTGTCAATCAATACAAAATGCTCTATCTGAGTTCAATAATCAGATAAAGGAGGTTATTCCTCTTTTCATGATGCTATATTACTGTTCTTCGTTTTTACTGCAATGTGAACGTGTCTAACTATTGCCTAATGAATTCTTATTAGTATATGATGAATGGATCTGCAAGTACACCTCCACCTCAGATCAATTTGGCTGCATTATTTCCTAGCCATTCATCTCCAACTACTCAGCAGGTAAGAATATTCTGAAAAATGTTTTCTACTGCAGATCTGTACTACTTTGGAGCATTCATCCATCTCTGTTTAAAATATATATGTTTGACTAATGGTATCATATTTTCTTTTATTGTAGAATACTACAGATAATAGCTCCAGAAATGTGTTCAACCAAATAGATGGAAATAATAGTGGAAACTGCAGCCAACAAGATGCTGGTTTGAGCAACAATGAACAGGTATTAACAAATCTACTCTGTTGGTAGTTCCTTTTTCGGAATGATTGATAAAGTAAAAAACTAATAATCATTTGTCAATTAAATTGTGGAACTTAGTCAATAGCAATTTCTCTGTCTTCTCAAGTGTAGATCAATATGACCATGGAACATTATATTAGCCTAGCTATTTTTTTGTACCCACACTATACCAGATTATGCATATACGTTACATACATAATTAAAGATAATGTGTTGATTAGATATAGTATGACATATCATTCCACATATTTAACATTATTCTAGCTTTTTCACTTGGAGCTTTTATTGAGGGCTGGAATTGCTTGATGTAATGTATCCTAAAAAACTGAAGTCATCAATCTCTAGCAAAATTTACAATTTTCTTACTAGCTAGAAGGAAATTTTGCCAAGCAGTTTTACTATGTTTTGTCAAAAACTAGTTTGATCATAATCTTGCGTAGTCATTGATGATCACCACATGAGAGTATAAACTAGCTTGTACAACTAAACCATTGTTTCATATGCTGAACCATATAGACATTAACCTATCCATAGAACACTTTCCAAGTAGAGTATATCTGTTTCAAACATCTTTAGAAGACATTTTTGTACTGTTAGCTAAATTGGAGATTGGAGGGATACATTGTCACCTGATCCTTTTTCCTTTTAGGGTGACATGGGAAACAACTCTGAAAATGTGGTGTTACAACGCATGGATGGAAGCACATTTCGTTATTCTAGCCAACAAACTGCTCCTGCTACTAATCAAGGCAACAGTAAGCGAGGGAGAGATGGAGACTATGTTGATAGTGAAGATGATTATGCTGATGATGGAAACTATGATGATGCTGATGAAACTCCTGATCCATTCTTTAGTTTATTTGGAATATAAGATCCGTTCGTTGCTGCAGTTATAGTTGATTATCCTTGTACAAAGTAGTACTCACTGTTTTATGTTGGTTAGGAACTTCAATTTACTTATCCTTAGTGCAAGACAATTACTTTTATTTAGGAACGATGATTTATGTTTTTATTGTGAAACCTAATGTCAGTACAATTTCTGATTATATGTGATATAATTAATTAAGTCATGAGATCACTAGTTCAAGTTACCTTTACATTGAAAAGTGTAGTGCTATGAAAATGGTTGGAAATGGTAGTGATTCATTTATAATAAACATAATTCTAAAGTATATCCACTGATTTTTGACAGTGCTATCGTGGAAGCATCTGTATCCATGACATGCCTATTGTGGTTACTGCTATAATACCCTTGTTTTATTTTGCTACTTGTGACTGTGTTGTCACTATGTATGTTGAATTTTCTGACATTGCAGTCATAGAAGGGGGCTAGCTGGACACCATGTTGAGACAGCTTGACACCAAGTTACCCCAACAATGTGGGCAGTCACTAAACAAGAACCACAACATGGCTGTCAACGATGAGACCACATCCCCGACATAGCAACCCCAACAGGAAATACCCAAGAGCTGGCTGTTCACAAATGGCATCCGCGACAGTTTCGTACCTTTCACCAACAGTTCTAGGCTGTTGCGGTTGCTATAGTATGGTGTGGTGTTACCACATGCCAATACATATCCCAACGGATCAATCAGGGCCGGCCGGACGACCTGACACGCATTGCGTGCTTCTCTGCTGCGTGTGGGCCCCACCGAACAGTGGCACAGCGTACGTACTAGTACCAGCTTAGCTAGCTCCCCGAGCTAACGAGTGGCTGGCTGCTAAGCTTCTGTGCATATCTCGATCGATCGTCTCTGCACCAACCACGGCCATATGCACTCGCACAGTGGCTCTCTAATTCTCTATACTGACTGACTGCTACTACTGTGAACAGGCAGGCGAAACTTCCAACAGTACTTGGGCATGTGTATGTCTTCTTCTCCTAGCTACCTCCCTCTTGGGTCCCTGCATATGCCAACTCACTCCAATGCCATGAAACTCTCGAGATTAATTTCCACCACTTGGGCATACAAGCCTCTCTTCCTAATGTGGTGTGGATTGAGCACCTTGGATTCTCGTCGCAACAAGTTGTGGACGCTCGGATTTTAAGCGCGGTCTATGTGGTGCCCTGATGATAGGGGCGAAGATAAGGATGGGGAACCTTGGGCCTGAGTGCGCCCTAGATTTTGCTTCATAATCCCCACTGAAACCTTATCAAAATACTGTAAAAAAATTAAGTGCCTAGCTAGTGTAAGGTTTGGCCAATCTCTGGCTCCACCCCTCTTGTCCGATGGTGGTGGTGCCGACTTGTAGCTGGTAATCGTTGGATGAGATCTCCAGAGACTCCATTACCTATATTGTTTTGTTGTTTGCGCCGAGGCAAAATATAGCGGGTCACTCAACTAATAATGGGCGTAATTACTCGGTTCATTTAATTAGGAAGAACGTCACATTGGAGTCGAATCAGATGGTGTTGTTTCAACGACGACAACGTTGATGACAGCATACATGAGCTTGACGAGAAGGAACACTTTCTCGACACTGTTTTATTAGCCACTTGGTGCTGCTAGTTTCCACAAAATGGAGAGCTAAGGACAAACCTTTGTTTTCAGACATTTTCGAGCATGGAGAAATAACTCCTCAAAAATATCAGGGTAAAAAAAGAGGAAAAAAAATAAAGACTACCTGGAGGCCGGTTGGCTCCTCTCTCTTTCTTTAATAGGTGACATAAATAGCATCTTAGGAGAAATGTTAACCCTAAAAAAGAAAAACTAATAACACTATCTTTGTTAGAGAAAGAGAAACCAATCTAACTCTTTGACTGTTGGCTTTTCAAAAGCTAAATAACCACAAGGAAAAGTTAAGTCTACCATTAACTGCCGCATTAAAGATTGAAGCTATAGGACACATTTCCACAAATCACCTTATCATCAAACTATATGATGGCACCATTTCTGCACTTTTCACATTTATTGATTTGTGGTGAGTTTGGGGGGGTGTTTTTTTTCTTAATAAGTGCACCTAGCTAGTTGAAACGAGATCTGTAATATGAAAGGAAAAACACACAGATGAACGACAACATGCAACATGGCTATCATTTTCATGTAACTGTTGCACATACAGGCCTAGATGACGTGGCAGAACAACATGTACTGTAGAGGCTAGCACCTAGCCCCTACAGGGATTTATCCAAGTACTAGTACAAAGTACATGGTAGTAGTATAAAAATACTGGTCCTGCAGATCATTCTCTGCAGAGTAAATCCATCAGTACTGACCATCACAGGGATGTTCCAAGCTTCCTATGATTACCAATTCATGCATGACTGCTGATGATGACACAATCATATGTAATTAACTTGGTCTCTGAAAAGCTTAACATTCTTCTAGGGAACCTAACCCCCCTCTTGAGAGCCCTATGATTAGTTGTTAATAGCTTCATAAAAAAATTAGTTGCTAATAACTATCCTAAGCTTGCTAGTGCATTCACAATGTATATATATAGAAAAGAAATCATGAGGCATCTTTTGCTTAATCCAGGGATGATTAAACTAATCAGCCCCATGATCCTTCCAAAGTTGTGCTAGGAGATTCTTGCATGTGTTCAGTTAGAATTTTGGTAGTTGTTGGTACGTACACTTGCAAATATTTTTGTGTTTGCTCCATGCGGCCGAGAAGCTGGCCGTCATGTGCTTGCAGGATCGTTTTGGAGAACCTTCTCACTAGTTTATTCTCCTAACTCTCTCTCTCACTTGACATCTCACTTAGTTTAGTGCATTATTCCAATAAAAGAATGTTCAAATTGATATAGTTAGATAGAATTTTTTTTCCATAAATTATAACTCTCTTAAAAGTTTGAATTTTGAAGCCTTATAGCACTCGCTCGCTTGGAAAGTTACAATTTTCGTTTCGAGAGTTGAATGATCGAACTATTTCACTTGAAATTCAAGTGTTTCAAACATAAGTACCATATATTTGTTCTCATAGTGCACGATGAGTGGCGATTGAATAGCGCATTGTATATGTTTAGGAAACACATATCGAAGAAACTCTTATGGTTTATTTATTATTAGTTAGTGAACCGATTCTTTTTTAAAGTGAGAAGAAAAAGCATGGTACGTTTCTAGGCATGTTCTTTTTTTCATCTAGGGATTTTGGGACATGCTGCATGATGCTGGAAGTGGAGGAGGATAGGAAAGTACAAGAGGGAATTGGAGGAATGAGCTGGCTATGTAGAGAAAGAATCAAATATACAAAATAAAAAATAATGTTGGTTTAGAGAGAGAGAGAGAGAGAGAGAGAGAGAGAGAGGGGTAGCTGCTGGCCACCATTTGATGTATTTTTTCAGAAAAAAAATGCAAGAGAAAAGAGGAGGAAAGCTGCAGGAATCTAAGGGGGGAGGATGGGGATGCATGGGGGGGTCCTATGGAGGTGCAGAGATTGCTACCTAACACACGTACAGCTATCATGCGTCTGGCTCCTTGGCCCCCATGCCATCTCCATCTCCTCTCTTGCCTATATCTATCATTTCTCTGTTCAATTTTGTTATGTTCAATTCGTGGACGTCGCAAAATCGCACTTCTTAAACCATTTTTGGTTCAGAAAATATTTGTTATCTAGCTAGCTATATTGCAAGGCGATCCTTTGTTTTGGATCATTCCATTTAATTTTGATACATTTGGCTCGAGTGTATACCATTTCGCCGCATAAAATGGTAAAGAAGGTTGTGTCCTACTCCCGTCTCGATATTAGGCATGTCGATTAATATATATACCAGTGTTGATCAACATGTAAGGTAATGAGATTTTTAATAGTCCCCAAGGAGGTGCCCACATGTTTTATTGTTAATATGTATTGCCTCCCAATAGTATTGTATGGTAGAGCGTGAAAAAGTTCACATGACACTACCTCCTTTGGTACTTTTCCTTCTTTTTTTAGTCTTCTGTTATATGTCAACATGATATTTTTATACTTATGTAGTATTTAAAATAATATTATAACAGAATTTTGGCCCACTAATTAATGCTTAAAATATACATTTATATGCATATAAATGCAATATATAATTTATATAAACCATGAAATGAAATATGTCATAATCAACTTGTATCGAAATGTTTTGTTCCGACTTGTGAGTGGCATTCGGAATGGATTGACAAGAATGATCTAATGAGCACCGATTCCCAAAGGATCTAAAATGATTCAATCCTAAGGAAAAGTGAGAGAGAGGGGCAATAACCATTGAACCACACTTATAAATCATCGACTAACACATATTGTGTAATAATTCTAATTAGTCTATGTGTCACTATACTATGTGGGTGATCGATCGAAAGAACGAATATGCTGTTTTTCCAATATTTAGAAATCAAATTAACTGGTTTTTACTACACAAAATAATCTGAACACACATCCAAAGAGACCAGCACCAGCCTCAGCCCCTCAAACACGCAAGCCCACTGATCACCCCTTTTGCCATTTTCAAACCTGCAACCAATGGGGGCACAAGTGCATGCATGCAGTACTGCTACAAATTTGAAAGGACCACATATGCACACTACCCCCCAAAACCTAACTGCCAAGATAAGTAGGGCCAGATGAGAAAAGCTCTGCATTTTTTTTCCACCTTTATTTTCATTATATGCACACACTACCATCTTCACTTCTTGTTGCTCACTTTCTGAGAACCTTTTCAAACATAGGGCCATCTTACTTACAAAGAATTAGGATGCATATCTAGCACCTTGTTTGTACATCTTAACTACATCCTACGATATTAGTTTGTAGGCAATTCCATGAAACCTATTTATATGTATCTCAAAAGGATGCTTCCTATAAAAATCCTGAAAAGTATCATGGAGACAATGTGGTTAATTCCTACGAAAATCCCGCGTTTCAAAGGAGGCCTGAAAAGTATCATGGAAACATAATTACATGTATATGTGTTGAATAGTAGTTCTTATAGAGAAATATGTACATATGTAGACCAAGAATAATGGCATTCCTCATGATTACTACTGATCTCGTGAGTGCATGCATGCAAATCATCGTACTCAAAAGAAGCAATGATGCATGTTTAAAACATGCATATACATGTGTATGCATGCTAGCTAAAGATATAGATTGCTACCCTCTAATGGCGCCAAGGGATATATGCATGGTGAAAAGACAAGGGCATGATCCATGCAAAATAATTGATGGCTGTATATATGCAGCCAATCCCATGTCTAGCTAGCTAGTACATACATATGTTCATCACTCTATTGAAGTTATTAGTCCAATAATCTAGAAAGTTATTTATTCCCTTGACTCAAAACAGTTAGGAGTTGACATATTCAGGTCAAGATGATTGCAACCTTTGTGAAATCAACATTATTAATTAATCATTAATAATGCCAGCATGAAGTGGTGACGTACGGCAAGATCGATCTGAGCAAGTATCTGATCTATAATTCAGTCATTCTCAGCTTTGATTCGAAGTCGGTCATCCATGGTGATGTGTGTGAGAATGATCCTGTCGACATAACGATCGAGCGCTGATTTTCAAGATTCTATTTTCTGGTTTGACGAGGAAAATATAGTATATGCAATACTTTTAGGCCACTACTCAGAAACACCGTTATATAATTTTCGTCAACTATATATATGAAGATTTAGCAATATGAAGTTGTAATTTGTATTTGGCAGTCGTTCAATTTACAAGCTTTGTAAATAGTTGGTTGTAACTTCATTGAAGTAAATGTTGTGATGGTTTCTATTATTTGAGAGGGAGAACGCGCGCGCCATGGATGAATGATGCTTACATCTCACACTTTTTCGTACACTAGTGACATGCCAGTGCATTGCAAACTATATCTTGAAGAATATGGATGAATGATTCTACGTGGTTTAGTTTTTACGTTGCAATGATATCTGGAGGGATGCAGGAACGGTATTAAGCCATTTCCAAACCAAGATACTAGACATAGTTTTCAAAAACTCCACATCATCAAGAAACTATAGTACTAGACACTACTTTGCCAATGTAAACACCACTATTCTATACTTAAATTTAATGCTATCTATCTCACACGATGTCTTGGATGTTGTGTAGAAACCATGTCTCATGCAAGACATGGTTTTCTTCTCTTTCCTCATTTATTCACTTGCCACATCATTTTTTATTCTAGGTGGCAGCTTATTTAATGCTATGGACATCATCCTAATCATTGGGTTGGGAATGGCCTTATGGACTTTAGTCTTTTCTATCTTTTATTTGGTTTTCTAGTGCATTGATTTCGCGTGGAAAACAACGGATTTTGAGTAGGGATCGGTACGATGATGGAGAGAAGAAGGTGGACAAATAGTAGTATTTATCAAATAGTAGTATTTATCACATACTCGTATGTTATAATAGGACATGTTCCAGAAACGTGGTTTATTTTATACGGGATTTGGAAACATGTTCAATTTTTTCTCCCATATATATTTTTTTCTTTCGGTTGTTTAGCTTTTTTTTTTCTTGATGGGATGTGGGATATCAATGGAGGGGAAGTGAGCAGTTTTTTAAGGATGTGGGATAGGATGAAAACAGAAGGAGGACGACCGTGCTTTTACGAGACTAGAGACATGGCTAGCTACAGGTAGTAGCTGCATATATCGGGTGTGTGTGTATATATAGCCCCAATTTTGCACATTTCCTAGGTAATCTCGATTTGATCGACTGATAGATCGATGAAGATGATGAATGGCCGATCGATCGAGCATGTGCATGGCTGATGCTAGCGAAGACGGACAGTGACAGAACAGCTGCAGGGGCATGCCTTTTTCTGAATTTCCTCTCCCTCTCCATCGTGAACAGTAAAAGTGTGAACGACCAGTGGGCTGCGTAAGGACGAACAATGGCTTTAGAACGAACAAATTATGATCGCGAATGTTTTTTCATGTCATGGAAGTCATCACCACTCATAATATTGCACAATTATTAGGTCGGAAAAATGTTCATTGTACAAACCCTCCATTCTCTGTTTCAAAAACAAAAAAATAAAAAAAAAAATCCTCCATTCTTCCAAAATTCCTGAAACAGAAACCTAAGCTTCGTGATCGGACATTTGTCACTATTTAAAACTGTTCAAAACATTCAGTTTAATTACCGCTGGGACTAGAACATGACACTCGTTTTTAGTGGCATGGTACATATATATACTCCCTCCATTTCAAATTGATCTACATATTTCATATATATATCAAGACCAAAAAAAAAACTAATAACTCTCTCATACTATATTTACTCTAGCAACAAACGCGATGCATGCATCATCCCCACTATCTCCTAGCCAATAGCAAATCAAGATATTGTATGTGGGTTATAAATATTTGTGTGTATGGATGCATGCATTAATATCCATTTACTCCAATGCACAAATAACGAATAGACTTAATAAATAAACACAAATATGTAAATCATTTAGAAATAACCTAAAAAAATATATGTAGATTAATTTAGAATGGAATGATGACTTGTTTAGGTTTTTTTTAGCACTATAGATATATGTGCACATGTATAATTACAAGGGGCGGGCTTTAAAAGTTGAGCTAAGGTGTTTTTCATATGAGATTGGCCTCAGCAATTGTTGCGTGTCAAATGTGTGGGTCCAATATGCCTGATAGACTTTGTCCATAAATTAAGTTGCACGTGCTAAAATGTCCCGCTCAAGTTACAGCAAAGTACAACTTGCTCGTTTTTTTGTTAGCATGTTTTTCGAATTATTAAATGATATATTTTATGTAAAAATATTCTATATAGAAGTTTTTTAAGAAAAACAAAAAAATCTATTTTTAAATTTTATAATATTTAGTACTTAATTGATTATGCGCTAATAAGCTATGCTGTTTTACGTGTTGGCAATATGCTAATCTAATATAGAGTTTCAAATGGACCTTAAAGCCACTTCCAATTGAAGTTTCATTTGCCATGTCAGCAATTTGGATGATGTGGTAAGGTTTTAATGAATTGAGAGATGAAATGAGCTTCATCTAGATGAAACCATATCTACGCTCTTTCCAGTACAGATTGTCTCTTATATGTATTGCTTGTGAAACAATACATTGTAAAAGTTATTTCAATCATCAATTAAATATCTTATTTGTTACATGGCACCATTAGAAACATAAAAATAATAGTATCTCTTACTGGGAATGGTCTAATAACTGCTAGCTCCTTTTGAAGTACTCTTTAAAAATAATGTAAAAGCTATAGCACAGCTTAGATAGACACTACTTCCTCCGTTTCACAATGTAAGTCACTCTAGTGCTTTTGGACTTCAATCCACCACCTGTGATATGCTGTTTTGACAAATAATATTTATAAAAGTAAATTATTTTAAATAAAATAGTTGTATATTATGGTAGTTTGTTGATTGATAAATCTAGTACTAGTAACATCATTTTTTACGTCATTATTTTTTTTCAATTGAAAGTGAACGCTAAAATTGTCTGACTTATCACTATTTTAAAAATGCTTTATAGTTTTTAGTAGAGGGAGTAATCGGCAGTGCCACACAAATATTTAGCAATGTAGATAACCAAAACAACCCTAAAATAGTTCGATTCCATGGAGCAGTTCAGTACCCATAAATATTATTAACTAGATGAATACCCCATCGTGTTGCTGCGGAAAATTAAGTTGCATAATATGTGCAAATAAAATGTAATTTGATTATCAAAACTAAAACAATTTGATACAATTTTGAGCCTAAAAATAATTGAGATTGCATGTTTTTATGAGAGAAGAAAGAAGAGACAATTTAGACCATAGATCTATCATCCAAAGGCTATAAACAATTAGGGTAATGTGGCTTAAGGAGATAAGAGAGAAATAGCATTAACTACATTTAGTGGGGATGAACTATATAAATATATAGGATACGCTGTCTGAATGGGCCCTCTAGAGCCTTAGAAGGGGGGCGGCTAATGGGCGGGTGATCGCCCCAGGCGATCACCCCCCATCCCCCTATACACTATTCCTGCGTCCTCCTCCCCTTCTTCTCTTCCTACTACACCATAAATTTTTAAAAAATAAAAAACACAAGGTTGAAAAAATTTATGTATAGAAATACTACATATAAAAAATTTGAATTCAAATTCAAATTTAAAACGGGTATGTAAACTTTTGGCTTATAAACTTTGGGTCTATAAACTAATATTTGAATTCAAATTCAAATTTGAATCTGGTATGTAAACTTTTGACTTGTAAACTTTGGGTCTATAAACTTTAGGTGTATAAACTTTAGATGTATAAAATACTATATATAAAAATATTTGAATTCAAATACAAATTTGAATCAAATATAATTCAAATTCAAATTTGAATCGGGTACATAAACTTTTGACTTATAAACTTTGGGTCTATAAACTTTAGGTGTATAAGCTTTAGATGTATAGAAATATTATATATAAAAAATATTTGAATTCAAATTCAAATTTGAATCGGATATATAAACTTTTGATTTATAAACTTTAGGTCACTAAACTTTAGAGGTGTAAACTTAAGGTGTATGAATTTTAGGTGCATAAATTTACTAAAATAGGAAAGTAATGCGGTGCCAAAAAAGAAAAACAGGTGGAGGAGAGGGGGGCGCCCAGGGGCGATCGCTTCCGCCTTAGAAGTTCCTTCCTCTCAACAACGAACAATTGAAGAAATGTATGAAATTTGGGCTTCTGGCTGATTTTCAGCCCAAATATAATCTCTCGGATCGAATTTAGGGCCCATCCTTAGGCTGCATTGGCATGGAAGATTGGATGTACAAGTTCACCAGCCTTCCCTCAACTTTACACCAAGTTTGTTTGACATCCCTTATCCTCAATACCAGAAATCTTCACCCCTAAACTATACAAAACCGTGCCATTTAGGTCCGATAGTAGTATAGATACCTAGTTTTGATGACGTGGCATCCTAGTCAGCAAAAAAAATAAATAAGATATATGGGGCCCACATGTAAGTCTGAGAAAAAAAATATGGGACCCACAGCTCTTCTTTATTCTCTTCTCTTCTCTCCTTGCTTCTCTTCTTGGGAGGTTGCCGGTGGCAGATGGGTGAGAAGCGGCCGGTGAGTCCGGCCGAGATCCGCCACCTCGAGAGGGTCCGTCACCGCCGCCACCACCGCCGCACCCGACGACAAGGTGGAGGTCCGAGGCGGAGCTTTCACAATGGCGACTACGACAGTGGATCAGATGCCGTTGAAGTCGAAGGCCGGCGTTGGGGACGCGGCATGGGCGGATGAGTTCGCCGAGTTTGTGGCGTTGTAGCAGGGCGCGCACCGCCGTTCGCTGAGAGACTCTGTGGCGTTCGTCGAGGGCGGGTTGTCGGACCCCCGACAACCAGGGGTGGAGGGCTCGGTATAGCGAAGTGTGGCGCTCGACATACCTTGCTCCTCCCGCCTACAGTGCATGCATGGTTCAAATATGGATGGCTAGCCAATTGCTTGATCCTATGATTTGCTTTTCTTTCCATATGTTATTATTCTTCCAAATTAATAGCCATCTATCAATTTATTTTCCATATTGTGTCAGTGTCTTCTTTCCAATCTGACGCGATACGGATCGATTGTTTACTTGTATTCGTATACGTGTGCGCACTGCTCATGGCAAGAAATTTTCATCCTGAGCTGCCTTGCCTTTTGATTTCCTAGGTTTCCATGCAAGCATGTATTTGCTTTCCATATGCAAGCAACGTAGGAAATCAATGGCCGCCGAATCTCGTGATTAACATCCCCTAATGCCAATGCCGCAGTGGTATACTTCTGTTTACGTGAAACCCTGTTAGGAACCCACTACTTCCAACTCAACAACAAGCATCCACCATAGAAGCAACAACTGTTTTGGGGAGAGAAGAAGAAGCTATGGAATACAAGTGCTGGAAACTTCTAGAACCGAGGGAGGGGGGGAGGCTAGAGATCGGAGGAGAGGTAGGGGAGAGAGATCGATGAGGGTGCCCACCGGCCGCCCAAGTCGCCGCCGCCGCCGGGAGCTTCAGCTCTGCCAAGTCCAAATGATCTTTCGATGCCCCCTGGTGTTGCCGATGTTGCTGCTTGTATGCTGCTCCCTTCCGTTTGCTTGGGCCTCATGGCGATGGGATGACCAGCCCGTGTGCGGCCCACCCGGGATCCTGACCATCCCCTCTTCTTGAAATTCGGCTTGTCCCCAAGCCGATGGAATACACCTCTCGGATCCCATGGTTGCTCCAAATATTTGGTGTTAGACAATGAACCATCATTGAAGAAGAATAGAGCAAGTAGCTTTACCTTGAATAACTGCTTACTCCATGTAAAGTACTCCTAGGTGATGCATGACAATGGCACTGTTACGAATTGCTTGCCAACATGGATTCCCAACAATTTGATATGCTGCAAACAGTGACAACCTCGCTTGATCAACACCACTGTAGGAACTAACCCAAAAGTATACTTCTCATCATGAATTGAATTAGTGTCTGCTTCCATTCCTTTCACCTTTTGCAACCTTTTTCTTCAGCAATCATATATAGCAAATCTCTTTCAACATTCAAACCAATGTAATTTGATTCCAAACATGATTCAGATTCTGATATCACCATGCAAATTATTCTCATATTCCATTTCTCCACTATAGTTGGGTAGTAGTTGAGCAACATCCCCCAGAGATCAACATATGATAACCAAATAGATAATGATTCAGGATCACAAATAACTAGATTGCTTTCCTTGCTAGCAAGTGATGTCAAACTGACGTGGAAAATCAAAGCCCGAATTTGGTGCATTTTCTGCTCAAAGCAAGTGGAAGTTTCAATAGTAATCATTTTCTTTTGCTCATTCCAAGGAATTATACTTGCAGCAAAATCAGTAGTGCAACCCTTCCCTACTCTAGCTTCCAGCAAACCAACTAATGGCAGCCAAGGTGGCATCCATTGCAATCTGGTCCTAAAATAGCTGAGGATTGGCAAGGCTAGATATGGATTCCAACATTCCTGTGTCCCTTCCTCAAAACTAGTGTCAATAATTCTACTACTCCTTGTCCTCTTCTCATCCCATGCAATTATACTCAAAGCAGTGACATAATTGCAACTTTCCTGCTACTAGTTTGGAAAGGCAAAATTCTGAAACTTGCTTCATGTGGTGGAGGCCAGGGCTCCAACTCAACCATTTCATTTGATAAAACCACCCTTTGAAATATAAGAGCTCCAATACAAAAATGTACCCATGCCAAAGAACTTACTAGACTTGGTGGAGGCCAGGGTGGGACGAAATAGAATCTCATCCCATGATGATTGATTGTAGTCCAGGTCATATACCACTTCTTCCATCCTGACCAGGCAGGTGGCCATGGGTTTCTCTTGGGGTGTTCCATCAGTGGCTTATTGTCACTCTCAGTACATTTCATCGAACACTTCATAGGCACCTGATCTCCCACGCAAATGGCATCACCAAGCTTCAGCCCTGTGGGTGGAGATGGTTCTACCAATGATGTCATGAACTCCATAGGGCTAGCCATAAGCGGAAACGCAAGCATAACTTGTTCAGTGCCCCGTTTGACGCCGGAGCTAGACATCGAACACTTAGCATGCGTCACCTTGGGGTGGTCAAGATTGTTGATGTCAGTGGCACCGATTGCATTCCCAGCAGCTACCAACTCCATAGAGGCCACAACAGTGGTGGTGGACGTAACCACTATAGCCATAGTGAGATCGGGCTCGATGGTAGGACCGGAGCATTTCGTCGAACACATGGTGGGCGTGACCTCGGGTGAGTCCTTGGCGACGATGCAGGGGGCGTGGCCCTTGTCCTTGTTGTCTCCTAGCTCCCAGGTAGCTGTTGGAGCAGTATCCTCACCAATGTGACTTGAACTCGTCGTTGCCCAAGTGAAGTTGTTGTTGGGGCATTCTGTCAAACACTTGGTAGGCGCTGGAGTAGGTGGTGCGATGGGTGCTGTAGGTGATTTAGCCTTGAGAACAGCGGTGGTTGCCCTGATGGCTTCAATTATTTCCTCGGAAGCCTTGCTCCTACGAACCTCTATCTCCTCCAACTTTTGAAATATCTGATTGATCTTCTCCTCTTGCATGCGCTTGGCCTCCATTTGTTCAAACTTCTCCAATATCCGATCTAGAGCTTTGTCTAGCCATTTCTCCTCTTTGTTCATGGTAGAATTGATGGGGACAGGCTTAGATGTCCTCTGATCTTCCTTGGGCATCTCAGATTGGCTAGGCATTCCATCGAACAGGTTGTGGGCGTTGGTGTCATGAGCACCACCCTTGCCCAAATCCAACAACCACTTGCATGGGGCATTGTTGCAGTACTCTCCCATCAACTCCATGCTAGAAATCCCATGAATCGATAGCTCTGATACCAGATTGTTAGGAACCCACTACTTCCAACTCAACAACAAGCATCCACCATAGAAGTAACAACTGTTTTGGGGAGAGAAGAAGCTATGGAATACAAGTGCTGGAAACTTCTAGAATCGAGGGGAGGGGGGAGGCTGGAGATCGGAGGAGAGGTAGGGGAGAGAGATCGACGAGGGTGCTCACCGGCCGCCCAAGTCGCCGCCGCCGCCGGGAGCTTCAGCTCCGCCAAGTCCAAATGATCTTTCGATGCCCCCTGGTGTTACCGATGCTGCTGCTTGTATGCTGCTCCCTTCCGTTTGCTTGGGCCTCATGGCGATGGGCTGACCAGCCCGTGTGCGGCCCACCCGGGATCCTGACAAACCCATTCACACTTGTTTACTTCCATCAGCCAACCTTGAAATTGTATCGATCACCTTATAGAGAAATGGCATGAGTATATATACCTGCATATACACTAGGCACTAGAGCAACCAGCGGCACGTGTCTTACAATATGAAATCAATGGCCGAGATGTGCTTCTATGCTCCTTAAAAAAAAAGTTGCACGAAAATCAAAGCTCATCAATGACTGAGATTAAAAGCGGATTAACAGTGTAATCATCATTAGTGAGGGGTATTTTTGTCCATAAAATTTGGAGCCCAGTCTAACTCCACCGTAACAACGCGCATGTACCGTGCGCTTTTCACTCGCCTTGCCGCCACTGCTCCGCCCTCTTCCTCCCCCGCGCCGCCGCCTAGACCCAGCACCCATGGATACGTGTGGCGCCAGGGAACCAGAGTAGGTGGTCGGCCGGCGCCGTTGTGGGGAACGGGTGATGCCGATGCCGATGGAGCACTGCCGCCTCGCTCCATCTAATCCGGTTAGCGCCGCCCCTGATGACCTCCCGGCCGTCGCCACTATTTGCGCAACAAGATTCGCCTTGAGCGCGAGGAGCCGAGGACTACGGTAACGTGGACGTCGAGCACGCCGCCGTGCCGGCAGCTGTCAAGCGGCCCTAGCAACAGCTGAAGCAGCAGCTTTTTCGGCAACATGATTTACCCCTCATCCAAGGCCAAGTTGCCATTCCAGCTTGTGCCTTTTGGCTTGTTTGATCTCTGTCTGCAATGGCCAGCTTGCTGCAAGTTTGATGTGATCATGTGAACTGTGATCGTGGATATATTGGTGGTGAGCTGTATAAATGAATGGGGGAGGTAGAATGGCACGCAGATGCTTGTTTATGAGTATGTTCCCAACGGAAGTGCCTATACACATTTACATGGCTATTCCTCATTTGTGTTCTCATAACATTCTTTTCATGGAAGAAGAGGACGGAGAGGCGGCACTGCTTGCAGGAGGAAGACGGGTGGCGCTAGACTGAGCAGCGCCGGGGCCGGGAAGCGGTGAGGCGAGGGGAAAAAAAGGCGGAGCGCCGGGGCCGGGAAGCGACGAGGCGAGGGGAAGAAGAGGGCGGCGTGGCGAGGGAAGCGCTGGCATGCTTCCACGGCTGAGGAGCGGCGCTGCCCGAGGAGAGAGTGTCGCGGTCGCGGTCGCGGAGTAACTGGCCTAGTGGTGGGGATCACTTCAAAGTTAATCCTATGGACAAAAATACCCCTCGCTAATAAGGATTAAGTGTTAATCCTGTTTTAATCTCAGCCACCAGTGAACTTTGATTTTCGTGCAGCTTTTTTTATTTAGGAGCATAGAAGCACATCTCGTAAAATAAACCTTATCAAATATATTAAATGTTAGTTTTAATGAAACTAATTAGTCTTACATATGTTGCTAGATTTTTCTACAAACTTGATCAAACTTAAAAAAGTGACTAGAAAAAAAATCACAATGATTTATAATATGAAGAGGGAGTACAATACTAGAAACTATATGGGTTATTATGGATTGAATCCAATTTGCACCCTACCAATTCTGTTAGTAGTTTGAATAGTACTTTCGAGTTGTTTTTAGGATCGAAGCCAAATATTTAGCAACATTTCTCGCTACCAATCCAAATCTCTCTTAGCCATACTAATTTGGCTACTACTCGTCACAGACCAAATATAATCTTAACAAATCTACATTATTAAGTACTCCTCCTGTCACAACCCGTCACAAATTTAAGTGCTTTTGGACTTCAACCCACCACCTGTGATATGCTGTTTTGACAAATAATATTTATAAAAGTATATTATTTTAAATAAAATAGTTGTATATTATGGTAGTTTGTTGATTGATAAATCTAGTACTAGTAACATCATTTTTTACGTCATTATTTTTTTCAATTGAAAGTGAACGCTAAAATTGTCTGACTTATCACTATTTTAAAAGTGTTTTATAGTTATTAGTAGAGGGAGTAATCGGCAGTGCCGCACACAAATATTTGGCAATGTAGATAACCAAAACAACCCTAAAATAGTTCGATTCCATGGAGCAGTTCAGTACCCATAAATATTATTAAAACGCTGTCTGAATGGGCCCTCTAGAGCCTTAGAAGTTCCTTCCCTTTAGAGCCTTTGAAATGTATGAAGTTTGGGCTTCTGGCTGATTTTCAGCCCAAATATAATCTCTCGGCCCGAATTTAGGGCCCATCCTTAGGCTGCATTGCCATGGAAGATTGGATGAATAAGTTCACCAGCCATCCCTCAACTTTATACCATGTTTGTTTGACATCCCTTATCCTCAATATCAGAAATCTTCATCCCTAAACTATACAAAACCATGCCATTTAGGTCCCATAGTAGTCCCTCTATTCCAGAATATAAGGCATAACCACTCCTAACCCAAAGACCAAGAAAATAATTATTATCATCTTATAGTTTGGATCATCCTAATAAATACAATGCATGCATCCAATAGAATTAAAGAACATGAGAGTGAAGGATTTAAAAAAGTAATAATTTAATGGAGAAGAGGTCATAGTTAATGACCTATATACATACATGCCTTATATTATGGAACATCTAAAAAGTGGTTGTGCCTTATATTATGGAATGGATGGAGTAGTATAGATGTCTAGTTTTACTAACATCGCATCCTAGTCAGCAAAATAAAATAAAAAGGTATATGGGGCCCACATGTAAGTCTGAGAAAAAAATATGGGACCCATAGCTCTTCTTTATTCTCTTTTCTTCTCTTCTCTCCTTGCTTCTCTTCTCGGGAGGTTGCCGGTGGCAGATGGGTGAGAAGCAGCCGGTGAGTCCGGCCGAGATCCGCCACCTCAAGAGGCTCCGCCGCCACCACCGCACCCGACGACGAGGTGGAGGTCTGAGGTGAAGTTTTCACAATGGCGATGATGGCAGTGGATCAGATGCCGTTGACGTCGAAGGCCGGCACCGGGGACGCGGCATGGGCGGATGAGTTCGCCGAGTTCGCGGCGTCGTAGCGGGGCGCGCACCGCCTTTCACTGAGCGACTCTGTGGCGTTCGTCGAGGGTGGGTTGTCGGCCCCGGGGTCCGACAACGGTGGCAGAGACAGGGATGACAAGCACACCGCAATGCACACGCGTTGCTTTGGTGCATCTAACTCCACGGCCATGAACCTGTTGGTGGCAGTGCCGTCGGTGGAGGCGTTGGTGAACCGACCCGCCGTGGTTACAGACCGGCGGCTCGCGGGCGTTGCTCCCTTCACCGCTGCTGGGAGGCTCACCTCCCTTCACCGAGACGGCGAGTGGAGGCGGAGGCGGCTAAGGCGGAGGTGGAGGCGGAGGCGGTGAGGCGGGTTGAGGCGTTGGTGAGGCCAAGGAACCCGTCGTGGCTACCAACCGGCGGCTCATGGGCGCTGCTCACTTCACCACCACTGAGAGGCTCACCTCCCTTCACTGCGGTGGCGGGCGGAGGTGTAGGCTGCTGAGGGCCTGAGGCGGGCGGTGGTGGAGGTGGATGTGGAGGTGGAGGCAGCTCCCCCACCCTGGGGAGTGGCGGCGGCTGAGGGGGCGGGCGCCTCCGGCGCCCGGATCCAACAGCCTGCTACCCTAGCTAGATCGGCCGTCCCCATCCCTCCCCATCCTGGAAGAAAAGAGAAGGAAGAAGAGGACGGCTGACATGTGGGACACATATATTTTTTTTTATTTTGCTGAATAGGATGCCACGTCAAGTGTAACTAGAGATCCATACTGCTATAGGACCCGAATTGCACGGTTTTATGTAGTTTAGGGGTGAAGATTTTTTATATCGGGGATTAGGGATGTTATACAAACTCGATGTAAAGTTGAGGGAAGGCAGGTGAACTTATTCCAAGATTGGAAGCATATCACAGATTGGAGCCCATCGAAGCCCATTTGCATTAATTCCTCATTACCCATCCAAAGTCCACATGATTTGCAAAAGATAAAAAAAAAACAAGTTTAAAATAAGACTACCAACATTTGAACTGACCCAGAATATATATTATCACTACTAATTGTCATTAGTTAACTAGCTAGCTCTATAGCTTAGTGAGTCACTGTAAATAATTAGTTAGTTAGTTAATCGATTAGCAGTGTTTTAATTAGCGGGCTAAAATATTTGGCAGTTAGCATACTCAAACAGCTATAGCAGCAGCTAACTGTGGATTAAGTGGAGCTATAGCGGCTAAATTACGCATGAGAGCAAATAACTAGAACTCTTCTCAAACAGCTATAAAAGCAAGTTTAATAGTATAGCCAACTACTAGCTCCAATTCATTTATAGCTAATTTAATAGCTCATTCATATAATAGTTACATACTACACAATTAATACCTGGTCCCACCTGTCATACGCACGCTGCGTCTTGGAGTCTGTGCTACAGCTAGCTACAAATATGTAACCCGTTGCTCTTCTCTCTCCTCATTTATCTTCTTGAAATATATTTACAGCTGGCTTATAGCCTGCTATAGTACCTGCTCTAACTGGAGATAGCAGCAGCTATAGCGGGAGATTTAAAACCACGGAAAAAAAAAAGGGTGATAGACTAGTAGTGATCAGTGGCCGCCGGCCATGCTGACGGAGCGGACGGAGACCTTGGGCAGCAAGACGACGCCGGCGGCGGCGGCCGCGGCGGCGAACACGGACGCCATGGCGAACGCCGGGATGTTCCCCTCCCCGAACAGCTCGTCCCAGGGCCCGGCGCCGAGGGCGATGGCCATCTGCGGCACGACGATGGAGATGTTGAGGACGCCGGTGCAGAGGCCCTGCCCGCCGCCGCGGCTCGCCGCGAGCTGCGCCGTGACGGCGAACGGGACGCTGCAGAGGACGGCGAAGGGGAGGCCGAGGAAGACGAAGAGCGCCAGCGCCGACGCCCTGACGCCGCCCTCCTCCGCCGGCGCCCGCGCCGCGTCCTGCACCGAGCCGCCGAAGTCGCCGAGCGACCACGCGCTGAGCACGGAGACGGCCGCCATGGCGACGCACACGACGGCGCTGCTCATCACCCACACCGCGCGGGCGCCCAGCCGACGGCACATCGGCTCGATCAGGAACGAGCTGATGCCCAGCACGATCTGCGGCCATTGCCGACGTGTCAGTTCATCAAGACGTTTAGTGTTTTCAATGGAATGAAAAAATGACTGTGTGTTACAACAGTTTTATCCTATACATTGTATTTCCTTGGTTTTGGACCAAATGCTCATTCCTTCACTCTGCTCGGTGTACCTCTTTTCGGCTCACCGGTTTTTTATTTGCCTCCCCTTTCATTTTATGTTTTTTTTGCTTTTTTTTTATTTGGATGGACGAAGAAACATCTTCATTGTTTTAAGTAGTAAAGATTAACGTATAGATTAATTCGTGTGTATTATATATGTGTTTAGATTCATATGAAAGATAGTGAATCTATACGAGTAACGGTGATATCATAACGTCTTATTATTATAACGTGGAATGAAGTAGCTAGTAGATACAGTCTCCGTAAAAGAAAATAATAGACGTTCAGGGAAAAGATTTGATCAGGATTTTGAAAACTTGACAGTTAAATCATTTTTCAAATTGTTAGTTAAAAAAGTAGAAAAAGAAAACTTTTATGTGCATATTTGCCTCGAAAAGTATTAACACTATCACAATTCAAAACTTTAGGTTTTAGGTCAATTTTATTTTTTTTTAAAATAATTTAAATATTATTCTTAACATCAAATATTTTAAACCGGAGAGAAAAAAAGGCAAGTAATTGATGGATAGCTCGATCTGACCGAGTTAAGGAGGAGGCCGAAGGCGCCTTGGTGGACACCCTCTTGGAAGGCGGTGACCTCGGCGGGGGAGCCATCCGGGCGGCCATGGTAGATCTCGCGGCCCATCCAGTCGGTGTCGAAGAGGATGAAGGGGAACCACGAGAGCCAGGTGAGGCCGGTGACGATAAGCACCGACGGCATCCCGACGGGGAGGTTCTTCATCCCCTTGAACACGGCGAGGGCCCCCGACGCCTCACCCTCGTTCCGCTTCGCCGCCGCCACTGGGTCCAGCGCCACCTCCCTCGCGAACACCATCGTCACCGCCGTCGACAACCCCAAAAACACCTGCGCACATTACATCAAAATCAAATTTAGTAATTTTAGAGATTTTGTCGCTGGTCTTGTCTTGAATGTGTGTTCCATGATGCATTACGCATCGTCTTTCATGTAATAGAAAAAAATACATGTCACGTAAAAACCTTCAATTTTGAAGGTACTATAGTTGTATAAAAGCTGCAGCTTTTAATTAAATAAAATAATTACCACTGCAACCAAGAAGGCCGCTTTGAGATTCGCGCAGGCCTCGCAGCAAGCCCTGGTCATGAGAAAGGGAAACCACCTGCGGCCACATGCAATGCAATTCCACTATGAATATAGCATTCCGTTCATTTTTCTTAGAAAAAAAAATTGGCATCAAGAACTGATCAAAGCTGCTGATTTAGCATTCCATAGATGATTTTGATGATGAGAAAATTCAGAGCAGCTGTAGTCATCAGCGATCGATCACCGACTTGTGCCAGTCATTGGTGGATCCGGAGGAGTAGCCAAGGATGTTGCCTAATGCCATCCAAGAACAGAAGATCGCGTTGGCCGCGCTTGGGCCATGCCGACCTGAATATATTCCAATGTTCAGTAAGCAACAAAATTCAGAAAACCAAAACCAAGAACACAACTAATCTGTCATCAAATCAGGTATAAAATCTGGTGTTAATCTTCTCACGACTCACCTGACAAATCGGCCATCAGAGCGCGAGCTGGACCCTGCGCGAGAATCATATATCACATTGCAGATTATTCAGAGTTTCAGATGGATTCAGAGCTGAGAGTTTTCTTTCTTCTTCTTCAGGCTGCATACCTGCACGGTGTTGTTGGAGAAGTCGAGCAGCCAGAATCCGAGGATGAATGCCGCCGCTGCATGGTAACGAGGACCCCTGTAAACCCTGGATGGATTAAGTCGCTCGATTAGCGAGTCCGAATCCTGAAATTTTGCTTACTAATCGACCAATGATTTAATCAGCGAATTCATCAAGCTCTGTCACTGTCAGTGATCGAGCAGCTTAATTACTTGCAGTCCTCAGTCGTGTCGCCGAGAGCGTAGCCGATGTACGAGGAGAACCCGATGACGATCACCTGTCAGTCATGTAATTAGTTAATCAAATAACTAACTACTTACCTCCGTTTCATATTATTAGTTTTTTTAACTTTTAAGTCACTTTAGTTTTAACTAAATTTATGGAATTGTTAGATATAGTGTTTAAAAAAAGTGCACTATATCTAACAATTCCATAATATAGACGAAAGCTTTTTTTATTTAAGCTTTCGTCTTTTTTTTTTTAAAAAAAAGACGAAAGCTTTACCTTGCATATATTGATAGAGTAGAAGAAAAAACAAACAACCAAAAAAAGAGTTATTTACAGGGCCTGCCATAAAAAAAAAGAGCCCACAAAAGAAGAAACTACAGGGTTCTTCCAACGAAGTTAACTCAGCGAACTTTTGCGGCTCCCACTTTGATCCCACTTTGATCCAGGCCAACCCCTCTTCTTTGATTTTAGCGATGATGGTTGTCAGGATGGTAGCCACGTGGCGGAATATCCTAGTGTTTCTCTCACACCAGAGCTCCCAACCCACCAGTATAATCAGGGATTTTAAAGGTCCTTTGGGGATGTGCGGTGTGTGAAGAACCCTCTTCCACCATTCTTCCATCGAAGCGCAAGCGTCCTAATCTTGTATTTTGAGGTCTATGCTCGCCCAATGTTGTATGGCTGTCTAAATCCTTATAGAGAGCCTGCATTTTGCGACAAGATGGATTGTCGTTTCCTGTGATAATCTATAGAAGGGGCAGACTCTTTGGTTTTGCTAACTTCTCTTCTATAGCCTATCAGCCATCCATACCCTATTTTGGATGACCAACTATATGAAAAATTTGCACTTTGGGGGCGCCTAACATTTCCAAATTGTTTGATTGAACACCGTTCCTACTGCACATAGGAATTGTAGCTGATAAGCCGATTTTGCCGACTATTTACCATTTGCTGTAAACTTCTAAGTGATGGTGTCTCTCTAGTATCCTAAGGGGCCTATTCTCTGGATCATGGTCCATAGCTCGACATACTGACTTAGGTGATCTACTGTTGTGATTTGTAGCAGTCAGATGTCACGAATCAAAGTGTTAGAGGAGAGGGCCTCGCAATCTATTTGATTCTTTCGCCTTGAAGATGCGTAGATGGCCGGTGCCATTGTCTTAGGAATCTTGTTTTCAAGCCTGTGCGAGTGCAGAAACTCGCCGTCTTCCTATCTCGTAGGGTGATGGTCGTGGCTGCCGCGAATATCTCTCTATCAATTTGGTTGCAGGGCACTGGGAATGTAGTGCAAATTGGTGCTATAAATATTACTATATTTTTATATAAATTTGATGATCAAATTTTTTTTAAAACAAGTTTAACTTAAAAAAAAGTTTAAACGATTTATAATATAAAACGAAGAGAGTAGTTGGATGATAATTGGGTTTTTCTCACAGATATGCAGATGATTATGCATGTCTACGTCTTCCAAGGCTGGATGTGCACTTGTCACTGTACAGGCCGACGCATGGCTGAACCTGCAGGATGAAAGGCACAAACGTGAGGAGAAAACGTACTTTGAAGGATCATGTTTCTGAAATCATAAATCTTGATATAATTTTGTGAGTTTTCTTTTTTTAAGACCAGGGAATGATATATGACATCGCCATAGATAGGGCACTACTTACAATTAAGCCAGCAATAGGGCCACAGAGCCACATAACTGAAGTGAGTGCATGAGGAATTCCCAATGTCTGTTCCAAACAAAGTGATAGTGAAATGAAGTTAGTGAATGAATTAAGCCATGCACATATATGAAGAGAAATTAGTAATTAGTTCATGCTGGATTTTATCAAAGCACAACAAGGGTACTCCCTCAGGTTTTCCATGCATGTACGACGCTGTTGACTTTTGGACGATGTTTGATCATTTGTCTTATTAAAAGAATTATGTAATAAACATTTATTTTGTTTTGATTTGTTTTATATTAAAGATAATATAAGGAGTAAATTGTGCTTATGGTACATGAACTTGCGTGGTGGGTGCAAATAGGTACAATAACTTGTAGGTTGTTCATTTTGATACAATAACTTGGTTAGTCCGTGTACTCCTAGGCCAAAACAAGCCACACAAGAAAATTGATCTGAATCTACCGCAATCTTGATAATATGTACGTATTTGCATTATTTTTTTAATAACACAAAAAGTTCAAACATATGTCTAAAAGTTAATGACGTGGTACATTAAAAACCGGAGGGAGTATAATTTTAATTTGGTAGTATGATTGTAAATATATGGAAAATGCCTTTTTATTTTGACCAAAAAATAACATCTGGTGACTTTATTCAAGATTAATACTTTGTTATATGGTGCCATGGTTCAGTTACCATTTTTAGTTACAGTCCCTTGCTGTGCTAGACAATGCTTTACTCCTAAACATAGAAATGAATTCATTTCATTTTATAAAAAAAACTTTTACTAATAAAAACATTCATTTTCTATTACCAGGATATAGCTGAACTTAACAATATATACCAAATTAATTTACAGAAGTAATAAGTTCATGGATAAAAACAATCTGACCTACACCACAACTACGCAAGAACTTGCGGTGAAATAAATGACTTATTACTCAAGGAATTGCCCATATTACAGCTATAGAACTTTTTGCAGGACAAGTGCCTTGGAAAAATGAATCGTGAAATCCAGTTCCAAAATTTTTCTTTTGAAAACTGTATATTAGCAAATGTTCAAGCTTTTGTTTAGAAATGCTGGAATTGTACACACAATTTTTTTCAGATTTTCACAGGAATTAATTCAACTCTACAAGAATGAGGAAAACAATTATATTGTTGCTTTCCAAAGGAACATAATGAGTAAAAACACCATAAAATAGGCTATAGCTAAAACCAGCTTAATTGGGAGGATGCTAATATGAAAGCTAGATGTTAAGCTACATGTTTTATTTTTTGAGGTGGGAGTTAGATCAAGATTAGCCATAGCAAACAGGCAGCATAAGAGGAAATCTGATATTCCCAATACTATTTGGAATTCCTCCAAATATTTCCACACAAACAAATTACACCTTCACATCAATAAAGAGTTAAAAGACAATAGAAAAAAAAAAATCTCCCTCTTGGAGACAAGAAAAGTATAGTACATATATACAATCACAACAACTAAGTAGTACTATGTTCTCTGTTCCATATTATTAGTTAAGACAGTTTGGGTTTTGAATAGATTCATACGTGAATCCATATATATATATATATATATATATGTGTTCAAATTCATATAGATACTAATGAATATAGACGAAAATGAAAAAGGACAAAACGCCTTAAACACATACCTGAACGTACGGGGTGAGGAGAGAGAGCTGCAGCGCCCAGCCGTACTGCACGCCACCGGCGACCATGCACGCAAGGAATAGCCCCGACAGGCTTATCTGCGGCGGGGCTTTGCCCTTGCCGTCGCCACCGCCGTCGAGCTCCATGTCGACGGCCATCGATCAATGGATCAAATATCCTATACGTACGAACCTATTTAGCTAGAGCTATAGCTAAGCTAGTTATATCCCAAGAGATCGAAGTTGAAGCAAGAGGAGAAATGGAGATAAACTGAGGAAGACGAAGACGACGACGGATATGATGAACTTGTGGATGCATGGAATGGAGAGAAACAAGGAGAGGAGGGAGCGGTGAGACATTGTGCCGCATGATCTCATTGGAGCATCCCTATTTTTAGTGGGTTTATCCAGCCAAATGATTATCGACACAATATTTTAATTTTCTTAAATGCCATTTTTCTTTTGCCTCAAGAATTTATTGATGTTGTGTGCTGCTCTGGTTTGTGGGTTTTTCGGACTTTTGGACATGAATTAACTGAGAGTTGAGATTATTGGCTTTAATTTTCCAGTTTTGTCTTACATTATCTATCTTACTATATATTGCTTTGGGATTTGATTAACCATTCACCTCCCTACATATATGAGTAGCTCTACTGGTATGAATTTTGGAACAAAATGAATGATAGAGAAAACATTTGCATTTTGCAAAAATCAATTGAACATCCATTCATAATAAAGGACTAAAATAGGCAGAGTTCATTGTGGGCTTGAGCTGGGCCAGCTGGCCTGTAAACTAAAGAGTTAGGATGGGGCTTCCATTTGAGCCCAAGCCTTTCCTTGATCTGTTCTGTTTTGATGTAATCTATAAGGAATAATCATCAATGTGATCACCAACTTAAAAACTGAGAAATAATAGTGTACAATTGATGGGGAGTGAAGCTGAAAAATCCAATTCCTTCCACTCACCAGAAGAAAAATACATAATCAAGGGTGAAATGTAAACCAGCTCACTGACAGAATGTGGTAGAAAAAAAAATTCATATGTAACTATCCAACTCACCAAACTACCTAGCTAGCTAAAAGTATCCCCTACGAAGCATTTTTAAAGTGTCCCTTACATACGAAGGAAATAACAAAGAAAATGATAGCTGAATCTATCCTTGTGGACTAATATCACATAAATTGAAATTAATTTCTTCTTTTGTATTTTTTTTTTGGTGCGAGATCGACTAGTTAACTAGGAGAGATTGAACCAGCTAGCTTCTCAAAGCAGTATTTATTTACCCTGAAAATATAGATTAAATATGTAAAATACATATATAAAAATCGAATCCTACCAGACCCTTATAACATACCTAGATATATAGTTAAATTTAAACCTTTGCGTTCAACGTAACTTCGTCCTTTCTTTCTCTCCTAAGTTTGTGACCCGTGCAGGGGTTGTAAACGTTCTTTTGTTTCTTTTTTTAAAAAAACCATTGGAACTTAATTTTCAGAACTATTCACTACTTAAAAAACCGGTTTTTCTTAGCGCCATCCATTGTTTCTCTGGTTTTTCACTACTATTCCCTAGTTTTTTCAAAATTAAATAAATAAGCACAATATATATGCTAGCTAGGTGACATGCAGGTTCGGGTACTGACATATTGCAATCAAATTTGAGAATAGAAAAATTTAACTAGTGAAATCAGTATCAATCGATCCTTGTGTCAAATTAATTATTGTGAGCTCACACAATAATGCAAAGCACAAGTTGTGGTTACATGCACCTAACTGGTCGGCAGATTATAGAAAAATTCACTAGGAGCTCATTTGACTCTGTAGTGCTCATTGCTGAATGGGGGACCCTGTCGGAGGAGAGATCGAAAATACTATATATTTTCTGAACCAAAAATCTCCAGATTTGTTTGACAGGGATACCCTGTAGGTTGTAGAACTTCACTTCATCTAGCTTCTTTTAAATCCTAGCTAGAACCAATTGAAAATGTTATCTTCAACCTGAGGATCTCCAATGAAAAAGGCTTATGCATATGCAACCACCGACGGCTTTCATCGTCTGTATATTGGCTTATTATGCGCAGCCAAAATATAATTTTTGAAACTTAATTTTTAGAGTTAATTCATTATAGTATATTTTCTAGCTTTAATATTTGGACCGCTAACCTCAAATTTTGCTCAGATTCTATTTTTTAGCAAACTTTCAAAACGAGAAAAATAACACCTTCGATAAAAATAAATATATTTTTAGTGGTTCTGTTGAAATGAAGATGGTTTTCATATCTTATACCATTTTGATGCATACTTTCCTAATGTAATTAGATGACCATCACCTAATTGATGTTCATGTAGCAAAAACCCACTGTGAAACATGGTTTCAGTGTTATTTCTTCGGTTTTAAAAGGTCGAGGGTAAAAAATAATCAGGTTTGTAGTTTAGGGCAGAAAAAAAACTAAATTTAAAGGTCAAAAATAGACATCACCAAAGTTTTACCTATGAGTTATTTTTGGTTTTGCTTAATTTATTTTTCTATGGCTTATATACCAGTGGTAGCTCAATTATCAGAAAATAACTAGATCAGGTCGGTGGCTGATCGAGTTGGAAACACTAAAAATTATATGTTGGAGATCGAGGGCTAGCAGTGTTAATTCTTTTTTAAATTTTCGCTAAAGTTACAGTAACATCAATGTGAAATTTCGAACTTTAGGAGATTGCGAAGGCCCATAGATTTCTAGCCATTAACTGAACTTTGTTGCTACATGTCTGCATAGCATACGCATGTTTGTTATATCCACTGCTGCACAAACCCTCTGTAGTCCCGGTTTGCAACCTCCTTCAGTCCGGGTAGTAAACCGGGGCTACAAATCTCTATCTTTAGTTCTGGTTTAAATACCGCGGACTAAAGATCGATCTTTAGACCCGGTTGGTACCAACCGGGACTAAAGATGGCTAAGCCACGTGCCCGGCTGTATTTTTTTTCCTTTTCCATTGTTTTTTCTGTTTAAATATTGATTTCAAACCGAACTCAGCAATAAAATTATCCTCGTTCACAAAATCATCCACAAATTTAACAACAAAATCAACCATAGATTTACATCACAAAATCATTCAAAACACATCTAAAAATCATCCCAAATTTACAACACAAAATCATCACAAAATCAACACAGATATTTACAACACAAAATCCTCCGTGACAGCCGCGCCCCGCCGCCCTCTGCAGCCTCGGCCGCGCCTCCGCCCGCAGTCTCCGCTGCCGCCCTCCGTAACGGCCTCGCCACCGCTCTCCGCCGCCTGCCGCAGCCCGCTGCCCACCGGCCGCAGCCGTCAGAGAGGCGAGGGCCCGGGAGAGGAGGGGGAGGAGGTGGGGAGGAGAGGGGAGAGACTGGGAGAGGAGGAGGAGGGGGAAGAGAGGGGAAGAGGAGAAGAAGAAGATAAGAAGATAAGGTTGAGGGAGAGAGAGACAGATTTTTTTTTTGCTCTCTACGCTTGCGCTATTCTCTTTCTCCCTCCCACGCGCGATTTTTCCTCTCTCCCTCCCGTGCGCGCTTTTTTTTAATATTTAGTCCTGGTAGATATAAACAACTAGAACTAAAGTACTGATCTTTAGTCCCGGTTATTGACACCAACCGGGACTAAAGATAATAGGGTGCCTGCCATGGCCTAACAATGAATGAACCAAGACTAAAGATGATTTATAGTCTCGGTTGGTGTTACCAACCAGGATTGAAGATCATCTTATCCCATTGGAGTTTTAAACAGGGACGAAAAATGATGTTTAGTCTTGGCTCCTATTCAAACCGGGACTAATATGGTTTTTGGCCAACCTATTAAAGATGGTTTCTCCAGTAGTGATATGAAATGATAATAGACTGAACATGTAATTTAGAAGCTATTGACAACCAAGTTTAACACTTGGACAAATTTATCATAAATTTGGGTCAGATTTTAAATAAAGCAAATATTTCCCATGGAGACCGGCCTGATTGCTGTTTTGTGGCTGGTTAGACCGGAGGGTGAACTGCCGTTAAGCCGCTATTTTGTGTGACCAATTAGATCACCAAACTCGAGTTCGAGTCCAATTAAGAATATTCTCGTGTTTCCTTGCTTGGATGCGAGATTTTTGAAAACGTAATCGATTTCTAGGCCAAACAAAATGTGGAGAAGTCCTTGCGGAGGCAAGATCAATCTCTTTGTAATTGCTATGGCCGATTAGATTCTAATCCTAGACCCAAACCTTACGCAATCAATCGAATCACTGTTTTATTTTACTTTTCAGCTATGTTTTCTACTTTATCTCAGTTCATCCATTTCCATCGATTTACACCGTGAATCTTCTGCTTTTGTGGAGAGACTGCAATATACTTTGTAGGTTTATTCCGTAAACATTCCGATTCACCCACGAAATGGATGGTTATCTCCATATCAATGTAAATCAGCCTAAATGCTGGTTTTGATCTCTAAATCATTTTCATTTGCCGATTTAATCTCTAAAGCCCATCTTGGTTTAGAGTTTTCTAGATCAATGTGATTGACGACTCCACTAGCATAGAACATATTTAGGTGAGTCTCGTGTCAGTTGGGAAAGACGCTAACAGGAGCATGTTCATTCCGGTCAAAATTATGACAACAAAAAAAAAAATGCAGTTACACTGGCACGAAGAAACTAACAAAAAATCATGGTTTTATTAATGTAATTAATCTTCATCGAATCAAAATTAAAGCACACAAGCATGCCCTCTCTCTCTCTCTCCCTTCTAGTAGATTAAATAAAGCTACGGATGGGCCCCAGTCTCATCGATCTCTAAACGGGTCGCCGGCGAGCGGCGGCGGCGGTGAAGGCGGCTACATGAGCAGGCCGCGGATGACGGCGGCCTGCGCGGTGCTGACGTCGGCGGCGGCGAGCAGCTCGGCGAGGCGCTCGCTGAGGTCGTCCACCTCCCGGTGCAGGCTCCGGATGTAGCTGCACGTCTCCTGCAGCACCCTCGCCGACGGCACCTGCAACATTACATTTCGATCAATTTCAGCTCGCCGGCCGTCGTCGATCGTCGTAGATCAGAAAGCCGGCCATGGCGTCGTCGCAAAAGCTGCAATGCACAGGCGTACCCTGTCGTTGCTGCGGAGGCGAGCCTCGGGGAGGAGGGCCTGGAGCTTGGAGACGAGGTCGCCGATCTGCTCGTCGGTGATCCTCGCCGCCGATGACGCCCTCGACCTGCTCCGGCTGGACATCGTCCTACTCCGACGTCGTCGATCTCCGGCACTAGCAATGCTAGCTTCAAGGAAGTCAATTAATTAGAGCTAGAATGCGATGCGAGACAGTGGTTGCAGCTGAAGAGAGTGTTCTATATATATATATATATATATATAGCAGGAGCTAGAGCTTGCCGCTACTCCCCTTGTAGAAAATTGTAAAGCATATTAGTTTTGAGGCTAGCTCGTAGGCCAAGCTAGGAAACCAACTAGTTTACCCAAATGCCGTCATAATTAATTTCTCTTATCGCATGCACCGTACTCCCTCCGTTCCACACTATAAGACGTTTTGGCATCTCTCCATCCCTCGTCTAGATTTACTAACATTTATATGAATCTGGACATTTATATGAAGCACACATACATGGATACATGCATGACTCTATTCAAAACCCAAAACATCTTATAGTGTGAAATAGAGGAAATGCATATTAATCACTACTACAAAAAAAGGTGATTGGTGCCAATTGCGAACCGGACATAGGTGTCGGATTTCCCAACCACCACCCCACAGACGGTACCTGTAAAGAGGACTTAAAGTTGCCGGTTTAGGAACTAGCATTTTTGAGGTTCCAGTAATGGAAAAAAAAAAGCAACTCCACTTTACCACCAGATTCCATCACCCCATCACCCCTAAGATCGATCCAACATCCAAGAACATAATCATAGAATCAACATTCAAGAGGAAAAATAACATCCATGTATCAACTTTCAACAACATAGGGGAAGATACTGAGAGAACACAGAGGGAGTTGAGGAAGCCACAAGTTCATCACAGAATAAAACATTCCATAACAAGGACTAGACACATAAGAACGGACACCACCTATAGTGCTATCCATTTTGTATGTTTCTGGAGTAGTGAATGCATCACCACACTAGTCTAACTTCATGCATGTATGCGTGCAATAATCAATCTCTTAATGTAATGGTATTATTGGTAAACTATCAATAACAGTATAATATGCATGCTGTAATAAGAGCTAGTACAATGAGATAATATAAACGAGCTATAAGAATTGCATGATAAGATTTTTGTTTAGGTGGAGGGGAAGGATAGCTAGTAGAGAGAATTATACATGATTGTAGCCAACTGCAGTAGAGGACCTCATCAGCGTGTGTGTGAGAGGTGCTATATATTAATATATTAATGGTATAATATATATCTATATGTAATTATTGTATAGGTGGGCTATTAGATTAGTTGTAAATGATGTGTCAATCTTTATAGCTAGCGGTCGTTGATCACACTGTTAAAATTTCTCTGATTGATTGTATTTGTGGTGTAGTGTACATTGATAGTTAAATATTGTATGACTTTGCGATAAACATGAATGCCTTTAAATTTCAAACAGAGGGAGTATTTGGTAAAAAAAAATATCATGAATAACCAATAACTAATATTTTTCGTAGGCTTTTACCTCTCTAGAGGTAAGTTGGAGTACTTGAAAGGAATATCATAGATGCTTGATCCGTTCCAAAAATACAAGCAATTTTAGGAGTTTTAGCATACATTAAGTTGAAGTATAAAAAATGGTTATAATTAAAGAGTTCAGAAAACAGATGGAGAAATACTTATAGTATGGTATAAATTTTAAATCATAAAAATGCTTATATTTTGAAACAGAGGGAGTGCTAGGATACCTGCGAGTACCAATTTATTCAAAACTGAAATCAGAAAAGAAAAATCCTACATTTGAAATAGGACTGGGAGTGGAAGCACAGGCTACAACACTGGAGGACTCCTTTCCCTTTTTTGCTTCCAATCTGAAAACATTCAGTTTATTGGTTATGGGCTGATCAATTGCATCAAATGTTAAATGTGGGAGAAGTATCCAATGTTTTGTCAAGTATGGTACAGTATTTATCATATAATATCACCTAGCTAGTAGCTAGCAGCACACTGATGGTTGACTGGTCAGTGCATGCTGTACAGTGGCAGTCTCTACTTGAAATACAGGTTGTGTGCCACATTTTCTTTGTGTACTTTTTTCTTTTAAAAAAGAATACTTCAATTTGATTCCCTTGACTTGCTAGTTTTGCATTGATTTGCCCCTCAAGATCAATTCGGAGGCTCAAGAGACAACCCAAGAAGAGCAGTGTCACTCTGCATATAATGAATTTGACAGGATAGTTAAGGTGTAGTTGTTAAACTAAAAAGGTAGTTTCAGAATAGTAGTGCAGTACAAACGAAACTGAACCTTACATTCATGCATCCATATGTATATTGTTACATATTGTGAGCTAGAATTTAGCTAATAGCTTTATATTAATAAAAAAATTGACATCCAACCAAATTATGCAGCTATGCATGATTGTGCCAGCAAGAAAAGGAGATCTAGGATGCAAGGGGCACAGACTTTGGCTCTAGCTACTACTGCAGATACAGAGAAACATCCATTTTATATTGTGACCGAGTACTTAGTGACGATGGTTTAATTATTAAGCTGGGAGATGCAGAAAATTTTAAGTAATCTAGATCTGATTAACTAGCTAGACAGCCAATCACAGCATATGCATTGCCTGATCAAAGTTCTCTCTGTCTCCCTGACCACTGAATTGACAAGATCCACACAAATCGGTAGAACAATAGTTCATATTCAGGGATGGATAGTTATTTAGGTAGGATAGATATATATTTGTAAACGATTATATTGTATGTAAGAGCAGTTTCTGTTAGGATCTGGATGCTTATTAAATGACTCAGATCACCATCATCATGATCATCATATTAACTAACTGTTCAATGTGAGTTTATTATCCTGAAGATGTACTTGTCTGAACTAAATCAACATGGTCCCAAATCATCTTTTGATACCACTGGCAGTGTAAATTACTCAGTGAAATGACTACAAAACTCTGTTTAAGTACGATGTTAGTCCATGAATGCTTCTGCAATTAGGCAAGAGAATCATGACCAGTACAATATTTCCTACTAAACAATCAGAGCATCCTCTGCTAACAAGATGCCAGGGCTCACATGCATCTCAATTCTCAAACCAATGGCAACACTAATAAGTAAGCTAAGCCTCACATGCTTTCTCCTCTAAATCTGGCACTGTTTTGTCAGTGTGTTTGGTGTTAAAGCTTAGAGAATTTACAGCAGTCATGTGAACCAGGAGCCAATCACAATAGCAACAATCTGAGGACCAATGAGTGATTTGAGACTGAAAAGACTTCTCTTCCATTTTTCAGGATAGTTCAGGTTCAGTTCAGAGATAAAATTTGGATTTCAGATAGTCAGAAATTTGAGGATCGTTATCCATTCTGGAGAAGATAAGTCCAGTTAATGTGACAGTGCACAACTGCACACCCAAATCTGAGAGATGTAAGTTGTTTGTAGATCCAAATGAGTACACAGCAGAAACAATGGCATCCTGACAATGTTTTTGGTGTGCATGCAAGGTGCCAAACAGAATGTAGAACACAGTTAGATCTATCTGAACTAGCATGAAGGAAGAATCCGGATCTTGCCTGAGGGCCACCGCAACATGCTAATCATTGATCTTGATTACATTTCATGGCAATGGTCCATGGTAACCATTCAGGATATATGCATGCACAAGTTGTTCAGAGAGTTATTGACTTCATTTTTTTACAGTAGAGATTGTCATGTCACTGATCATCAGAAGGAAACTCAAACATAAAAACTTAATTGTCAGTCACAATTGTCATGGATGCATTGATGATGACAAAAACAATTCATGTCCTATCTTCTCACTGAAATGCAAACATGGGTGCAAGTTTCGTGGAGCAGTTAGGAACAATGTGCATCACCATTATAGCACGATAATTATTTAGCAAACTTTGCATGGCTAATGTCACTTTTGAAAGGAGCAGGGAAGTGACATTTCAGAGTCAAGATTCTCAAGCAAATGCAGAGAGTTTACAGCTAATTTGTCGATATCCCTGGAGGAAAAAAGTTTCTTCTCAAAGAAAAACAAAGATTGATCGAGTTCAGAGAGAAATCACAGGTGGATTAATTAGAAGAAGCACGCAGATGCAACAGATCAGCAAGAGATACGCCTGCTGTAGTTGGGACTTACTCCATCTGCGCTTCCTGCAGCAGCTGCATGATGTGATTGTGACACTGTTTCCAAGCTGTTGTTTTTTGGAGGGACGCTGCATGCGTTGCTGAAATAATTGCGCAGTTAACAAACTGTTAACTAACAGATTGATCTGAAAATAAAACGAGGAAAACGTTGCATCCGATACACTACATTCATCAGTGCTCGCTCCATTTTAATATGGAAGGTGTTTTGGTTTTATAGATGCTGCTATATATTTTTTATAGCATATTCAATTTATCTGATTTCTTTTAGTTATTTTAATATTCATTCCACTCAGGTCATTTCAATGCTCGCGCGCAAAGCAAGCACAAAAATTCTTATATTTCTAAACAAACTTGAAAATTATTTTAACTTGAATAAAACTAAAACACCATACATTTTAAATAGGGTAGAAAATAGTTCATAAAAATATTGGCGTTGATCAAGAAGTTTTAGCAAAAAAAAAAAAAGAAAAATCTGAGGTGATGAAAAATGGTTGTAACGTGATGAAGTGGAAGAAAAAAAATTAAATAAGAGATGGTTATGATTGATTTAGATAACTAAGTAGGTGAATAAATCCTTATATTGTGACATAATTTTGAACTATCCAGATATTTTGGGCCCCATCAGAACACTGGATTGAGAAAAACACAACAATATGAAAAACATAATAATAGAATGTCATACTCATTGGATTCCTATGGGATTTTGAAATACATTAAAGTTTTAATTAACGTTATCGTTTGATTAATACATAGGAAAAGCGCACAGGATTCATAGACACGTAAAGAGAAAAGCATGAGGTGAGACTTCATACTGTTTTTCCTCCAATATTACACTAGAATGGACCATTATAATGGAATTTCGTAGGAATGGATAGGAAACAATCAGTTGTTTCAAAATGTATGGTACGGTTTTTTGCTACATGATAAATTCATATATAATTACTACTCCCTTTCCTCCATTCCATTTTAAGTGCAGCTATGAGTTTTTGTGTGCAACGTTTGACCATCCGTCTTATTTAATTTTTTTAGATTAGTATTTTCATTGTTATTAGATGACAAAATATGAATAATATTTTATGTGTGACTTTTTTTTTAATTTTTTTCATAAATTTTCTAAATAAGACGGACGTACGGTCAAAAGTTGAACACGAAATTCCACAACCGCAGTTAAAATGGGATGGACGGAGTATGATTTTTCGTTTGTTTTAAATGGGACCATGAACGGAGGGAGCAGGAGCAGTACATGAACATATATGCTGATCCGACATGGCATGATCTGACAGCTTGCTCGAGATACACTGCACATTAAGTACCTGCCACTTGTTGCATTGTCAGAGCGTATATCAGATCAGCTCAGGTTGGAGTTACCCTCATTTGGATTACATTTTAAGGTGTGTTAATCAGATGGGTGATTTGGTTTGTGGGCACTAACTGTTATCACAAATGCAGGAAAAATTGACTTGAAACTGGCTATAAATTGTGTTATCAAATGCAGGAAATATTGGCTAGAAACTGACAAATTAAGTGTGCTACTTGCAACAATTAAACAAAAAACCACCTTAAAAACTACTCTCTCCATTTCAGGTTATAAGATGTTTTGACTTTGGTCAAAGTCAAACTATTTTAAATTTGGCCAAGTTTGTACGAAAAAGTTGTAACATTTTCAACCCAAGACAAATTTATTATGAAAATATATTCAATTATTGATTTGATGAAACTAATTTAGTATTATAAATATTACTATATTTGTCTATAAACTTAGTCATTTGACTTTGACCAAAGTCAAAACGTATTATAAACCCAAAACATACTAGGTGGGTGCGATCTAGTGAAAAACTTGAGAAATGAGCATATAGGTACAACAACTTAGCTAGTGCGTACGTTTTGGTTAAAAGATCTATATTCCATACCATACTTTTTATGAAATATAAAAAAACCGCTACTCAGAACATCTCGAAAAGGATCTACATGTATTATATATTGCTTTCAATTGGTTAGTTATAATAATAAAATAATCTGTCAATTTAAAACCAAAAAATATATGATTATCAAAAGTAAGTGCATGACTAATCAACATATTCATTATCTCGGGTTATAAACGTGGTGAAACACAAAAATAAATCCATGAGCCAACGATCTAGCAAAGCTTATAATACCAAGATTAATCAAAGGTATGTATTAGTGTTTTGGCCTAAAATGCACATGATTGTCAAATTCATGTACCGGTCTACTTATTTTTTAAGTTCTTACACTAAATCGTACCCACCTATCAAGTTCTTGTACCATGGGTGTAATTTACTCTTAATTATGCTTCGAACTAAATATGAACGTAAATTCAGTTCCTAAGGAAAAGCATGCGATGCATCACAGGTCACAGCCATATTAATTCAGTGGCAGAAAATGCAGCTGCGAGACCGTCGTCAAAGAGGTGAATTGTTCTTTTGGGCTTTGAACTCTTTGGGCCTTTGTTGGGCTGGCTAGATTTTTTCTAATGGCCCATCTATTACGAAGTGCTCAAATTTTGCAGGAATAAGTTCACTTTAGGTCCCTCAGTTTCACATCAAGTCTATATTGTCCCTGACTGTAATACCATATACAACGCGTTCTTCAACTCCTAAAACCAGTGTAAACTTGATTCCAAGGCGATTTGGATGGCAGTTTCGGCTGACGTGGCTGGTTTGACTGAGTCCTCGTCCCACGTGGCATTGACACGGCACTTTCAATCATAAGAATTAGTGTGCCCCACATGTAAGTGAATAGTGAGTGTCTGGCTAAAATAAAAGAATTACAGTGGGACCCACTCCATCACCTCCTTCTGCCCTCTTCTCTCCCTCCCTCCGCTCACTCCCATTGCTCATCGTCGCCGACGCCGGCGCATGCCACCGCATGGCACCACTACCGCCTGAGTAGGGGACGGAGGAGAGCGTGGTGGTGTTGAAGGGTGCTGCGAAAGAGCAGAGGTGCGTGCAGATAGATCATGTGGGAGAGTGCGAGGCGGTGGGGGTGGTAAATGGAGAGGAAGCCCGGTCGGCAGTTGCAGTCGACGGTGTTCGCGCGGTTAGGGCAACAGCAGTACCCCCGCCGAATGGGGATGGCCATCGCTTCCTCCAAAAGCTGCTACGGCCGCCACCGTTGTTTGGGTTGTCTGTGATGTCGCTGATGTTGAGGTAGTAGCGCCAGGATGGGGAGGTGGTGGAACCATGGACGAGCTTCCACAGCGAGGAGGTGGCGCTCGAAGCTGAAGGAGTAGGAGTGCTTGAGGAGGAAGTCATTTTTGGGTTGACGGGGTTTTGGTCTTGCCGGAGTGATCTCCGCCGGCGTGACGGAGGGGTCGACACCGTGGGAAGGCTGGGGGATGGGGCGGAAGAAAGCCTCTTGGGCCTCTCCCTTGCATGCGCACAGCCCCTGCCCCCACCCCCACCCCCACCCCCGATGTCGCCTTGCTCCTTCTTCGCCACTGATCTGCCTTCCCCGATCACATCGACCCTGCCTTCCCCGATCATGTCGACCCAGGCCACCGCCTGCATCGCGTCAGAGTGTTGACGTGGCTCGAGCTTGGGGACTCCGTCCCCTGCTCTGTGGAAGCCACTATGCGGGTCAATTCCGGCAGCGCCGCAGCGGCAACCTTGTCTCCCACCAAGCACGGGAAGGAGGCCGCAGGACAGGGGACGCACCGCGCGTAGCCGTAGTCCTGCACTGCGCGGTGGAGCAGCTCGGCGACTGGGTGGGAGGTGGGGGGGGGGGCGTGTTCCATCAGCTTCGCAGATAGGACGAAACGCTTTTGCTTGACAATTGTTCATCACCATGATTAAATATTAGTTATGGGTATAAATAGATGAGGGGTTGAGAATAGAAGGACATCGACTTTTTTGGTGAGAAAAGTTAGAGTTTACTTCGAGGTTTCATTCCTAGTTAGTGAGTTGAGATATGAGTGCTTTACATGCACTTTGTAAATACATATTGATGCAATAAAGTTGATCTACTTTGAAAGGTTCTATGAATATTTGTTTTTCTAAATCCCGATGGTTTGACCAGAGGTGAATCGGCGGTCTAACTGGCGGGCAGTCTAACCGACAGCAGGCGATCGGTTAGACCGAAGGTGGCGAGCAGGCGGTAGACAAGGCGATGGTCAGACTGGTGGCGCACGGGCAGTCAGACTGGTGGTGGTACTGTGGTCAGAGTAGAGTTGATCTTGATGGTCAGACCGGCTACGACGACAACTTCATGAGGTTTGAGCGTTATTTTATTTTTGCTAAATGTTTTTGGGTTTTTGGTTTTTCCCTATCATTCACCCCTCTGGTAGGTTTGTTTGGTCTTATTCGATCCTACATCCGCGCCCACCTCCACTAGCACGTGCCCCAATGGCATGTTCCCTGTCGCCGCTGCCCTCGCCACCACGGTAACCAGCACCACCCTGCACACCCCCGTCGACGCGCACCGACTGACATGTGGGTCATAGTGCCACCCACTAACATGTAGGTCCCACTATTTTGTATCTTCTTGTTTGACTAAAATATGGACCCCACATTTTATTTTAATTTTTTAGTTCTCAAATTTTTCTACTTTTATTTTTTTGGATCAAACTGCCATGTAAGCGTGCCATATTAATGACACGTTGGATTAAGGCTTAATTAAAGGAGCCACGTCAGCCAAAACTGGGGACAATACTGTCGAGGAACCTCGTTTGCACTGGTTAGGTAAGTTCGGGGATGCGTTGTATCCAGTTTTGCGATCCAGGGACAAATTCGTACTCGGTGACAAATTGAGGAACCAAAAGTGAACTTATTTCCAATTTTGCAGGTTGGCCTTTTGCAGTTTCGTGCAGGACTGCAGGCCCATTTGGCTCGTATGATTTCTGTACTCTTCATATTTTGATGAGTGAATTGCACATTGAACCACTTATTTTTGCCTATGTTACACTTTGAACTAGGGGCAAGATACCATTTTCACTTTGAACTAGATAAATTTACTCATGGTTTCACTTTGGGCTAGTCTTCTCCATCTCTCCCCTCTCTTTCTCCTGTCGCAGCTGCGCAAAGCTTGGTGAGTTTCAGTGGCGGAGGAGTCAGTATGGCGAGGTATGGCGCTCGCCATACCTCCCCCCCCCCCCAAGGTCCCAGGTCCCAGGCGGCGACTCGCATGGCGATGGCGGCATCGCTCAGAGCCGGCGGCGAGACGTCTGCAAGGCCCGAAGCCAATCCTGCCCAGTGCGAACAGGCCAACCAAATGGGCTTTTTTTTTTTTTTTGTAAATGGGCCTTTTGACCTGTTGAACATCAAACCCTAGCTCCAAAATTCCCCAATCCAATCCGGCTGAGGAGGCAAGCGGCGGCGGCGCGGCGCTACGGGCGACGGCCGACGGCGACACTGCGACGGTGGGGGCTCGGCAGCCGGCGGCCGGCGGGGCAGGCCGCAGGCGGACGCGCGGCCGCGCTTGGAGGCAGCCAGGCAGGCGGCGGCCAGCCGGCCAGGGCCAGGCAGTGACGCGGGCGCGGCGGCGTGGGCGGCTGGGCGCGCTGCGGTGCGGCCGCACTGGGCAGCGGTGCGGCGGCCACGGGAGGCAGGCCGCAGCCCGCAGGCGGCCAGCGCAGGCTGCGCTGCACAGCACGGCAGAAGGGCAGCAGCCAGCAGGCATCCAGGCAGTGAGGCAGGCAGAGGAGACTATCAATCTCAAGTATATAGTATACTAATCAATCTTTGCTATTTACTAGTATTTTGCAGTTTCTCCATCACTACATGTCTATCTATCCTCACTAGTTCGTTCTTACATGGGATGTATTGTTGACAACTGCAATCTTGAGGTATTTATGAGTGTCTCTTCTATTTACACTTTTCGCAAATGGATGATGAATTGTGAACTTATGACTAGTGCTTGTTGCCATGCTTGAGAATTGAGATTGCGTCATATAATTTCGTGCATTGGGATTGTTTTTTTCCCTTTCTTCTTGTCATGATCTAATTTTCGTGCTAGTTCATGGGCCACACCACCATACCTAGATTTTTTTTCCGTCCTCCGCCACTGGTGAGTTTGTTAGCAAAGGCAGCGCAGCGTGTGGTTCCTAGCTTGAACCAGAAGTGCAAAGACCAGATTCAATCAGCCATAGAGACTAAGTGTACGTAGAACATAGTTACATAGCTGTACACTCAGTTACATAGCACGGACGCTGCCCCCTCCCTTCACGTGCCGGCACCATCACCGCCGTCCTCTCCCGATCCACACATCGGCGCTAGAAGATGGAGAAGGAAGGAAGAAGATGGAAATGAAGAGGATGGATGGAAAAGGTGAGGCAGTAGAATGGTTCTAATTTCGTAAAATTAGAGTGGCACGGTTTACGAATAGACGAATTGTAATGATATTTTTTGAATAGCCACATTTGCAATGACATGGATCAAATTAACCCAAGATTCATTGCGGTCTTGGTGATTCAATTGATACAGTATTTTGCCATCACAAGACAGAAGAATCTGGACAATGATCATGCTCCCTGGTAAAACTATCAGGGTTCAAATGAGTTTATCTGGTTAATTGCAACTTTATACTTGGTTATTATTCTTGAATTGCTGATACCGTGAAGAAAGAAGCTATGCAATGATCAAATACATTTCCATATAGCTATAAAAGGTGCACATTTTCTACATTATACTAATGACATATCTATCCATGAAGTACATCCATTATTTATTCTTATCAAACTTCTTGAAACGTTGAAAATCTTACCACCTGTCCAACTTATCAATTTCTTGCATCCAAGTCTCAAACCCCAGATGGAACATCATGAACCGAATTCTGAAAAGCTATTGTTTTTCTCTGCACCATTAGCATATGGAGGTAGAAAAAGCCGAAATGCTATAGCCATAGCTTGTATTTACGTGTGTCTTATCACTCGCAAAATGGCATCACTTAGTATGCATGCACGCGGTGAGATCACGTAGCATACATATGTATGCATACTCCATGGTCCATCTTTTGACTTGTGAAGAACAACACATGCATATACAATAAAGAAATCATTTATTACATGTATCTACTCCATGTCTATTACATCTATTGTGAGATATGCTTAAATCTATAGAAATTTTAAATATCAATATCTCTTTTTTTAGTAAGGAGTAAATATGAGAACACATAAAAAAAAATACAAACATGGCTGCACTGGGCCATGATGCCCTTGTGCTCATCTCCTGTTAGCTGTACAAGTCAAGCGCTCCCCTTTCAACATGATGATATCAAGAAGGGTGTTAATAGAGATAGAAATATGTAAGTACAAAAATAATGGCACAAAGAAATGAATATCATTCAATACATGTAAGTACAAAAATAATGGTACCAAGAGGAAGGATGGGGCAGCAGCCGTCACAGCAGCCGCCAGGTTTTGCTACTCCTGCTGCCGCTCCCCACGCGCGCCGGAGTGCCGCAGGCTGTTGCCGCGACCGCGGGGTTCCGCTGCTGCTGCTCGGGCATCGCCGCCACCGAGTTCCACTGCTGGGCCAGCCCATCCGCCGCCACTCTCCGGCGACAGCGCCGCCTCTCGGAGCCAAGTTGGCGAGCTTGGAGGAGAGGGAGCCAAGCTGGCGCCGCCATCCCCTCCATCCTTTCTCTGAGCGCTGGAGCCGGCACCGCCGCCCCATCCCACCGCGCCCCAGCTCCTTCTGCGCGCCGAGTCGGCGCCACCGCCCGGCTCCCTCGGCACCCCTTCTCCTTCCATGTGCTGGAGCCCGCGCCGTCCCTCCCTTCGCATGTCCGCGCGGACATCGCCACCGCCGTCGTTCGCGCCGCCACAGCTGAAGCCACCGCGCCGTCTCCTCCCTTCTCGCGTTGGCACCCGGTGGCGGCGACGGCCGAGCAGCAGCAGCGGAACCCCGCGATTGCGGCGACGGCCGGCGGCACTCCGCTGTGCGTGGGGAGCAGCAGCGGGAGCAGCGGTACTTGGTAGCTGCCGCGACGGCCACTTGGCTCCGGGAGACAGCGCTGTCGCCGGAGAGCGGCGGTGGACGAGATGGCCCAGCATGCCGATGCCGCGAAGAAGATGGAGAAGGAAGGAAGAAGACGGAAAGGAAGAGGATGGATGCAAAAGGTGATGGCAGTGGTATGGTTCTAATTTTATAAAATTGGAGTGGCACGGTTATGAATAGACGAATTGTAATGGCATTTTTCTAAATAGCCACATTTGCAATGGCATGCATCAAATTAACCAAAGAATCTTCGCTACTTTCTCAGCTTTCTTTTTCATTTGCTGCGCCAAAAACAAATTTGCCGACAAGTGTCATTAACTTTAGAAGTAGCAATTCAGGGGTAAAATTAAGACTACAAACTCTATTTCATTTCAAATTGGATGAGATGACAAGGGGATGATAAAAATGGTCTAAACTACACTCACGATATTAATAAAAGATATTTGAAGTTTTTTATGGAGCTGATATAACCAAATGGATTGCGTCACACACAAGACTTTGACAGCAGAAGTCCAAAACTCAGTTCAGGTGGTTGACATAATAACCTAGAAAATGAACCAAAGTCACACCAAAGAACATAATTCATAAAGAAAAAGAGAAGGTGGATAGTTCATCAAGAAAAAGAGAAGATGTATCATCCTTCATAATTCATATCCTGCAAGTTCTTTCATCTGATGAACAGCTAGCTCGGCAATGACTCTCCATTGATCTTGCATACTACTTCGTCATCAGGCACATAATTCACCAGGATCTCCTCGGGGGCTCTGCTCCTTGATGTATCCATGGCTGATGCTACCAATGCTCCCATCCGACTACATTCTTGGACCAAAAGATCCTCTAGCCTTACGCTCGGTCCATTTCAGACTGTCCGACTTCAGGACATTTTCAAGATTAACTTGCGATCCCTTGTTATCAGTTCTAATTTCTTCAGAGGCAGGAACACCGACATGCTTGAAGTTTGAAGATCCTAGATCATTTGTTGCATGCCTAATGAGATCAGGTGTGGTTTTCTTAGTAGCAGAGCTGCTACTTCCCTTCTCTGCAGCTGGTTTTGCAGAGTTTGAACCACCTTTGTTTGTTTGCAGGCCTTCCAATTGCCTCATTACTTCTTCTCTTGTAGGAACTTCTCGTGCAGTAATGACTGTTATTCTAAGATCTTCCGCGCTAGGGATTCGACGTGCGATATCTTCCTGGTGAGCAAAATTCTTCCACTCGTTGCCGATCCACTCGAGTGAATGCCTCAGTTGATCCCTGCGGAATAGCACCATCTTCTTCTCCCCTGCAAATTCAGACAAGGGAAAGAACTCCGTTGACATGGCAACAAGCTAAACACAAGCAAGAATTTGCATCATGGACTGTTAAATTTGAATCCATTAAGAAGGTAATCAACTGACAATTCACCTGGTAAGTAAGCTAGCAGCCTCCTTGCATCATTCACCTTCAGCACGATTCCCTCCCACCAACCATCATACAACCATCCATCAATGACGGTGCCAACACTGATCGTAGAGGGGTTCTTCCTCTCCGACATATTGTGGGGACGAATTCTTGTTCTTCCAGAGAGGCGTATGCGCAGCGTGTCAGGATTAGCAGTTCTTGTCACAAGCAACCATTCCTGCAGGAGAACAATCAGTTTGTGTCAGCCTTCTCAACTCAAGGTAGATGCAAGTGGGTCACCCGCGAACCCACTTATAGGTCAAAATAAGCGAGTTCGTGGGTTAGTTTAGCCTATAAGTTTTCACGGGTAGCCGCTTCTACCCTTAACTCAAGGTGAGCTTCAAGGACATGAGTGGGAGCTTGCCATCTGGTTACTATAAAAGATAGAGTTTCATTTTATATATAGCTCTACTGGTAGTATTCTACTAGAAGTTACTACATTATCTCTAACATATTATCAATAGTAGAAGTTACTATTGTATCTCTAACGATAGTGTTCCAGTATTATGAACCGTACAAGTCATCTCAAGTGTTAATTTATGAGCTCTACTATCAGTAGAGGAAAATATTCTACTATAGTAGTATAAATCGATATGGTCCAATGAATAAGAAAGAACAAAAGGTGTAGATTCATTCTACTACCAATAGAGGCCACCATAAAATTTGTCAACAACGAAACTACATTTTCAGAAGTGGTACTGAAATTAGGTGACATACCTCTAGGTTTGCTCTTGGCGTTTCGGGATCTTGGAGGTGTTGGTACCTCACCTTGATGCGATCTCCGCGCCTCCTGATCACTGAACCGATGAACCAACAGCCCCTAATGCCACTGTCCTGGCTCAGGCATTCCACAAGGCAACCAGGAGAGAAGTACTGCTCAAGATACTTCTCCAGGGCAGAGTTTATCAGACCAGAAGCAGACTCTGTTGGTGCAGCATTGCATGCAAGGACATTGATTGTTGTGGCCTGAACATTGGTCTCATCACCTGCAGTGGGGTTCTCCACGGTCTGATGATGATGATGACCTCTGGCTGATGATCTTGGTGTGTTCTTGTTGCCTTCAGATGCATCGGGATGCCCGGTCACGGGTGGTGTGCCTGAGATTGTTCTAAATATCTCTTGTTCTGAATACCCTTGCAGTTGTGCAATGTCAAAGGTCTTGACATTGCTGTTATTGTCGATATGCCGGATGGATAGGTAGGGTTGCCTGTTGGTGTTGTTGGCAATTGCATGAAACTTCTCAAAGTGTTCTTCATTCAGGACTGAAGCCAATCCATCTATGCATTCAACTCCGATGTCTTGCAAATTGTCGGAGAGGAGGATCTCTCTATCATTAACACCTGGAGAAAGTTGAATACCGGCGGAGTTGAGTGTGCGGAACCATCGTATATGAACCATGTTGTTTGCATGGTTATCCTCATAGAGTTCTTCCACATAAGCAACAAGTTTGTTGCCATGTTGGACCACGATGTAAACAAAATCGTGAACCTAAAAAGGGTCATGAACACAATGGATGTAAGCCAAGATTCAGTCCTCTAAGATTTTTAAAAAAATGTGCGCTGATGATTGATAGGCATACCATGAATGTAAATCCCCTTCGCCAGAAGGATTTGTAGCTCTTCCCCTTTTTGGAATGTGATTCAGGACCTAACCATTTGAAGTCCCCTGAATCATTTCCAGCAGTTGATGATGAAGAGTCCTGAATGAATAAAATGGAATTTCCTTATTAACTTCAATATATAGTGCTTTGCCGGAAGCATTTCTCATGAAAAATAAAAATGATCAGAAATTAACTTAATGTACCTTTGTTGGGGAGATATTAGCAAGTTTAGCATCTTTGCCATCATTGTTACAAATTGCAACTTCATTAGATGTAACATCTGTAATGGATGATACACTATTAGTATCGGCGAAAGCCAAATAAGCAAATATACGCAAGCTACTTTCCACGGTGGTGATTAGCTGACTAGGCCAAACATTAGCGCAGATAGTAAAAATTCTAAATGTTAATAATACGATGAACAAAAAGGAAATCAAACTGAACATGTCCTAAAAAGATTGTTAATATGGGGTAGCAAGGAACATTATCTCATTGAGGTATGAGGTATTGATTGCCCAATGATGAGGCCCATTCATTTTCCTAATGAAACAAAAGGAAGAAAGAACAGAAGAATGACATATATGTGTGTGTCACTAATGCTAGAAAAGTGCATATCTCTTGATTAATTCAATTCATAGCTTTGTTCAAGAGCAGGGAAATTAGATTAAAAAAACTGGATATTTGACTTATTAAAGAACAAAAGTGTAGAATCATTTAAGTGTAGTCCTATGACACTTTGGGTTTAATGACTGCGCATATCTGAAATATACAGATCTGGCAAGCCTTCATCTAAATTGCAAAAGCTTAAATCAAACCAACCCAAAGAAGTGTATGCAAGGTCAAGTCCATACTAATAGCAAGTGGAAACAATATACTAAAAAGCAAGCAAGCTTTTTTATCATTCAACTCTATATGCATATCTTCACTATATATTGGAAAATTTTGCTCACAATATATACTACAAGCACGTTCATATTACAAAAATAGCATCCATTGCGTGACTGGCATATGGGGCCAGGGCCCTCTAACTATGTACTAGTACATAGGGGTTAAGATCCGCACGTCAGTAGCTCAAATATGTTTATAAATAAACTGACAACGATAAAGGCATAAAGGAAATGTCCACCGAAGTAAGACCCTCTCCTTAAATACAATAAGAAACATATTAACTTTCAAAAAATATGTCCTTAAATGAATTCATATGGAGATCCTTTTTTAAGGGATATGTAGCTCCTTAGGTACATCCACAATGCAATTGTAAGTTGCTTAAAGTAGAAGTATAAAACACCTTTTTTGCACTTTTTCCTGTGTGTGCATATGTATCTCTAGAGATAGGGAATAAGCCATATTTAAGTTGGCCCTTACACATTGCTTTATACTATCCATAGCCACTAAAAGCTTTAATGGGTTTAACATTTCATCTTTTCATAAACAAATGAGAGTATAATCAAAGTAGCAAACAAATATCAATAAGCTAAGCATAGTAAACCAAGAAACTCTCACATCACTCACCGTAAATCTAACATAGGTGATAAAAAAAATCATTTTTCCCTCTCGTAGGCATGAAATTGCAGCACAGTGGATAACAAGATGGAATGGACTTAGAAGCGCCTACCTGAGATGAGCATGTTGAGCCAGTGCACCACATCCTTCCTCGACTTCCACCTGAGTCGTTCAACTCCAACAACCGCAGCCACCTGCAGCTCCTTGAGGGACTGTAGGAATGGCTCATGCACCACATAAGTCACCCTCCTATTGCTACGGTGTGTTCCTACCACCGCCAACTCCCTCTCCCCACTACCAACGCCAGTGGCGCGACGGAGGTAGTAGTTCACAATGTCACGTTGCCCCTCATCACCTGGCACGGAATCTATCTCCAACCCAACCCACCTCCTTGTTGCTAGTACGGTGGTGTTTGCTCCAACCACAACATCTGAATGAGCCCTTCCACCCTCACGCCCACGGTTGCGCCCGTTTCCATTCCTAGCCCCTCGGCCACGTGCATTCATCATCGTACTCGCTAGAGTAAAGAAAGAGAGGATTAGTAACCACCTTGCGCTCGAGACAGTGAAAGAAAGGTCAAGTGAGGGATTAAGCTTATAGTGGTAGGATACAAAGAATTTGTTTGAAAATACTCTAGATAACGTTGGAAATTCTCATAGCTGGACAATACAATGTTTGCTCTATGGGGTCTAGGGGATCTTATAGGAGGGGAATGAGCATGCTTTTGCATAGATGACCATAGAGTTTGCTGTAATTGCACAATTAGGTTTCTTTTATGTGGGCTGTGAAATGGCAGCTTCACCCTGTAGATTTCGAGGAATTATGCTCTAGGGGTTTCTCATTGGGATGTTGGGGCTGGTATGATCAGCCTAGTAAAGATCATTTTGTTTGGGCTAAAACTTAGTCAAGTTTCAAAAATTAAAATTGTACTCCCTATATAAATGTATGCCAAAGTCAGGGAAAGTTCTACGTAAGGAGAACAATCACCCTAAATAATCACCCAAGTTTTGTCGTACCTAAAATTTTGTTCAGTTACTACTTGGGATAGTTACTAATAAAAATTATTATGTTTTTTATGGCTTTCAACTAACCGCAGTTACCCTTTCCCATGGAAGCCAGTGGTCAATTGTTGATTGATAATTTTTATAATTTGTCTCAGGAAAGTGTATAAAAAGAAGTGTAAATTTCTTTAAATCTCATGATTAGAGATAATCATTTTTATTTTCATTGTGATAGAATTGGGTATTGATCCCATGAGTTTGATACAATAGGCATATTTTAGTACATGTTATAGCCGAACGTTTGAATTGGATAAAAGTGTACAACAAGCAAAGGACTATTGTATTATTTTATTAGGGCCCTGTTTCACACAACTTCATATCCAAGGTTTCTTGGACCTGGGTATCCGTAGCTCCACAAATCCATAGATCTAGATCTATGATTACGGGATAACACTTGGATGAATCATTTTGTTCCCATTTTAGAGTAAAAAATAATTTTGAAAACACTATAATTTAACATACTCTTCAAGTTCTGTGTGGATCTAAGATCTAGAGTTGTGCCAAATAGAACCATATTGAATATCGAACAACAACAAAAAAGACTATAAGAGATGAACCGATTAAAAGAAAATACCTTGTTTCCTCCTACGGTTATCCCACCCCATGGGGACGGCGGTGAGCGCTAGCACGATGGTTGGAGCATGATCTGCAGGATTTAATTTAGGTGGTTAATCAGTGGATGTATTCTACGAGGAACTACCTTTGAAATTTGCTAGAGTTCCTCATCATCTGTTTCCGAGAATAAATCAGGGTTATACTTACTTGAATCTAGGCTAGGCCCTCCCGCCTCCTTGCATAGTTTTGATGCCTTTTCTCCATCGTTTCCCATCTAGAATATTTTTGGGAATCACAAGGGTCTCTTGTATTCAACTATAGCGATTGTAAGAGAACTTTTTTGGGTGAAGAGTTCTTTCCATAGGAAGTGACTATTTATAATCGTAGCCCATAGGTATTCGACCCCTTGAGTCGTTCTAGGTGCGGTGCTGTGCGGTACCGGCTCCTAGTTTGGTTGCCAACTATGTCTACATCACACTCAATCAGACATCACGTGTATTTATTTGCTGGTATAGTTGGTTTATCTTGTGGAGTGGGATTTCTCATGAATAAGCTTAATCTCGATTTTGTTTGATTGTATCATACCTTAGTTTCCTACCATGTCTTAACATAAATTGTGCCTCGATTATTTTTTGTCTTAGGCTTAATCAATAAAAAAGTTTGGGTAATTTGATTCTAAATATTTTGACTATAGAATTATTGAATGAGGTCACATGGAACTTATATTCCATTAGACAAAATGAGAGGTGTAGTTAGAAAAGTAAGAGTGCTTCATAAAAGAATATGTAGAAATATTGAAGGGCTAGAATGAAAAAAATGATGGATTTAATACTAGCATAAGAAAATCCAAAAATAAAAGTGAAATGACTAGGGAGGTCACCTGAAATTTGGTATTCAATTATTATGTGGCTACATTTGGACGAGGGTGGTGTTCCATGGTTGAATTCACATGTACAATGCATGATATTTGTTTCTATCTTAAGCTTTCTTATCTCTTCATTTATTCTTAGGGATAGAATGAGTTGGAGGTGGAGTTGATGATGTGGAAGGATAAAGAATTGAGTCATGTATGGATAAATGCTTATGACACCTACTTTTGTTCTTGTCCTCTTTAATTATGTGATAGAATATGGTGGTACAGATCAAACATATGACGTGGAAAATTATATGGTGCAGCCATAAAAATACAAATGTACAACAAACGATAGTTGTTTACTTTCTTTTTGAGCAATCTTATCATTCACTCCAAGGGATGGAATACGACAGAATCACATAAAGCATACGATATGGAAGGCCAAACTAAAAGACTTATCCATGCAAATGCCACAACATAATCAATGTTCTATGTTATCATTCACTTTTTTTATACCAGGATTTTTATCATTTCTCTTCAGCTATTCAAAGCAATATAGGTGCCGAAGTATCCTAGACGATAAAACTAGCACTGCTATAGTGATATCGCAGTAATGATTATCATTTAGATAAAAATGAAGAAGTCCAGATGTAGGTGGTATATGTGGTTCTTGCTATATTTTCTTAAAAATATGTGTTATAGTAGGCATATATTGGTAGAGAAACAAACAGAATTTGTACACTACCGCTCAAAATTATGTTCTCTCTTTTTGTTGTGGAAAGTGAAAGTTTACTCTCTGTTTAAAAGATATAGAGTATATAACGGAGAAGTCTAGAATTTTCAGATGCATGGATGCTACCATATGTCATATGTACTAAAACGAGCAAATCACTATGAAACATAACATATCTATTTTTTTTCATCATTTATGTATTTTACACTAATACATTTTTCATTGTTTATAGCCCATTTTGGGGTGTGTTCTAGGTATGGTTTGATTATGTAAGAAATGTGCTTATTTTTTTGGAACAAGTGCCTTCATGCATGATACACTTTTGTTTTTTTATTGAATGCCATATTTTTCTTGGCACCATTATTCTTTTAGTTATATGTTTCTATCTCTATTAGCCCCTTCTTGTTGTCTCCAAGGTGGAAAAGTGGAGTGCACGACTTGTAGAGCTAACAGGAGATGAGCACAGGGGCATCATGGCTCAAAGCTGCCATGTTTGTTTGTTTTTTGATGTTTTCTCATATTTACTCCTTATTCAAAGAAACATTGATACTTAAAATTTCTACAGATTTAACCATATCCCACAAGTAATAGATGTGGAGTAGATACATGTAATAAATGATTGCTCTATTGTATATGCATGTAATAAATGATTGCTCTATTATATATGCATGTATTGTTCTTCTCACAACTCAAAACATGGATCCTGCAGCATGCGTGCACATCTATGGTAGGTGGTTTCACCCCGTGCATTCATACTAGAGAAACAAGCAAAATATGTACACTAGCACCTGAAAATTTGTTCTTCCTTTCTTGTGGAAAGTGAAAGTTTGCTCCCTGTTTAAAAGATACTGAGTATATAACGTAGAAGTATAGAATTTTCATATGCATGGATGCTACCATGTGTCATATGTACTAAACAAGCAAATCACTATGAATTGTAAGATGAAAAAAACATGGTCCCTAACAAACCCATTGAGTGCTTCTCCTTTTCCAATTCTTTTTTGGTCGGTTTCATCTTGATGTTGTCAGGGTTTCTTTTTTTCCTCATTTTTAATGTCTTTTCTTCTTTTTCTGTCCTATTTTCTGCCATAGAGAAAAATGATGGCTCAAGTCCAACCCCACCAACCTATTGTTGATGTCAAAACACGGCGGCCTGGAATATCTACTTAACTCCAACCACCACATCTGAGCGAGCGCCTCTACCCCCACGCCCATGGTTGCGCCCTTTCCCATTCCTAGCCCCTCGGCCACGTAAATTCATCATCGTACTTGCCATAGTAGAGGAAGAGAGGATTAGTGACCACCTTATGCTTGAGATAATGAAAGAAAGTTCAAGTGAGGGGTTAAGCTTATAGTGGTAGGCTACAAATAATTTGTTTGAAATTTGAAAATACTCTAGACAACGTTGGAAATTCTCACAGCCAGGCAATACAATACAATGTTTGGGCTTTGGGTTGTAGGGTTTTTTTTTTTTGAAAGGAAAACTACTAGACATTCTCCTAGTAGTGTATTTTATAAAAAGGAGAAAAAGTATTTGCAGCAAAAAAGAAAAATTACAAAAGGCTACAACCTCCCTAAAGAACTATAAAGTTTGTAACCAATCAGAGACCGATTGCCTAAGTGGATCATTCATTCTACACATATGTAGAAGAATCTCATTCTTGGAAGCATTCCACCAGCTATCAAAAGAAGGATCCATATTCTGAAAAATCTTCCCATTTCGTTGTTTCTAAATGTGCCAGCACGCAATAAAGCAAATTTCCAAAAAGCCCTTCCTCCTGAACCTCAATCTTGCCAGCACCAACATCTAAAAGAATTCCAAAGAGGTGTTCCATGATATTCCAAGCTTATGCCAACACTTTCTGCTAAATGGACACTGGAAAAACAGATGAAACAAAGTTTCTCTTTGCTGCAACGAACAAAGAACACAAATGAGATCAGCATTAAGAGGAGCACAATTCCTTCTATCCAACATATCTCTCGTGTTTAGTCTATCACAAAAAAAGCAGCCATATGAAGACTTTAATCTTGTAGGGGTTCTTATAGAAGGGGAATGAATATGTTTTTGTATAGAGGACCCTAGAGTTTGCTGTAATTGCACAATTAGGTTTCTTTTATGTGGGTTGTGAAATGACAGCTTCACCATGTAGGTTTTGAGGAATTATGCTCTAAGGGTTCCTCATGTGGGATGTTGGGGCTGGTTTGATCAGCCTCAAAAAATTTGCCAATACAATTTCACATGTATAGTAAATATCATTTTGTTTGGGCCATAACTTGGGTCAAGTTTCAAAAATTCAAATTGTACTCCCTATATAAATGTATGCCGAAGTTAGGGAAAGTTCTACGCAAGGAGAATAGTCACCCCAAATAATCACCCGAGTTTTGTCACACCTAAAATTTTGTTCAGTTACTACGTGGGATAGTTACTAATAAAAACAATTCTATTTTTATGGCTTTCAATTAACCACAGTTACTCTTTCCCATGGAAGCCAATGGTCAGTTGTTGGTTGAAAATGTTTTGTCTCGTGAAAGTGTATAAAAAGAAGTGTAAATTTCAATGAATGCATTATTAGAGATAATCAACTTTATTTTCAGTGCGATGGAACTGGGAATTGATCCCATGAGTTTGATCCATTAGGCATATTTTAGCACAAGTAGGGGTGGGCAGAAATTTCCCGAAAACTGACCAGCGAACTGAACCGAACCAAACCGAGGTGTCGGTTTTTTCGGTGTTCAGCTGGTGGTGCAGTTTTCGTTTTAATATAGTTCAGTGGTTGGTAGTTTCTTCGGCCTCCGCCTACTATGAACCAATCTCGCCAAAGAAACCAAAGTAAATTGAAGTCCACACGCACATGATTGGTTTCTGAGGCTCTGAGCGAATCTGCCTGATTGTTTCACGTAATTTTGCTTTATGTTGTGGGCGTGGGTGGTGGAGCCCACAACCTTTGGGCCCATGGCTAGCTTTGCATGATGGGAGGATGGGAGATTGAGGCATACATTTATTCGGTAAAAACTGAACCCCGAAAAATCCAAACTGATTTTGTTTGGTCTTTTTTTTTCTCGGTTTTTGTTTTATTCATATGCTCTTCGGTTGTCATTCTACAGAGACCGATCTTTTAGGGAACCATCAAACTGAGACGATTAAACCAGAAAAACCGAATACCCACCCCTAAGCGCAAGTTCTAGCCAAACATTTGAATTTGATAAAAGTGTACAACTTGCGAATGACTATTATTTTATTAGGACCCTGTTTTGCACAACTTTAGATCCAAGGTTTCTTGGAGTTGGGTATCCGTAGCTCGACAAATTCATAGATTTGGATTTGTGATTACGCCGACAAGATTTGGATGATTTATTTTGTTCCCGTTTTAGATTAAATATAATTTTTAAAAACACTATAATTTAACATACTCTTCAAACCCAACGTGGAGTTGTGCCAAATAGAGCCTACTACATATATTGCTAGTGAATTATTAACATATATCACCATATTGTATATCAAACAACAACAAAAAAGACTACAAGAGATGAATCATGACAAGAAAATACATTGTTTCCTCCGATGTTTATCCACTCCATGGGGACAGTGGTGAGCGCTGGCACAATGATTGGAGCAAGATCTGCAAGAGTTAATTTAGGTGGTTAATCAGTGGATGTATTCTAAGAGGAACTACCTCTGAAATTTGCTAGAATTCCCGATCATCTATTTCCAAGAATAAATCAGGGTTACACTTACTCGAATCGAGGCAAGGCCCTCTTGCCTCCTTGCATAGTTTTTATGCCTTTTCGCCATCGTTTCACATCTAGAATATTTTTGGGAATTACAAGGCTCTCTTGCCTTCCACTATAACAATTGTACTAGAACTTTTTTGGGTGAAGAGTTCTTTCCGTAGCAAGTGACTATTTATAATCATAGCCCATAGGCAATCGACCCTTGAGTCATTCTCGGCACGGCGTGCTACTGGCTCCTTGTTTTGTTGAGGATTGTGTCTACAGCACACTCCATCAAGCATCACGTGTATTTACTCGCTGGTATGATTACTACAATTAAAACATTGTGTAGAGGCACTTTTGTAGAGGCGATATTCAAATTGCCTCTAAAATTTGGACCTCTATAGTCTAGAGACACTTTCTAAATCGTCTAAAATACTTTTACTATAGAGACATTTTAGAGACACTTTTAGCACATTTTGTTAAGTTTATCTTGTAGAGACACTTTAGAGACACTTTTATCACATTTTATTAAGTTTGTCTTGTAGAGACATTTTCTCGACACTTTGAAATTTGCCTCATCTATAAAGGCATTTTCTTGGGGCATTTAAACCTCTGTAGAGACACTTTTCCGAATATTAATACATACTAAGTAACTAGATGTAAGCAACACAAAGCATATATGAGGTCAAGATGGTTAGCACATTGAAGATAAAAGAATATCAACCCAAGAGGTCATGAGTTCAAGGATTGGTAAGGGATAATAATTCTTTTCTTTTTTTCAAAATGATTTGCTATAGTTGCCGCATAATTCAATGTCTCTATAAACTGCCTCTATTTTGTATAGAGACATTTTATAAAATGCCTCTTAGTCAAAATAGAGACATTTTATAAAATGCCTCTTAGTTCGTAGAGACAATTCACCAAAAGACACTTATGTGGTATTCTTCAAAATGTCTCTACAACACTGTAAAGGCATTTTAAATATGCATCTACAATATTATGAAAATATCTCTACAAGACATATTTGTTGTAGCAATAAGTTTATCTTTTGGAGTGGAATTTATCATAGACATCATTTGTTTTTTTTATATTTACTCAATTGATTAATGAAGCCTTTGGTTTTATTCAGATTTTAGCAAATGTTGAGTGCCTTTCATAAAGTAATTGGAACCCCATGAAGTTTATATGTTTCATGAAACTGTTCAATTATATACTTAATTGTTGTTAAAGCATTCACCCCTTAAAAGTTCATCATTTAGGGACCATGTAAGCAAATAGTAACCAAATCGTACAAAAATGTGTGTTGATGTTAACTTGAATCTGAACATTCCATGAATAAACTTAATCATGATTTTGTCTGATTGTATCATACCTTAGCGTCCTACCGTATCTTAACATTATGAGAAAATCCATGAAATGCCATTGACAAACACCCTAATCCGAGAAATGCCATTGACGAACACAACTTCCAGGAAATGCCATCGCATGAGTCATTTTGTCCCAGAAATGTCATCGCCGTCACTGCTCTGTCACTTGTACTCAGTTAGATACTGTGCAAAGACTATTTTGCCCTTGGATGTATAATGTATATGCAAACCAAGATTTTTGAATTTTCATTGGAAAACTATACATGAGAAAAATCTCAAAAATTCACCAAATGAAGTTCAAGATAACATCTACTTCCAGTAATTTTAGCCCAAGTTTTTGAGTATTGTAGCATTCCCCCAAAAATTCCCAAAATCATCAGCCTTTTACCATACACTAAGAAGAAAGCTCCCGGTGGGGCCTGCATGTTGGCTGCTCAGAGGAGGAGCTCGTGTGGGAGGCCGAGGGATGCAGCTGGACCTTGGGGCCGGCGGCTGGCGGTGGCGACAGAAGCTCGAGGGCTAGATCATCGGAGAAGGTCTGGGTAAGGACGCGCACAGGGGTGCCGTCGACGACGAGGACAGGAACCCTCGCCACGACGACCAGTTCCACTTGCGCACGCCGCCGGCGTTGATCCTCCTTGACAGCCTCCAAGGCCGCCTCAACCGCCACTGCCTAGCTTCGCCATTCGATGTCATCATCGGGGAGAGAGCGAGGAGAGAGGGGCCCTGCACGGTGGTGGAAGGGGAGAAGCCGCTGGAGGCAGGACCTTGGGGGCGGCGGCGGCGAGCTCGAGGGCGAGGGCGACCGGGGTACTCCGGGTGAGGACATGAGCGGGGGCGCGGCGGCTGCATCGATCCTCCTTGACAACTGCTGACGACGGGAGAAGAGGTGGAAGAGGAGTGGCCGGCACTGTTAACAGTGAAATTTGGTAATCGGCAAAGACGTCATCGGCTTAGAATCATTATCGGCTGCAGCATCTCGGAATCAGCCGATGGGAGTTATCAAGTCGCCAATAGTCGGATTCCTGCTATATTCGTTTAAGGAAATCAATCTACTAAAGGAAGCTTATCCCTAAGTGACCAAGTTTAAAGAGGATGCGGCATGGCAGTTTATCTATTAATTAGGAATAGTTTGTTAGTTTCCTTTTATCTTTAGGAAAGTGTGTTTAGTGTCCGATAAGGACTTTATATTTTCCTTTTATCTTTAGGTTAGTTTCTTTCTTGTCCGACAAGGACTTGTATCAACCCATGGGTATAAATATGTACACCCGGAGTCTATGTAATCTATCACTACGATCAATACAATTCGGCGCATCGCCACCCCTTTTACTTCTACTTTTGTTTTTTACGTTCCGGTGGAACTTGGCAACCGACGCGGGGTTGCATCGTCTTCAATCTCCGGCGAAGGGGTAAGTCCAATGTTCTGTCGGCCCAGGCAATTGTCTCATCTACATCGGCGTCGTTCAAGGCTGCATCAGTACATTCGACCTCTTGGATTGCTCTGGTTTGGATGATATATTTGCCTACCTATTTATCATATGTCTCTGTTAATCTAGTCTTAGCATATCAATTTAGCTCTATCGGTTGTCTCTCGCTTTAGGGTTTCTGCCGGTATCGGCTAAATCGCCTTGCTAGATTAGATTAGCATAGGCATCTACCACCCTGAAAATCAGTCATCGGCTTGATTGTCTAGGTATTATGTTTCTTTTCATACTTAGTGCTACATCAGTTAAGTTTGATATACTAAGTCGTGCTTAGAACCATAATCTCTAGCCTGCTTATTGATTACCAATAAGGGTTTCATCGGGGTTTCAGCCGGTGAGTTATCTGGATGTTGTATCGGCTCATGAGGATTGCATATACATATAAGTTGAATTTAGCCGATGACAACAAAGGTTTCACTGTTTAATCTAATCTCGTGGATTTCATGACATCGGACCTCCAGCCGATGTGTGCTTTAACCTTCGGATCGATGCTTATTTATCATATCATTGCTAGCCGATTGGTTTATATTGGATTATATTGTTATTTTATTACATCATCATCAGCCAATTGCCTTTACATCATTATCTACATTGGACATATAGCCGATTGCTTAAACCCTATCGCTATCGGCTGGTATCGACATCGGCTATTATCGACTATCGGCTGGAACTACTCCATCTGCTTGTCAGCCGATTGCCTGTTTTAATCTACTATTTGCATATCTTGTCAGTTGCAGGATCAAACTGACTGGCATGCCCGCATCTCATCATATTTGGACCTGCACTGGAGCTAAGCAGATCTCCCAGGCCGGTGTGTTCGATTTTTTCGTCAACAGGCGCGCGGTTGAAGTGGAGAGGAGGAAGCGGAGTGGTCGGTGGTGGAAGAGAAGGGGATTAATTTGTCTTGGGTTGAGAAGGGTAATTTGGTCATTTTGAGAAAATTAACGGCATCTAACAGAGTAAAAGTGACGGTGATGGCATTTTTGGAACAAAATGGCTCGTACAATGGCATTTCTTGGATTAGGGTGCTTGTCAATGGCATTTCATAGATTTTCTCTAACATTAATTATGCCTCTATTCTTTTTGTCGTAAGTTATAATCAATAAAAAGTTTGGGAAATTTGATTCTAAATATTTTGGCTATAGAATTATTGAATGAGGTCACACAGAATTTATATTCCATTAGACAAAATGAGAGGTGTAGTTAGAAAAGTAAGAGTACTTCATAAAAGAATATGTAGAAATATTGAAGGGCTAGAATGAAAAAATAATGGCATAAATACTAGCATAAGAAAATCCAAAAATAAAAGTGAAGTGCCTAGGGAGGTCACCTGAAATTTGGTATTCATTTAAGATGTGGCTACATTTGGACGAGGGTGGTGGTCCATGGTTGAATTCACATGTACAATGCATTATATTTGTTTCTATCTTAAGCTTTCTTATCTTTTCATTTATTCTTAGGGATAGAATGAGTTGGAGATGGAGTTGATGATGTGGAAGGCTAAAGAATCAAGTCATGCATGGATAAATGCATATGACACCTACTTTTGTTCTTGTCCTCTTTAATTATGTGATAGAATATGGTGGTACAGATCAAACATATGATGTGGAAAATTAAATGGTGCAGCCATAAAAATACAAATGTACAACAAACGATAGTTGTTTACTTTCTTTTTGAGCAATCTTATCATTCACTCTAAGGGACGAAATACGACGGAATCACATAAAGCATATGATGTGGAAGGCAAAACTGAAAGACTTTTCCATGCAAATGCCACAACGTAATCAATGTTTTATGTTATCTTTCACTCTCTTTATACTAGGATTTTTAGCATTTCTCTTCAGCTGTTCAAAGCAACATAGGTGCCGAAGTATCCTAGACGATAAAACTAGCACTGCTATAGTGATATCGCAGTAATGATTATCATTTAGATAAAAATGAAGAAGTCCAGATGTAGGTGGTATATGTGGTTCTTGCTTTATTTTCTTAAAAATATGTGTTATAGTAGGCATACAGTGGTAGGGAAACAAACGGAATATAGCTAAATTTACTCGTGGTTTCACTTTGGGCTAGTCTTCTTCATCTCTCCCCTCTCTTTCTCCTGTCGCAGCTGCGCAAAGCTTGGTGAGTTTGTTAGCAAAGGCAGCACAGCGTGTGGTTCCTAGCTTGAACCAGAAGTGCAAGGACCAGATTCAATCAGCCATAGATCGAGTATCAGCATCTTCTGTGCTTTGGATTTGAGAACTCATAGGAGATCATTAGAACCTGAACCATGATGACAAGGTCGTCAAGCCTCTCTCGTCGTGTGGAGGGCAGGGGAGGAGGTGTCCTCGGAGATGAGCAGGAGGTGCCACCAAGCTTGTTCTAATTTGCCAGGACGCAGCTTGCCGGTGCATAGGGATGCAAGTGGGCTGACCCACAAATTTACTTATAGGTCAAATAGATGATAATTAATGGATTTTTACATTGTGGTCCGGTTTGCCGTATCTAGAGATGCAAGTGGGTCAATCTATAAACTCATTTATAGGTCAAATTAATAGGTAACCCGCGAGTCAAACTCGCGGGTTACCCACTAATTTTGCCTATAAGCGAGTTCGTGGACAAGCCCGCTTGCAACCCTACCTGTGCACTCTCCACAGTCCACGCACGCCAGATTTGAGGACAAGCGCCAGTGGCACTACGCTTGAGATCGAGTTCAACCTCTGCTGGTCCAGACCGTGCTCTTTTCATTCGCATTTTCCATGGCCACACCACTTCTCGTTGACGAGCCCAACGCCACCGGCCATCCCCGCTTCACCTCTATCAACAAATTCAGGGGAAATGGGTTCCCCCGCTAGTACAGATTTGGACATCAGTGATGAGTCATCCGTGTCGGGCTAATATGACTCGTTTGGGATCACTCATCCCTAACAGATCGAAAAGTATCCCGTTTAAGATATGACTACCGGGGATGACCCGTCACCAATACAAGGTCATCTTCATTGGGTCGTAACTGTAACCCATCACTTGGAACTTATAAGATGACACCCCTACTCAGCTGAGATCCCGACTAGAGTTTACTACCCACCTTCCTCTCTCTCCTCCATGGCCAAACCCTAGACGCTGGCGTTCCCATCACTCACCTCGTCCTCATTGACGACCACCGTCATGGGTGGGTGAGCCAAGCCCTGGAACACCCGCTGCCATGCAGGCGGAGCTGTTTGATGATTGTGTCAATGGGGATCTGTGAGTATGTTGACGGAGCTGAGGAAGAAGATGTCTGGACGCTGATGTGTGGGGCCACTAGTCCAAAGTGCAAAGCTCGGCAAAAAAAAACAAGGATCAAAGTGAAAAGTTGTAATAATACCTAGCGCAATGTGCAATTTAGGTAATAAAATATGGTTCAAAGTGTAATTTACCCTATTTTTATTACGTTTTCCTATAAGAATCATTTTTATTACTTACTAGCGTAAACCATTGAAATCCGTGAAATATGTACTCGCTCCCTTTATTTATTTATTTATAAAAATGTATGATTTGATAAAATTTGAATCACCTAACAAATTATAAATATATTTATTTTACAAAAATATATACAATTGGATTTATACTTTAATGTGTTTTTGAATAATGTTGGTTATTATAACCATTTAATAATAGACCTCTTTAATCTTGGTTTTTTATCGGGTAGTGAACAATTTCATAATTAAATATGTCGTTCTTATTTTGAACAGAATCTGTTTTGTAAAGCAAGAGAAGCTGAAAAAGGGCCTGCGTAATTAAATGTCTTCGCTATGCCCGTCATGGGCCGTAGTGTTGGTCCAGTTGTGGTAAACTGAAAACCGAAAACGGCCCACAACCTTCATAATTATATATTGGATTGAATATGGCACCTATTCTTGTTGGAACTTGGTGTGAATTATATGCATAATATGGCTACAAACTAGTGCATCACATTTGAATTTCTAGCTGGAGTTGTGATACCTTTTAGTCCTAGTCCTGCTCTTCCTAATGGAATAATTCTAAGTAGTTAGTGCAGATATATCTCATATATACGCTCCTTAAACAACTCTCAGAAGTGTTCCAATAAATTAGGAAAAACACAACTCGATCTGATAAAGAAATTATCAGTGTTATATATAGCCTTGATCTATGAAAACCAATTGCTTAAATACTTTTTTTCCCACTATTATGCGAGAATATCTTAATTTGACTTATTTTTTTTCTATCTTGGTTAAATGTAGATTTGCCCCTACCAAATAATTCTATCTGCTTTTAGATCCATAAACTTCTCAGAATTAGCATGAGGCTTCACATCCATGCAATTTAACATTTTGCTCCAACAAACGACACACACACATATGTATGTATGTATGTATGTATGTATGTATATATATATATATATATATGTATGTATATATATATATATGTATACATACATATATGTACGTATATATATGTATATGTATACATATATATACACACACATATATATACACACACACATATATACATACACATATATACACATATATACATATATATATATATACACACACACACACATATATATATATACATGTATACATACATACACATATACATATATATATACACACACACATATAAATATATAAATAAATAAATAAATAAATATATATATAGGAAAATGATTCTATATACCTGAGAGTACGTACACCTGCTCCCATCCACCGTCCATCCATTCAACCAGCGATCTACCCGATCGAATCTCCCCCTAACGGGTATAGCTGCACTGGCCCGTTAATATTTTGAATAAGATTTAATCCATAATTATCCATGGATAATTTAACTAACCATCGCCGATTTTTTTCTCACTAAAGCGACACATATCACTCGCGATACAGACACGGCGGCGTGCGGCCATGGCGCGATCCATCGGCGATTCGGCCGCGATGCCGGCATGATCCATCGGCGATTCGGCCACGACGCGAGGTGCGGTGGCTACAGGCAATCCGGCGACGACGGCGTGGTGGTTCATAGGCCGATCGTCCTCATTGTTGGTACCAATCCTTGAAGTCTGACTGCTAGATATATATTCTGATTCCAGATATTCTGATTCATGGTCGCTTCTAAATCTCTGCTATCCTTTCCCCCTTTTGCAGTGAGCCAGGCGTACGAGAACCGTATCAATCATGGCAGAGGTTTCCGGGCTTCCGGCCATAACCTGGAGGCAAACCGTCCAACGATGGCAGCTGCTCACACGGATCCTCGATCGACGATGGTGTCTAGTCAATGAATCACGGCCACAACATCCGGTAGAAACGCGTAATGCACCATGTCTATGGTTATTTGATTTCAGGTTCAGAGCTAATATCGATCTGCCAAAAATCAGAGGCGACACGGAAGGCATTTGTTCCAACCTCCCAGAGAACTGAATAGATTCTGAATTTTTCAACAGCATATATATCTACCTCTTATTTCTTTTTCTCTATTTTTCGATCGACCAGTTGATTCTGAATCCTGTGAGCATGAGCTCATATATACCTCTTGTTTTTTGTATTTGTAGATGAATTTTGTATCATACTTCTAAATTTTGCTCGTGAAAGAGCATATAATACTGCACACATGAAAAGCAATATATGGCTTATCTAAGTAATAGTGGTACATACTACTAAATCTAAGAAATAGTGTATATACTTAAGTATATGCATCATATATATACTGAGCAAACAAGAAAGCAGTATTATCTCCTTTAGCGATGAGATGCAGTATATAGTGACCGAACAAAAGTATAGCAGCATATACTGACCAAATTAAGAAAAAAACTAGTATATGCTCCGTCAATACTAATGTAGTATATACTGGCCAGAAAATTCAAGAAAACAGTATATACTGTTCAAAGGAATAAGTAGCATATACTTGTAACAAAACAGTACATACTGTTCCAATAAACAGTACACAGTATATACTTATAAGAGTATGTGAACATACTATATATACTACATTGCTACTAGAGTATGCAGAAAGCATGTACATATGTACATTCATATATATACTTTGGGAAAGAAATCAGTACATACTCTTTCGGAGAATAAATCAGTATATACTGAACCAAAAGAAAATTAGTATGTGCTGCTATAATTAAGTAAAACGAGTAAAGTTTATACTACTACTACTAAGTGGGAAAAGGTATATACTACAATGTTTATAATCGGATTTCTCTAATCATTCCCAAAAAAAATTCAGTATATACTCACTCGTTCCAAAAAAAATCAGTATATACTCATTCCAAGAAAAATCAGTATATACTACTCATTCAGTCGTTCCAACAGTATATACTGCACGTACCATTAAAAAAAGAAATAATCAGTATATATACTAGTTGATTCTGAAGTAAGTATATAAGACTGCTAAGAAAAAGAAGTATACACTGCTACAACAAAAATATAAGGTAATCCTTACCATGTACTGCTAATAAAAAAAAAAACTAGTATGTATATACTACTGCTCATCACTACAAAGAGTGTATATACTAGCCTAAAAAACAGTATATACCGCCAAAGCGACTAATTCCGAAGAACACGTTCCAGCTCCGTCCGTTAATACCACGTCGGAGCACCGTGAGGAGGTATATATGTGAACTCCCCCGAAGAGTTTCGTATGTCAGAGCCACCACCGCCTTCCCCAGACCCATTCCCGCTGCCGCCCTCGATGGAAGCAGATGACACGATGTTCGCTGAAGATTTTGGGTACGTGTCAACTCCATGCCCATCTCCACCATCGGACATTGACGACCTCAACCCACCTGATTCGGACGTCGAGGATGTTGTCAAGATATATACAGAACCTGTATAAAAATAAAGTATCATGATGGAGAATAAAAAAAATTCATGACGGAAGAATAAACCTAGGTTTGTATGCGTAAAATGAATAAAATTGTTAGAAACAGAAGTAAAGTAGATGAAATTAACGGAATAGCTTACCACCAAAAATACAATACAAGATGTGATTGACGATGTGGGGTTTTGTCGCCAACATCTGATGGTGTCGCTCAGTGCTTGGAACACTGCCTTCGACCAATCGATGGCAGCGACCCGATCGAGGTCAGCGGCAACCCATACATCACTCTTGGGTATGTAAAAGTCGGTTGTTGGGAGTAGGAGCTTGGACATAAGAACCATGACTAAGAAACGAACTGCCGTGGGGTCGTCTTTCTGGTTCTTGATCACTTCAATCAGCATTTTAGCTGAGATCCGACCATTCCGTGCAATTCCCAATTCTTGTGTGATCCTGTCGTGCACGCTTCGCACAACCTTGTTAGGTGGGATTACAATATAATGTCCGCCTAATGGGGTCCCCATCACAAGCTTCACGGTGCGAGGGGTGATCTGAATCTTCCGTTCACCATCAATGGAAAGACACATTGTGTCGGGGTTGGTCACCGTATAAGATCTGGCTTCTTGAGACTTTCAAGTGTCATGCAAGCCACGGCGTCTAGCCCGATTTCCCCCAATATCTCGTGGTGTGTATTGGACAGCACACGACAAGCCTCTGACGCTAACGCGGCGCTGCAACGTGTCAGGTTGGGCCCCTTTGATTCGGGTGGCTGCAAACAAAAATATAGACCTATTGAAATTAAGCATGAATAATAAAAATCCAAAAAAAAATGGTGCTATTATATCAATGCCGACACTAGAAATAAAAATAAAAGGATGTGATTTTTTATCTGATATGTTCACTGGAAAGCCGAGGATATAAATGGCAGTGTTATGAAGTGTTTGCAAAAAAAAAAAAAAGAATACACACAAGATGGTGTGCATAACACTGACATGTATGAAAATAAAAATTAAACGGCATATGCCAAACACATAAATCAATTTGCCTATTGTTATGTATACTGAAAAGGAAAAAATGTGAATATAGTATATTACTCGCATACATGCGAGACAGAACTGAAAACAAAAGAATCGTATACTTGCAACCAAAAAGATGGACCAATCCTCATTCTAGTCGGCACGAGCCCGCGGGTGGGTCGTGGGAATCAAACGAAAACCGAAATATACTGCATAACACACTATAGTAAAAAAATAGCAGCTATTGATGCATAAAGGATATCGCTAATTTGACTGAAAAATAACAACACATACCCATGCGCTTGACTGTTGGGATCAAATTAAAGGTAAGTCAATTGCAGAGCGCTGTAGATAGATACACCTAGGGTATCCGAAATTGTTACACAAAGAAGAGTAAAAAGAAATAACTTATAATCGCGTATGATGGATTTGTGCACGCAAACTACACACACCCTGCTCTCCCCTGTTGCGGTATGGATCCCCAACATGAGTAAATTTGTATAAACTAACATATGACCAAAATAGTCACTGGAAAAAAAGGTAGCAAAAGGTTGACTGAGTTTTGTACTAACCTCATCGCCTGATGCATCTTCATCGGCCGACTTAGCCCGCCGCTTCCTTTTTGGCTTCCTATGTGCTACTTCATCTCCAGCCATTGATGAAGAAGTTGCGCCGCTGACCATGGCCTGTGGAACACAACTTCACACGCGGTTTGCGAATCTGCGAACCGAATCCTCTTCACCCTTCCTAAAGGGAGCGACGATACTTTAGGAAGAATCCCTAGATTGCGGTCGATTTGGGATGGAGAAACGAAACCAGCATCCATAACACAGCGGATAAAAATCGGGGGATATCACATTTACCTGTGGCCGACTTGTGGAAGAAAATCGGTGGGAATCAATCCCGGCGGCAGAGGCGGCGAGAGAGGAGGGAGAGTGCTTCTTGGTCGACGGAGAAGAAAGAACTGGCCGTAAAATGTGGGGAAGACGATAACTCCGATGGTTTGAAAAGACTAGACCCTGAAGATTCGCTGCTATTCGCACTGTAGCTGCAAGGGAAAAAAAAGGAATCGTAAATAACAATACATTGCGTGTCGAGTTAAGAAATAACTCGCCGTGCATCCGCATCGAATATTAAATAAACAACGCATGCCTAAGTCGCTAACAGTTAAAATATAACTGAAAACTCATTATGTGATCCAGTTGCTTCGATGAGTTAAATAATAACTCAATGTGTGCACACCATTGTAACCGAAAAAAAAGAAACACACAATGCCTAAATCCCTTCCACTTAAATAATAACTGTCTTGTCGTGCATGATAAAAAAAAGTGTTTGAATCCAAATAATAAAAAAAATGGAAAACAATTAATTAAAAATTTTGAACAAATGTCGGAAATTTAAAAATAAATGAATCAAAACATATTGTTGAGTTTAAAAATAACCCCATCTAATGATCTGTGCTACGACACCCGCTAGTGTGTGTGGTTTGAATGATGCCTGAAGAAAAAAAATAAAGTTAAAATTTTGCTTAATTGAGAATAGCGACACTGTAAAATATGTGATGGATGTTGTCCGACACTGAGTTAACTTTTAACTATGTACTATTAATCTGGTGTGATGCGGGCTGCGTAGTCGGTGGCGGGATGTGGGGCAGAGTGGTTGTGAGGTTGTATCAGGCGCCATTTAATCCGTGGCACCTTAAGGTGCCATACAGTAGTTCTATATATGTATATGTATATATATATATATATGTATATATATGTATAAATATATATGTATGTATATATATGTATATGTATGTATATGTATATATGTATATATATATATTTATATGTATGTATGTAACATATATACATATATATGTATATATATATTTACATATATACATATACATACATATACATATATACTGTCGACGTTTGATGTCACGACTACGGTATTTGAACAGTATGGGGATCGTTGGTGCTAGGATATACGCGAGACTGAGGTAAAAGAGATGGAGACAGGGATTTTTATACAGGTTCGGGCCCCTGAGCTATCAGGTAATAGCCCTACATCCTGTTGGCCGGAGCCGATGTTGCTTTTTATTCACCAAAATCACACCAGATGTGGGGTAGCCTATCTAACTGTTGTTGACATGGCGGTCTGAAGGTCTGACTCGTAATCGACAACAGGGTAGACTTCCTCCTCGAGCTCGCGCCCAACGAAATCAGAGACAGTGCTAGATCCCTACGGCCGGCCTCTGAAGGTACCTGATAGGGTCGATCCAGGCGTATCTCTGATGTCGATATCCGGCGGCTTATCTTGGCGTATGTAGGCTTGTATGTTGTGGCTTCTGGTGGGTGTATGTTGATTGTGTTGGTTCTCCCTGGTAGGTGTCGATCGTGTTGATCGTCTCATATCATGGGTGTCCCCCTGTCCTCCTAGGGGAGCTTGTATTTATACCCATAGGTATTTCCTTGTCCAAGTAGAACTAGGGAAACCAATATGAATACAATCCGAGTAGTCCTTGTCGTTTCCATGTAGAACTCTGGTTGTCTTTCCTTATCGGAACTCCTCCTATATCCGAAGATTGTTTCCGTATAGGACATGGTATGTGGTGGGTCCTGCCAAGATTTAGTCAACTACTATTAGGTATGTGGTATCCATAACCATGACATATACATATATACATATACATATATATATACGTATATGTATACCCATATACATATATATATATATATATATATACATATACATATACATATATATATATGTACAATACATATACATATACATATACATATATATATATATATATACATATGTATATACATATATCTCTCTTAATTCCGTATCCAAGCGTAACGAAAATGGCAAAATATATAATATGAAGCTCAAATAAAGCGATGACTCTTCATCCCTCATTAATTATTGATTAATCTAGCTGATATATATGACTATATTTAGGGGTGGATCGATGTAGAAATGGGCCAAGACGCTAACCGTCCAATGGAAGATTTATCTCAACATAAGTTTATTATATGATCCCCACAAAAAAAAGTTTATTATATGATAAAAAAATTTGTCCTCAAGTGCCCTTGCCCTTGACTCTAGCCATCTCACGATGCATGTTGCTTAATTAGGGTCTAACCACCTCTAACAATATTCAATGGGGAAACATCTCTTCTTATCTAAAGTTAGAGGAACATGTGCCATTACAGGTCTACTCTTCCGTCCCCTAAAAAAAATTAATCTAGATAGGGATATAACACCACCTAGGACAACGAATTAGATGGTGTATTTTCAGCTAGATTGTTTTTTTTTTACGGAGGATGTATCTGTGAAGAACTTACTTTCCTCTGACTTCACGCCAGGGTTAGCAATCTCGAAATTATGTTTTTTTTGTTGAGGGGACCGAAAGAGCTGAAATCTCTGAAATTTTGGAATTTTTTGGCCGAAATGTTTTGAAAATTCGACAAATTTTAAATGAATTTGAATAAATTTTGATCAAATTAAAAATAAGGAAAGACCGAAAATTTTGGACGAGATATGTGCTTACCTGTGGAGACCGAAGTTATCGAAATTTCGGAAATTCCATTCTGAAATTGCAAACACTGCTTCACGTTGAGGAGCCTCGTCGATTCAGGGTGTGTTTTGTTCACGCTAAAATTAGAAGTTTGTTTAAAATTAGAACGATGTGATGGAAAAGTTGAAAATTTATGTGTATGAAAGTTTTGATCTGATGGAAAAGTTAGAAATTTGAACAAAAAATTTGGAACTAAGCTCGGCGTCAGTAGGCTACACATGGGACGTACATGCATGGTAGGCAGGCTCACTCTGCCGCGCCGGCCGGGTACCCTAACCTAGGACTCTAACAACTGACGTGTAGACGCCAGTTTGTACATACGTACGTACGTATACTGCAGTCTGGCAAGCTAGCCGTACGTGCGTACACATACGTGTCCATGTGGTAATTAATTATATTCACAGCATGTGAAATGGTAATAGTTACAGCTTCTTCATCTCCTTCAATTCCTCACCAACCTGCACTGTAAGATCTATATATATTTAGCGAATATGATGTGAGATCGAGAATGAATTGAAGTTTTCAGGGTCCATACGTACGTACTACAGAAACCCTGAATACCGGGTTGGGACTAGAAAGCGGTACATATGAGAGAAAAGAAACCAGCAGCTTTGAGCTCCCAAGAATAAAAAGAAAGTGGCTCGTTGCATTGGCTCGATCGAGCAGCTCCATTTTACCCCGATTCTATAGAACGTTTAATTCACTGAATTACTTTCTCCGTTTTATATTATAAGACTTTCTAGTATTGTCCATATTCATAAATATATGTTAATGAATCAAAACATATATGTGTGTCTAGATTTATTAACATATGTATGAATGTGGGCAATGCTAGAAAGTCTTATATATAATCTGAAACGGAGGGAGTAATCAACATCCAAGAACTCATGAACATCCAAAAACAAGTCGAATGCAAAAGAACATCAACACTAACATAAAGAATGGTGGGTCAACGTCGGGGAGGGCACCACCGTTGCCGTCGGGCCGCCACCAGATCTGTCCGCTGCCGTCGGGCCGAGAGAGGGAGGGAGAGAGAGAGAGAGAGAGCGGGGGGAGGGGGGAGGGTAGCGCGAGAGAAATAGGAGACCGAGCCCTCGTTCCGGACTTATTTGCTTGAGACCGATGGTCAGCTCGGTTTTTATGGGTGCCTTTTTTAAAAAACTAGCACCTATAATATATTATAGGTGTCATTTTTTTAATTAACTGGTACCTACAGTCTCTAGAAGGTGTCGGTTCTTTGTGTTTTCAACCTGCGGAGGTGGAAAAAGGTATATATGTGTCGGTTTTACCACTTTTGGCGCCTATAGTGTCGACCTCTATGTGCCTTTCTATACTAGTGTAGCTAACTAGTAAATTCTTTCAACCTAAATCCTTTCTATAATATTGTTTTCCTATCTTTAATCTTTTTTCTACTATCAAGACTCGTGTTCATATATATATATATATATATATATATATATATATATATATATATATATACATATATATATACATATATATATATATATATATAATTTGCAGTTGCACTCAGTTACATAGCACTTACACTTAGTCACAGTGCACCAAAATTAGATTTTAGAACATTTGTTTCTCTAAATTTACGATTTTGACATGTTTATCTATCTTTTTTGTTAATACTGGGCAGAGAGCTGGATGTTGGCTTTCTGCCTGGGTGACATCAAGCCATCGCTGAACCCCCATAGCTAGGGCACTGACATATGACGGCTCAGCGCTTGCGGGCCGCCTAACACAGGAGCATTGTTGGGTGAGCCTGGCATGAGCGGTAAGTGCCGAAGGTCAGCGCCAGGGGGAATGGGGCTAACCTTTGCCGACTTAGCGCTCGCTGGCCACCCAACATAGGAGCGTTGTTGGGCGAGCTCGGCACGAGCGGTAAGTGCTGAAGGTCAGTGCCATTCTCCTTGGTGCTAAGCTAAAGGATTTAGCGCCACACTAGTTGGTGCTGACATCCTTGCCACGTTGGCGGGAGGAATGGCTCGGCCGCCACGCTGGCAGGGGTTCAGCACCAACCGCCTTGGTACTGAGATGGCTTACCTCAGCGCCAGATGCCATTGGCACTGAGCCCGCGGACTATTTATAGTTGAAATTTTTTACATGGTATAGTTTTGAAATAAGTTCTTTAAAAAGGGCCAGTTTGTAAAAAAAAGGCAGCTATGGCACGCCACAATTATGTCTTATGTATGCCCCATGCATGTGTCATAATTAAACTCAATTTATTAAGATTTTTTGTCACAAAGTACGGCGATCCTCTCTCATCGTCGGCTTGATGTCTTGTATGTCACAACCAAAATTTAAATTTTTAAACTTAATTTAAATTTGATTTTATGTTTTTATTATAGTTTATTTTTGCATTGATTAAGAACACACATATAAAAATTTTATCAATAAATTATTTTTAGTTGTGTAGTTTATATTTTCTACAGCTTATCAGCCGTGTATATCAAACGAATAGATCAGCCTACTATCTGACAAACTTTTGGCACACATGGTTAGAAGATCACTGGAAGAGCTAGCTAGTAGTAACCAAGTAGGCCCTTAATATTTGCTAAGCTGGTCCAGGGCTTGGCTCTCAAAGCCAAATCAGCCGTTGTCCACTTACATTTTGTGTCGCCAGGGCACCCAAATGGAACCCAACCAAATCAATGTCTCGCTCTTAATTTTGTTGGATATGGATTAGACATAGGAGCTATCTATATATGTATCTATCTGGAGACACTGGCTAATTGGACAGGTGCACATGAACTGATCGATCTCTGCCATGCCATGCCATGCCGGTGTATCTCTCTCGATGAGACCAGATCAATGTTGCCATGCAATTAAAATGTGTGAAGATCAGGTTCAGGGTAGCTGGTGGCTTACCCCCACTGTCAGTCAGCATCTGGGCCTACATGCCATTCAATATGCTTAACTGTATACATGCCAAAACCCGCCAAGAATAGCCCGAAAACCGCCAAGGAAATATATCTTGACGACTAACCGCCAAGTCTAGAGTGGTAGAGAAATCCAGATTTCTTGGCTATAACCGTAAGGGAAAGTTTTATTGGCGGTCTAACCGCCAAGAAAACTACAGATAAATTTTCATTGCATGAGCAAAAGAAATACTAAGAAACCGTAGTGTTAATTAAGTAGTCACTCGTATGCCCTACTACTAGTCTCTGCCTCACCCTATAGCCTTCGGTGTTAGGGCATCTTCCATGTGCTTGTAAAAGTAATCTTAAACAGTAAACTAATATTACAGCACAACTTTATGCATCGGAGGATGAGCTCACAAGAGAAAAATGGCTATGGCTAATCTTAAGCTTAGAAATATAAAATCACTTCATGTCTTTTGAGTGTGTATATATATTGGTTTTAAATCCTTCATGCTAAAAGGATAAATAGTAATTCTTTTTTAAGCTCGACGCCAACTTAAATTGAAGAGACCTTAAACATTATAGCATTTGTAGACAAAAGATCATATGGATATAAACCCCACCTTATAGTCATTGTGTGCCTCAACATTGAGAAACCCTAATGCTAATTAACCTCCCGCCTAGGATTGTCGACAAGTTGTACTAGAGCAAACTTAGACTGCATTTGGCTCAAACTTGACAGAAGCTCAAGCTGAGCCTATGTAACCTTCGACCTTCCTATCAAACTTGTCTAGAGCACAATCAAGCTCCAAGCTCCACTGAGTAGTACAAACGTTAATTTTAGAAATAATATCTTAATACAATAATTAATTTCTTGAATTACAGAGGGGAAAAAACTGAGATAAACATATGATACCAGCACATTCTAATTCACCATGTGAATACATACTAATGTATATTCGATATACTAATTTATCACATACTAAGTAAACAATCAAAATTATACAATCAAACTTGTTTCGGGCTCGAATTCAACTCGACAAAGCTAGTGAATCATGAGCTTTGGATGAGGCTCGGACTCGCTCTTTTCGAGCTCGAGCTCAGCTTATTTCTGTTCGCACCTATATTCTTTATCCAATTAGCATGTGTTTTGTATATTTAATTATAACCTTCTTTAACTAAATGGGACAATATGTAGCATTGTAGCTACTGGATCGTGAACGTTAGCACTTTGATTAGTTTTTTTTTACTTTGAAACTTTTGCGCGATGGACAACGATAACACAAATTTAATTAGTCAACTTACGTCTTATAGCGTGCTATACTAATGACCTAGATTGACTCACTGAAACAAGCTCAGTGATACAGTGCAAATATACAGTTTGAGGCCACCTAGCGAAATTTGAACTGCAGTTTGATATCAAGTTTCTCATGTACAAAAAAAAATAAAAACTAAATCAAACCAATTCAAAATTATAGTAGAATTGACTTGTCTGATCTCCTTGCTGTATCTGACCAAATATATATAGTAACTGGCAGTGGTGCGAGAGGAATATGTAATATCATTCTCTTTACTATTACATCACGTGTTCTTGTTGCCTCGTAACTTGACCAAGAGTAGGCCAGGTGTCTACCAATCAGTGAGTATACACTGCATATTTTGATAGCTCAACAGTACAAAAATGGTTCTTGACAGAACGTACCAAAAGGTACATCATATTTTATATTTTTATATAAAATATAATAACTTTCTATATCTCATGTCTCGAGAGGTACCCAAAATTTACATTAAAATATTTGGTACCTCACATAATACTTTTAAAGATCATGAAATTTCTCACAAATATATAATGTGGTGTAACTTAGGATGGTCGGGCGGCCATCCGGGTCGAATGAGAAAAAGGCCACTGACGCCACTGCTACTCGTCATGGACGAAGTCCACCCGCCTATTCACCGCTGATGAGTGACCATGCATCCCACCCCCTTCCGCACGTGGATCTAGCCGCCCCCGAGCTTACGGCTGCTAGCAAGCTCTAGTGAGGCTGAGGGTGACCAAGGGAAGGAGGCAGGGCAATCGGTAGGGACATTGAGGGACTCTCGAGCATGCCTCGGGCTTGCGTAAGCCTTATATCACCGATTTTGAGCCGCTTGCCGAGAGCGTTGCCACTCCTCGTTGACAGGACGGGGCACTCGTCATCGTGGAGCAACCTAAGCTTGACATCCCCCCCCCCCCCCACCGCCAACAAAGAGCTCGTGGTGAGTAATATGGACATATTGCATGTCTCACCTAGTCTTAAAATTGCCTTCAGTTCGACTTAGTCGATTTTTTTTGCCAGTTTTAGAAAACTGATACATATAATATAATGCGGATATTTTTCTTAAAGCTAACACATATGCGATATTATATGTGCATGTATTTTTTTAAAAAAATATGTATCTTGTTAGGAGCATATCATGTATATTATTGAAAATAGAAGCATTTTTTGCCAACAACAAAAGTCTGTCGGGAAAATTCCCAACAGATTTTTGTTGTTGGCAAAAATTCTTCTATTTCCAATAATATACGTGATATGCTCCTAACAAGATACATATTTTAGACTTAGGCCCGTTCTTTTCTGATTGAGATATATATTTTTTCTTGGTTTCCGATAACACGTTTTTCAAAAAAATGTTAAGCGTGTATTTATACGGAAATTTTTCTACATAGAAGTTATTTTAAAATATTATTTAAACCTATTTTTTTAATTTCTAATAATTAAAACTCAATTAATCAATATTCAATATGCTAAAGACTTTTTTTTAAGAAACACAGTGCAAACGCATGCGCTCACAACACGTGCACACTCACCCCTGTGAACGCATGTCTTGAGATTGACGAAGTCACCACTAACGTCTCGCTATAGATAGGTAAGTCGTCTACCACTGAAAGAATAATTAGCCGTAAATACAACCACCTATGTTTCTAGGATTTAAGTCCGGGTGGGCTGGTTCCACCACAAGGAACCAAACCAGTTGAGTTACGCTCATTTCGCAAAGACTTTTTATTTTCTGTTCAATAAACTTCATCTTATTCTTAATAGGATCACTGGTGGAGAAACCGTTTGTAGTCCCGGTTGGTAACCCCCCTTTAGTCCCGGTTGTCCAACTGGGACTACGAATCCGGGACTAAAGATAGCTATCTTTAGTCCAGGGAGAAATAACCGAGACTAAAGATCGATCTTTAGTCCCGGTTCGTGTTACCAACCGGGACTAAAGATCGATCAGCCACGTGGCCGGCCAAACCATCTTTAGTCCCGGTTTGTGTTACCAACCGGGACTAAAGATCGGTGCACCATTTTTTTTTATTTGCATGGCCCTGTTTGCTGCATGGTTGATTATATATACATATATATATATATATATATATATATATATATATATACACACACACACACACACACATACATACATACATACATATGTTACAATACATATATATACATAATATATAGGCATATATATATATATATGCATATGTATAAATCATATATTACACACACAATTTAAAGCACTTAACATTTTATGTGTATATATATATGTTACCAAAATATATATTAACACAAAAGTAAATGTGTACATATATAAATATATATATATATACATGCATATATAGTACAATTCATTTGCTCGGTAGCTATAGCTACGACTTCGACGCCAGCGTTATGTCAGAAGAGGAAGGACCGACGTTATGAATTGTCGATCCGTCGTAGTAGAATTCACCGTCGGGATTAAGGACTTCTTCGTTGATGAATCCCATCAGTTGTTTTTGAACAGCCGTGATAAAATACTTGTGTGGGAGATTATCCCTCATGTGAATACGCTATCGTTCGAAAAATAATGACGTATCAATATATGAAATTAATAAACAACTTAACAAATCGATACACAATGAAATTTTGAATGGTTTATGTATACGTACATCGAGCTCTCGTGTTGTGCATATTTGGTTTGATAGGCAGTGGGCATACTCGCATACGTAGTAGCCGCATAAGTTAGTTCCCTGGTCCTGCTTTGCACACTACATGAGAAACGATGAGAGATTTAATATACTCTTTATATTAACTGTAATTAGAGATTCAATTCAATATAATTTTGGATCATGCATGTACTCACTGGAAAATGAAACCTCCGTCCAAGTTTTTCTTTCTAAGTCCCGCGGACCAATTGACGGAACTGATCCCAAGCCCTACATATGCAGTTGCAAGCTATGATTAATTAATTATTACCTGAGATCAACATAATAACAATAGATTCCCCGCGACTTTGGAATAGATGGCATTATATTACATGTCTATCAGTTTGAAGACCTTGTCAAAAATCTTCTCCTCTTTATTCATTGTGTCGTACACAGTGACTCTGCATGCGTCCAAGTCGAAGAATAAGGACCCAGTGGAATCTAGAATATGCGTGAGATGAGATATATATGATCGAAAATGTACATGCTATATGTATGGGAACGAAATTTGTTCGAACGACAATAAAAACTCACTCTGTGTTGTACGGCAGTAGTATGTACGTCTTGAAATGCTGCTGCGTTAGGAGATGGGCGAGATTGTCCTCTGTGTCTTTCTCGTACTTGTCGATCATTTCGGTGTTGATTTTTCGAGGGTCGATGAACCCAGTATCATAGACCCTCCGCAGTCGGGACCTTTGAATCTCCATTCTACAACGATGAAAGGAAAGTATTATTGTTTACATATATGCCAGAAGCTAATTATTGAACGAAACAAATCGAACTCAAAGATACTCACAAAATCCATGCGCTCAGAAGAGAGACGTCGAGGGCGTCCAACTGGTACAAATCGAAGAGATCCTTGAAATGGATCCAGAGAACATCTTCTCCTTGCAAGAAGTCGGGGTTTCTGATCCTCGCTCCGAACATCTCTCTACCCTTGGCGCTCATTTCCATGTACCGTTCATGGAATTTGTACATCTGTGTCGGTAGGGACTGCAGCTGTTCAGGTTTGACAAGCGGTTTACCGAGTTCAAACTTGTATGCCACTTCCGCCTTTGGGATTGGTGCGCCTCCAACCAACTGATCCACAGTTAGACCGGTGTCTGAAATGAATTCCGTTATGCCAAAATCTTCGCCGGTCACCAATGGCTCGACCTCTTGGATTGGTTGTTCTCCAAGCTGAGGGACTGGTTTGGACTTCTTGTGATAGGCTCTCTGAAGTGTTTGGTCATAGTCCGATATCTGTAACGCCTCCTTGTTTGTTGTGGACATTCCCTTGAAGAAGTTCTTCACGCTCAGGTCTATAGGTATCTTCTTTTTAGGACTCCGAGGCTTGAGTTGCCTCTTCATCTCTCCTGCCACATAAGCATCAAGCTCCTCTTGACTGCAATCGTACGGTGGCTCCTTGTTTTTGGTGGCGTCAACTTTCGCCTTCTTCGTTGCCCTTGTGCGGGCAGGCGGTGGAGCTTGGCGAGACCTTGTCTTGGGAGGTGCAGGCGGACACAGTGGAGGCGGAGGAGGCAGAGGAGCCGGAGGAGATGGTGCAGCAGGAGGTGGAGGAGGAGCCGGAGGAGATGGTGCAGGAGGACGTGGCGGAGGAACCAGAGGAGATGGTGCTGGAGGAGATGGCGGAGCCAGAGGAGATGGTGCACGAGACGCCGCTTGTCGCCCAGGAAGGATGATGTACCGCTTGCGCCATAGTATGATGGCGTGGCTTGTGTCTTGTAGATGCGTCTCACCGTCTCCTCCTGGGTAGTCCAACTCGAGGTCCTCGTACGCAGCTTCCACCAGCTCAACTTCGACCCTCGAGTATCCTGCTGGAATCGGCCTACAGTGGTAAGTCCTGGAAGGGTCCGTTGGGATGGCCATTCCCGACGCCACCTTCACGTGATGAGAGGTTATCTATTAGTAATCAACCTAAGCAGCAACTTGTGGAATGTACAAGTCAAAAATCATCAAACTACGAGTATACCTTGATTGATAAGTTCTTGAAGGGAATATGCAGCTCACATGGTGTCCGCTGTGTGATCTCATCAACGGGGCAGGTGGTTTCGTCCTGGGTTTGCATGGTATCCATGCTCTGTGATCCGACTTGCCCCGTTGAGGTGTAGCTGCTACGATTGCTTGATGGGCTGACCATTGCAGGATGAATGTACGGATGGGGATCCTGGGACCGATGTGCAGCCATATGTTCATCCACCTTCCTTGCCACCTCCTCTTGCATGCTGAGCTCGTAGCTCGATACCCTGTACTCAAGATCTGCAATCTTCGCCTCGGTATCTCTCTTGCTCCCCATCCGACTCCTGTACGTGTGGATGTCCTCCTTAAATCCAATCTTCCAGGGAATCACGCCTTTCCCTCGTGTTCGTCCTGGATGCTCGGGAGTCTGTAGGGCGAGTGACAGCTCATCCTTCTCTCTGTCGGGTCGGAATGTGCACGTTCGTTCGCATTTCGTAATCGTTTCGTTCACGCTCGTTCGCATTCGTAAGCGTTTCATTCACGTTCATAAGCGTTTCGTTCACGTTCGTTCGCGTTCGTTAACGTTTCGTGCATGTTCGTTAACGTTTCGTTACGTTCGTTCGCGTTTGTGCACGTTTCGTTCACGTTCGTTCAGCGTTCGTTCAAAGGTCGTCCATGTATCGTTCACATTCGTTCGCGTTCGGTCACGTTTCAATCACGTTCGTTCATATTCGGCAATGTTGGGCGTGCACGGCAGGGGCATGGCGGCGCGGCGGCGACGGCGTCGGGGCGCCGTGGGCCGGCCCGGCGGCGTGCCGCGGCGGTGTGGCGAGCTCGAGGCGGTGGCGGCGGAGTGGCAGTGGCGACGGCGTGGCGTCGCGGCGGCATGGCATAGCGGCCCGGAGGCGTGGCGAGCTCGAGGCGGGGGCGGCGGAGTGGCAGTGGCGACGGCGGCCGCGTCGAAGTCGGTCATCGGCCGTGGAGAGAGAGAGATATCGAGATCGAGATCGAGAGAGAGAGAGAGAGAGAGGCAGCGGCGGCTCTCACCCAAGAGATGCGGCGGAGGCGGCGAGGACCGCCAAGCGACGGCGAGAGACGACGGCGGTGTCGGCGGGGGGTTGTCCTAGGCACGGTGGCGGCGAAGGAGAAGCCGAGATCGAAAAACGTCTAAGTGTTGATAGAGAATACGAGGACGCACCGGGAATATATATACCCTCGGATCTTTAGTCCCGGTTGGTGAGAACAACAGGGAGTAAAAACATCTTTACTCCCGGTTCGTAAGAACAACCGGGACTAAAGATCTTATCTTTAGTCCCGGTTGTTCTTACGAACCGGGAGTAAAGATGTTTTTACTCCCGGTTGTTCTCACCAACCGGGACTAAAGATCTTTTCCCGCTATTTCCAAATTCTTTTTAAACCCGGTTAGGGTTAGGAACCGGGACTAAAGATAATAGCAGTTGTGTCTTGAATTTCATTGCATATGTGTTTCTAAAATAGTAAATAATGCATTACAATTATTTAAAGTCGAACAATTAATGATAAAACCTTCGAAAAATTATTGTTGTATGTAGTAGAATACGTGGATAATATATAATAAGCACACGAATGATTTAAATTGTTGAAAATTCTAATTAACATATGTAAATACCACATGCATGATTTTAATAAAAAATCTAATAATCATATATAACTAGCATATCATGATATTAAATTGTTGAAAATTCTAATTAACATATGTAAATACCACGTGCATGATTTAAAATCTTTAAAAATTCTAATAATCATATATAACTAGCATATGGATGATTTCAATTTGATTAAAATTCTAATAATCATACATAATTAATAAAAAAAATCTAATAATCATATATAACTAGCATATGGATGATTTCAATTTGATAAAAATTCTAATAATCATACATAATTAACATATGCCATACAACAATTGATTTGTATGGATATTCATTACATCCAATATAGTTTACATCGTGTACAGAACAATTACGGCAATACATCGGCGGTGACGGTTGACCGCACGTACTTTCTCCTCACTATTGTTCCTTCCTTGTGATCGCTACGTGAGTAAGGGGTGTCTTCATTTGATAGGAGAATGCTAGGGTCAATCGTCACCGTGAAAGGGGGTTGCCCATCAAACTGATCGTAATCCTCATCAGTCTTGTCCTCCACTTCGACGATTTTTCTTTTTCCTAGGAGAACCACGTGGCGCTTCGGCTCGTCAAGCCCTTTGCCCTTTTTTCCTTTGCTAGACATGTCCTTCACGTAAAAAACTTGGGTTACATCATTAGCAAGGACAAAAGGTTCGTCCAAGTATCCAACCTTGTTAAGGTCAACCGTTGTCATCCCACTGTCATCAATCGTTACGCCTCCACCAGTCAACCTAGCCCATTGGCACCGGAACAGAGGGACCTTGAGAGGTCCATAGTCAAGTTCCCATATGTCCTCGATGGCACCGTAATACGTGCCAGTTGTACCATCGTGTCCCATGGCATCGATACGAACAGCACTGTTCTGGTTCGTGCTCTTCATGTCTTGGGCCCTCGTGTAGAATGTGTACCCATTGATTTCATATCCCTGGAATGTCGCGATCGAGCCAGATGGTCCCCTCGCCAGGAAGGCCAGTTGTTGGTTAATCGTCTCGTTACCCATGAGATGTTGTCGCAGCCACGTGGAGAAAGTATCAATGTGATGCCTTGTAATCCATGCATCGGACTTACCGATGTTTTTGGCGCGAACTAGAGCCAAGTGCTCCTCGATGTAGGGAGCCACCAATGAAGATTGTTGCAGAACCGTGAAATGGGCTTTACGGAATAAATTGTTGTCTACCTTCATTATTGCTTTCCTTCCGAGAGTCCCCTTTCCCCGTAGTCTCCCTTCATGGTGTGATTCAGGTACCCCGATTGGGCGAAGGTCTTCGATAAATTCTACGCAGAATTCAATGGCCTCCTCTGTTCCATACCCCTTGGCGATGCTTGCCTCTGGACGAGCATGGTTACGAACATACTTCTTCAGAACGCCCATGTACCTCTCGAAAGGAAACATGTTGTGTAGGTACACATGACCGAGAATACCGATCTCTTTGACAGGGTAACAAAGCAGATGCGTCATTATATTGAAAAATGAAGGTGGAAATATCAACTCAAAGCTGACAAGACATTGCACCACATCATTCTGCAGGGCTTCTAATCTATCAGGATCGATGACCTTCTGCGAAATTGCGTTCATGAAAGCACATAGCTTTGTTATTGTTGCCCGGACATTGTCTGGGAGGATACCCCATATTACAACTGGTAGCAGCTGTGTCATCAACATGTGACAGTCATAAGACTTTAGATTTGTGAACTTCTTCTCCTTCGTGCTTATTATTCGCTTTATATTCGTGGAGTATCCAGACGGTACCTTGATGCTCTCCAAGCATTCAAACATACTTTCCTTCTCTGCCTTGCTAATAGTGTAGCTGGCTGGACTCAAGTAATGGCTTCCTTTCTCCTTTGGTTCCGGGTGAAGGTCACCGCGTTGTTCCATATGCTTCAGATCATTACGTGCTTCCAGTGTATCTTTCGACTTTCCATATACACCTAGGAAGCCAAGAAGGTTTACACAAAGATTCTTAGTGAGGTGCATCACGTCGATTGCATGGCGGACGTCCAAAAATTCCCAATAGGGTAACTCCCAAAATATAGAGTTCTTTTTCCACATCGCCGCGTGACCATCTTCGCTCTCTATAGGCTGGCTGCCAGGCCCCTTTCCAAACACTACTTTAAGATCTTGAACCATAGCAATCACTATTTTCCCGCTGTGATGTTTAGGCTTCGTACGGTGGTCCGCCTTATGTTCAAAGTGCTTGCCTTTCTTCCGTACCGGGTGGTTTGCTGCAAGGAATCGACGATGACCCATGTACACAACCTTCCTACAGTGCTTAAGATACATACTTTCTGTTTCATCCATACAGTGAGTGCAAGCCTTGTACCCATTGTTAGACTGCCCTGATAGGTTGCTAAGTGCAGGCCAATCATTGATGGTTACGAACAGTAGCGCTCGTAGGTTAAACTCCTCCTGTTTGTCCTCATCCCACACGGAGACACCTTCCTTCTTCCACAACAGTTTAAGATCTTCGACCAGTGGTCTTAGGTACACATCGATGTCGTTACCAGGTTGCTTGGGGCCTTGAATTATAATCGGCATCATTATGTACTTCCTCTTCATGCATAGCCACGGGGGGAGGTTGTAGATATACATCGTAATGGGCCAAGTGCTTTGGCCGCTGCTCATCTCTCCAAAAGGATTCATGCCATCCGTACTTAAACCAAACCGTATGTTTCGTGCGTCCTTTCCAAAGTATTTAAATTTTCTGTCGATGTTTCGCCACTGTGAACCATCGGCGGGGTGTCTCAGCATCCCGTCCTGTTGACGCTCTTCAGCGTGCCATCGCATCATTCTAGCATTCCCCTTGTTCCTGAACAAACGCCTTAGCCATGGTATTATAGGGAAATACCACATCACCTTTGCAGGAATTCTCTTCTTCGTTAGCTGCCCATTAACTTCTCCCGGATCATCTCGTCTAATCTTGTATCGTAGTGCTTTGCAAACAGGGCATGCTTCTAGGTTCTCGTACTCCTCACCGCGATATAGGATACAATCATTCGGACATGCGTGAATCTTCTGAACTTCTAGTCCTAGAGGGCAGACTATCTTTTTAGCCTCGTACGTTGTCTCGGGCAATTTGTTTCCCTCCGGAAGAATGTTCTTGACGAGTTTCAATAAATCGCCAAATGCCTTGTCACTAACACCATTTTTTGCCTTCCATTGCATGAACTCCAGAGTGGTATCCAACTTTTTGTGCCCCTGCTCGCAACCTGGGTACAACGACGTTCTGTGGTCCTCTAACATCTTGTCCAATTTATGGGCCCCCTTTTCACTTTCGCAATCCTCCTTGGCGTCCTGCAACATCTGACCAAGATCATCCGCAACGTTGTTACCATCAGCATCCCTTTCCTCCTCGCCCGTTTGATTTCCTTCAAATCTAGCGTACTGAGCAAAGTCCGAAATATTGTCGTCTTCCACTTCATCTTCTTCCACTTCAACACCTTGCTATCCGTAGGATGTTCAACAATTATAGCTTGGCATGAACCCCGACTCAAACAAGTGGAAATGAATAGTCCTGGATGCAGAATACTCCTTCTGATTCTTACACTTATTGCATGGACAATAAATAAAACCCTTTTGCCTGTTAGCTTCGGCCACTCTCAAAAAATAATGCACGCCGTCAATAAACTCTTTGGACCGCCGGTCAGCGGCATCCATTGCCGATCCATCTACATGACATGAAAAAAAATCGTACATACACAATTATTCGTACAATAATGACAGTCATACAATAATTATAAAATAATTACAAACTCTTTCAACAGTCACACAATAATGACATATCATTATTCATACAAAAATTATAAAATATTACACCAAATAATTATATATTTACTATTTATAAAGTTTAAAACTAATATTAATGTGTTGTACTTATTTTAATTTTTCATTTTAGTTTGTTTTCTATTATTGAAGATTAACTTTCACTATATTTTCCTTCTCAACTATTTTATAAAACCTTCTTTAGCAAATAAACTAAATTTCTATATATTCTTTCTTCCCCACACAAATTTTCTCTCTCATCAACTAACAACAAAATTTTGGAGACAAAAAAGTGTGCAAAACATAGCTCCAAATGTAATATGAAAAAAAAACATTGGAGGATGAAGTTGCTAACCTTTTAGCCACCTCCGATTTGTATATAATCACCAAAATAAATTCACTAGAAATTTTGGCATGACCTCTCCTCTTTTTTTGAAGAAATTTTGAAGCTTGTTCGGGCTGGAGGAGGAAGAAGACATATATATAGGGGTGGGACTTTAGTCCCGGTTGGTGTTATGAACCGGGGCTAAAAATCGCTGGGATCTTTAGTCCCAGTTGGTAAGTTACGATCTTTAGTCCCGGTTGGTGTTATCCCAGGGGGGCCTGCCAAGACCTGACAGCATTTGAACCGGGACAAAAGATGATCTTTAGTCCCGGTTGTTGTTACCAACCGGGACTAAAGATCAAATATGCCCGTTACCCTTTTTAACCGGGACTAAAGATTTTTTAGTCTCGATTTTTGTTGCAATCGGGACTATTGTGGAATTAGCCCGACCGACGAAAGATGGTTTCTCCACCAGTGTATCGATCGAACACTAGCTAGTAACACTAGCTACTACTCTGACCACCGAATTGATTAACGTACCCATTCATGCATGCGCACACGTTGCTACAACCTATAAGCATGCATTGTCTGCCTAGAAACCATGCAGGTCATATTAGCAACCTAATTAAGTACATATAAGCTTGCATATATATTAGGGCAAGTACTATATAAACCCCTATATATTGCCCCTAAATTTGCCACATAGGATTAGATGATGAGTTGGAGGAGAGAAGTTAAGGAGAGAGAATGAGCCACCCCATGTAAGGGGCAACCTCCACACAATCTCCAAGAAAAATGTAAGATGATGTGAGAGTAAACTAATATTGTAGTTTGTATACTAGATATGACATGTTGTATTTTACCTCTTAATTAATGATTTTATGACATGGTTTAAATTAGATGTGGCACTCACCTGCGGTGTAAAACTTAAACTTGCTTTTAGAGCAAGTTCAATAGTATAGCCAATTACTAGCTCCAAATCATCTAGAGCAAATAATTGCTTACTATACTATTAATATTTGGTCCCACCTGTGATATACATGTTACGTCTTGGAGTCCGTGCTGCAGCTGGCTATAGATCTGTAGCCCGCTGCTCTTCTCTCTTTTCCTTTATCTCTTTAAAATATGTTTATAGTTAGCTTATAGCCTGCTATTGTACCTGCTCTTAGTTGGTAGTTACCACATGCATGTGAGATGTGACACACTCTAGCTTTTCCTGTCAACATATATATGCCGACCGGTCGTGACATGCAAGTTGTTGATTGCCCTGATGCATTGCATATTTGCATGCATATATATATTGTCTCTCGATAGTTCGTAATTAACGTTTTTACTTTAATCGAAATCAAAGTACTTTTAAATTTAACTATGTTTATAAATAAATATAGTAATATTTACAACACCAAACTAATTTTATAATTAAATCGATAATTGAATATATATTTTTATAATTTATTTATCTTGACTTAAACATGTTACTCTTTTTTTATAAAATCGAAACGAATTATAATCTGAAAATGAGAGAGTAATATACTTTCTCCGTTTCACAATATAAGCTATTCTAGCATTTTTCATATTTATATTGATGTTAATGAATATGAATATGGGAAATGCTAGAATGACTTACATTGTGAAACGGAGAGAGTAGATGTTACTAGCATGTTTAGGGAAAGTGTCAAAATATACTCCCTCCGTTTCATAATATAAGTCATTCTAGCATTTCTTACATTCATATTGATGGTTCATTACTATCAATATGAATATGGGAAATGCTAGAATGACTTTGATTTATTACCATCAATATAAATGTGGGAAATGTTAGAATGATTTATATTATGAAACGGATGGAGTAGCAGTTATGCATATGTATGTTGACCATCCAGCAGACACATGCCAATGCTTCACAATCACATCTTCGCTCAATTTTGTCAAGTGGGCCCGGCCGGCAACCACATCTGTGGAAACCGAACAAATCAACAAATACAGCACAGTGGGTCCCACCGGGCAGGGTGAGAGAGTGATGCAATATTGGCCTGGGTCGGCCCCGGTAGCACAGCCATTAAACCACCTCCCAATTAGCTAGCTACGACCTCTGTTTGCCCTTTCATCGGTCTCCCCTGCCTAGAAACGGGTTCTAATCTCTCTACAGATTATTTATTTATTTTCTCTTCCTCTGCAATGCAAATAGTTATTGAAAAATTGGCTTTGAATACATAAACAAATTATATAGTAGTCGTTGAAGGGGAAACAGGTTACATGCCTAGAAAGAAGTGAGCATATTGTGTGAGCGGCACGCATCAGGGGATAGATGTCATCGAATGAGCAACCAAAAGAGTGACCCCGGATGAACACGCATCGGTTTATTCTATACTCGATGCTATCTAGAACGTCATCAAACACCATAGACATAAGAGATAATAAGGAATTAGGGGATTGGAGGGTGAATAGACACGTGGGATACATGAAGTAAGGAGGAGATGTAAAATATACAGGTAGGATAAATAGATTAATTTTGGTGATTAATTGGTGGTTGTTTCAATTGGTATTGACCCCAATATTTATAGAAGGGGTGGTCTTGTGTCTGTAGGGTTCTCTACATGTTTTATTAGGTTTAGAAATCAGCTAAGACTATAAAACCCCTACCCCAAGCAAGTATATGAGAAATATCAAAAGTATACTTAGTCTCGGGGCTGAAAGTCAGGCCACCCATATAGACTTAAGGTTGGAGAGCAATTCATCGCCCGAAAGGACTGCCCTAAGGTCGGACTGGCCTTGGCGTGAAGGCTCTAATCTTTCTCTAGATTTGGGCTAAATTTAATTAATTGACCGCCAAATTTGGCTATCAACAATCAAAAAAAAGACAAACCCTATCTATGTATCTGGACATGATAGTTAGGGTTTGTCTTTTTTGGGACGGATGGAGTATGGTGATATCTGCTACTCCAAAAAATAATAATTGTAAACTCTATCGGGTGACTATTAATTAGAACCAGATTTTTCTTTCTCTCTATCTGATATAGAGATGTATGGGTTGTTTTGTGGAATGATACATAGATGTGTATTCTACTAGCTAGTATTTTTTGGAACACGTGAATCTAAAGTTATAGGAATAATTAATCAAAACACAGAATTAGAATATCGATAATGGCACGCATTGAATATGTACCAGGAATTACTCTAAACATGTGTTTTGCAAATACATGAGCTTGGAGGACATGTTTAAAATCATATTGAATATTGTGGCATAGAAATAAATTCCATTGGAATTTGACAAGTTCTAGGAAAGAATCCCAAGAATCAAAATCCTCCATTTTTTCAATGGAAAATCGTACAATTAATTCAAAGGCCTTTTTTTTGCATTTTAATTTATACCTTTGAGTGTTGGGAGCATTTCCTTTTAAGATATTATTTACAAAGAGTTTCCCCTTTATCGATCTCCCTGTTCACAGTGGACATGATGTATGGACCAGCATATATCATATCAGTCCATTTTTTGTGACAAATGGGTTCCCTCTCTGGGTAGCACTTGCCGTTAATGTGATTTGTCTTGACGTGCTGAAACTTAGGAGCCATTTGCATGGGGTCATGTTACTTTCATGTTTTTTTAAAAAAAAATCAACCTTTTTCATCTCATATAGAAAAATAAACCCTCCTATAACTTACTTGTTCCATAAACAATCATTTTTTGACCATGCATTTGACAAGTTACTTGAGAGAGGGTGTTCATTTCATATGTGTTAACCCCCGGCGCCGGGTGTTACCATGGCACACCTATAAGTTTGAAATGTGGAAAATTTTGAGAGAGTTTATTCTTAAAACTATATTTAAGAAAAGTTTCAAAATTTTCAATAAATCTTTGTCATGTGCATGGGAGTTCCAGTTCCTAATTGTTTCCCGCTCTAGGTAGCAATTGACATTAATATCTTTTGTCTTGACATGCTAAAATTCAAGAGTTGGCTCATAGAACTTTATGTTATTCCCTCCATCCAATAATATAGCAATCTAGAATTGAATGAGACATTTTACATTACAACGAATCTAGAAAGGAGGGTGTAGTCTAGATTCGTCTTCATGTCCCATTCGATTTTAGGTTGTTATACTATATATAGGACGACAAACGACGAAGGAGTACTTTAATATTCTGTGAAAACTGAAATCTACTGTGATTAATGTTTTCCCCATGCTTAGAATTGCCATACGTACTGTTTCTCCTGAGAATCTATCTCTGGAAATAAATTAATCCTCCTATCCAAGCAGGCGTCATAATTATATTAAGAGATTGCCCTATATATAAAAGTGTATATACGGTCTCTAAACCTGTGCGGTATGTTATTTAGTTCTTCAAACTCTTAATATATATATTTTGAGATAATTCAAGAAATGCCATTGACAAAAGTCCAAATCTAAGAAATACCATCGACAAGTATGAGTTCCCAGAAATGCCATTGTACAGACGATTTTGTTCAAAAATGCAATCGTCGTTGGGGTTCCATCCACCCCATGCTGTTAAATACTCTGTTCATCATATAGCACTTAACGGTGCAGGATGGACGGAACACTAACGGCGATGGCATTTTTTTGGGACAAAATCGTTTGTACGATAGTATTTCTTAGAACTCACACTTATCGAAGGAATTTCTTGGATTTAGACACTTGCATTTTCAATGGCATTTCTTGGATTATCTCATATTTTTTTGGGTCTCTGAACTTATCTTGGTGTCATATAGATCCAAACAAGCTCCAACCCACTCCATGTACAGACGTGGCAATGCCATATGGTGCCTACCTGTTAGTGGAACTTACATGTCAGTCACATATAGAAAAAATTAAGAACACATTTTTTCTCCCCTCTTTTTAATTTGTTTCTTCAAAATTAAAAACACATACTCCATCTGTCCCATTTTAAGTGTAGTTGCGGGTTTTCGTGTTCAATGTTGATCATCCGTCTTATTTAAAAAATTTTGTATGATTATTATTTTTATTGTTATTAGATGGTAGAACATGAATAGTACTTTATGTGTGACTTATTTTTTAAAGTATTTTCACAATCTTTTCAAATAAATGAATGGTTAAACGTTGTACACGGAAACTTACAACTGCACTTAAAATGATACGGATGGAGTATTTCTCCTCTCTCTTTTAAAATTTCATTTCTTTTATGTGACCAACATGTGGATCCCACTAACACGTAAGCCCCACGGTGGGCATACCACATAATTAAGCTCGCGGAGTGGGTTGGAGCCCGTTTGGACCTATATGACACCAATGACAACTTCAGCGACCCGAAAATGTGTTTAGAGAGTTTAGGGACCTAGATCACACACCCACACAAGTTTAGGGACCGCTCGCGCACTTCACACTATAAATATTTAAAAAGAAAAAATCTAGGCCGGGTTCCAACTTTTATTATTTCCGTTTAATTAGGAACATTTTAGTTAAATTATTTCAGCCTCAGACATACATATACACCTCAATGAACAATAAATCCATGAAAGATGCGAAGTGAGCGTAGCTTAACTGGTCAGGTTTCTTGTGGTGGAACAACCCACCTGGGTTCACGTCCTAGACTTGGCATGGGTGCTCGCATTTATGGCTATTATTCTTTCAGTGCTAGGTGATGTACTCGTCGACAACGAGACGCCTATGGTGACTTCGTCAATCCGAAGATATGCTCAGTCTTTCGGAGGTGCTTATATATAGGGATAGGGTTTGGAGATGCTTATATATATGGATAGGGCGTGCATGTGCGCATTTATAGATCGGTGAGTTTAAGCGTGTTGTGAGCTCTTGCGTTTGTACCGTGTTTCTCAAAAAAAAAAATCCATGTGGTCTTTATTGTTGGACACTAAAAAGGTGACATGGCAAACACTTAATTAAAGTTTGTTCTCTTTTCTGTTGGACACTGAAAAAGTGATATGGCTATAGGAAACCATAAAAAAATTGGTAATTTACTAGGGGACACGGCGGCTATCATTATATCATTTGCAAGCAAAATGAATTGAAGAGAGAAACTATGTGAAAAAGAAGATTTTGCCCCCTCAAGCTAGTAAGTTGTAGCACGTCTGAGTCTTGTTCGAACCCTTCCAAGCCCCATTCCTTTCCTAATCTTCTCTCCAAACCCTAGAAATTGGAGGCGGAGACATCTGTGATCGAGGCCATTTCATGCTTTATATTGGCCCGGGGAAACCCATCTTTTCAAACTGTTTATTGTGGTATCCTTTAGCAAATACTATTTTTTGGGAATAATAGACTGGAATTCCTATTTCTTGTTCTTTACGACGACCTCACGTTGTCGAAATGGAAAATCCTACTTACTGTAAGAACATATCTGACAAGACTAGACTATTTGCGATCTAGTTAATGTTTTTTCTATATTATTTAAGCAATTCAAGTATTATATCCAGCAACCTAGCTAATCAATGAAACATCATTGTAAGAATTTTTGGGGCATAAAGTTGGATAAATTCAGTACTATATATAGAGAATGTGCAAAGAGGATATATCATGCAAGGTGCCCCTCCTGAGCTCCTTACTAACAGGGGTGAGAGAAAACAAGGACAGAGTTAGACACCATTGACAATCACACATGTTTGATGTACATTGGGCTGTGGGCCCACAGGCAAGCCCAGGGCAGGCTGGGCCCACTGGCAGGAGGCCAGCAAGAACAGGGGGACAAGGGTGCCATCTCCCTCCATCTCCTATTAATACACCCATAGTAGCACCCAATTACTCACCACACTCTCCAAACTTCTCCATATCTCTTATCTCCTAAGTCAATGAGACCTCACTCACTCTCCCTGTAGTCTAGGTCTTATTTGCTCCTCTCCTCCTTTTTGCAGTCCCTTTCACCTTTCCTTTGCTTCTCCAACAATAACCTCTCCCTCAAATCGATCCCCCTGAGTAGTTTTAGCTCACAAAAAATCAATCAAGAATTATTAGTTGCAAAGCTAGCTTAAAATCTCGAAGATGTCGGGGCGGCGAGCATCGGGCAGGATCACCGACGACGAGATCAACGAGCTCATCTCCAAGCTGCAGTCCCTCCTCCCGGAGTCCTCTCGCCGCCGCGGCGCCACCTCCCGGGTATCTCTTCTTCTTCTTCTTCTTCTTCTTCTTCTTCTCTCTACCACATACAATAGTGTCATGTATATATGAAATGTGATGTCGATGCAGTCGCCGGCGACGAAGCTGCTGAAGGAGATGTGCAGCTACATCAAGAGCCTGCACCGGGAAGTGGACGACCTGAGCGAGCGGCTGTCGGAGCTCATGGCGACCATGGACAGCAACAGCCCTCAGGCCGACATCATCCGCAGCCTCCTCCGCTAGAGCTTTGCTTCCTTTGCTTCCACAACAAATTACACACATGATGAGAATCGAAGACAGCATCCATGCATCCATGGTCCATGCTTGCAGGAGGGGATGATCAATTAATCAATTGATCTAATAATAGTTAATCTCTGTTTCGTGTTCATTACTCCTAATTATTAGCGGGTTAATTTTGTGTTGGTCAAACTCGAAGCCCTTTGTTTAATTAACTAGGAGATTAAAGGGTTTGTTTAATTAGTTATCTACGGACAATCGAATGGAATGGCTGTTATATATGTATCAGCACGCATGCAAAAACTTATTCTGATGGATATGCATGCATATGCTGAGTAGCTTGTAGCTAGGTTTGCTTAATTTAATTTGTTTCCCAAATGGCATGCACACAAACGAAGAAAGCTCATACATGTGATGCAAAATTTGTTTGTCTCCGGTGTCACATGTACCTCTTCTGCTGCCATGTGTTTGGATGTGGATGCCAATTTGATTAGGATTCAATTTAAATTTGAATAAATTATATATACTACCTCCATTTTTAATAGATGATACCGTTAACTTTTTGTCACACGTTTGATCATTCGTCTTATTAAAAAATTAATATAATTTATTTTGTTGCGAGTTGTTTTATCACTCAAAATATTTTAAGCACGATTTATATCTTATATATTTCTATACAATTTTTAAATAACATAAATGGTCAAACATGTACATGTGTTAAAAATCAACGGTGTCATCTAGTAAAAAACTGAGAGTATATATAGAATGTTGCATGATTACTTAGTTCCAATTAATATATGCAATCTAGAATACCTAGTGAAATGTTGACAATCTTGAAAATTAATTACTGGTAGACCTGATAAAAACGGAATGTATAGTACTAGTATATATTATATTTAGGCTTTTTTCACGAGATGTATATTAATTACTCGTGAATGCAATTAATGGATGAAGGGAAATTTTGCAAGCGATTCGATCACATCAATCGGAAAAAAGAACTACTGTGCAAGAACCTTAACAAGCAAGATA